>NW_028240611.1:1200000-1762758 GCF_964263255.1 Lissotriton vulgaris | reverse complement strand
CTACATTCACCCCAGTACAGAGATCTGGGCCTAAATCCATCGTATCTTTGCACTCCACACACCCCAGTTCAGACATGGCCATATGCAAATCAGTCTGACCCTGTGCCTCATGGAAACAGTCCAGCCCGAACTGCCAAGCCATGTCTTCCTTGGACCGGAAACAAGCTTCCGAGGACCGGTTTCTGGCATTCCAGCCGTCTTCAGCCCGGCTTGCTTGAATCCAGTGGCAAAGTGAGCACGGGACCCACGTCTGGGCATACCCTGCCACACTTATGGCGGCCAAAAGCGGTACAAAAAGGGGTGGTGATGGACGGAGCATCTGAACCAATCAAACACTCACACCCAGTCAAAAGATCTGGGTTTAATCCATCACGTTCTTTAGCCTACTCTGCCACCCCAGTTCAAACATATGCAAATCAGTCTGACCCTGTGCCTCATTGGAACAGTCCAGCCCGAACTGCCAAGCCATGCCTTCCCTGGACCGGAAACAAGCTTCCGACGACCGGTTTCTGGCATTCCAGCCTTCTTCAGCCCGGCTTGCTTGAATCAGTGGTGTGGAGAGCATGGGACTCACGTCTCCAGCATACCCATCCAGAGGAGCCCCAGGCGGTGCTCTCCCAGGCAAGTGAAAGACTTTTTTTGTAAATTCTTTTTTATTGGCATTTCAATTATTGCACAGAATACATATATTGCATATGATCATAAAGGAGCACAGTACAAATTTACAGCGTTTCATTTGATATACAGTTGTTTCAGTAGTCAGTGTTGATGTCCCTGATACTAGAGAAGGACTTGCTAACACTACGCATGAGGACACGGGGCATTTGTGTGTATGATGTACCGTGGGCTCTGTGTTGATCTGCGGTGCTGGTGTTGAGGCACTCTGCTTATTGTAACTCTTCAACTAGGGTAACTATAACTGAGATTCACTGTGTATTGAGGTACCACATTATGATGGGGACCAGTAGGCTGATTTGTCCGACTTTGATCTCAGACCCTCTCTGGATCTTTGGTGGGGGGGGGGGGGGGGGGGGGGGGGGTCGTGGCAGAGTGTGCTGGTTGCTGTTCGTGCTCGGATTATGGCTGCACCATGTGCATGTGTATGTCAATTTCTAAAGGACGGGGGGAGCTGGGTCTCTCTGTGACCTCTCTCTCTCTGCAGGAGGCGGGGTGACTTGCACCGATGGCTTGTCTGCCGCTTCCTACTTAAAGGAGTGGAGTATTGTCGCCCATTGCATGGATATGAGGTGTTTACAAATTCTTTTCATTTGTTCTGACTTTAGCGCCTCCTCCTCCGAGGCCAGCGGAGGTTCCCCCGGTGCTCTCCAGTGCATCGCTATACTTCTCTTGGCTTGTAGGATCGCTAGGGATGCGAAGTGAGTCTCCACTTTTTAGGTCTCGCCTGTCGATGCGCATGCGCATCGAGCAAGGCGAGAGTATTGCGAGTTATCACTCTTTATCTGCACTGCAAGGAATCGTGGCGATTCCTTGCAGTGCCCGTGACTTTTAAGGTCAATGCGCATGCGCATTAAGCTTATGCGCATGCGCATTGACCTTAAAAGTCAAATGCGCGTGCACGTCCGTCTCCTAACAACACACACACACCCTCTCCCCCGCTCCGCCCCCTCCCCGCCATGTCTGCCCCCTTCCCGCCGTCCCGCATTTCTCCTCCCCCCTCCCCTCTCTTCCCTCCGTCTTCCTGCCGTGTCGCACCTCTCCCCTCTCCGCCCCCTCCCCTGCCCGCCCCCTCCCCTGCCCGCCGTGTTACGGTGAAAGGCTTGTTTTTTAAAGTGTTGAGCTGTACAACAGAAGTTCAAGAAAAATCTGCATTATATAAAAAGAGGTTGGCAGAACATCGATCCAAGAAAGTCTGTGTTGGAGAATAAGAAAAATGCATTTATATTCTTGTTAGTATCCTCAGCACTACACACTTGTATTGGAATTTCCAAGTCCATTTTACGATGGGGCCACATGTGATCATGCAGTGGGGGCATACAAGTTCCAATTCGAACTGCTCTCGACATCTTCAGGTGTTTCCAAATGAGCTCACAGAAGAGTGATTAAATGCATCTGATAACAAGGCACACATTGCTGAAATTACTTACCGCCTCATTTTATGATTAATTAAACATGTAGATTAAAGTTGCAAAAGAATTTAGATTAATGAGCAAGTTAAGTCTTGCTGATATAAGTGAATTGGGAATTGGATGCTCCGTGGAACTTTATAAACATGCATTTTATAATGAGGAAGACAAGGCTACATGTTGAATCCTAGCCACTAGGGCCTTCGACGATGCAGTCTTTTTTAACATGGTTTGACAGCTTTCAAATAACATTGGAAGACTGCAGGCTTTAAACTTGGAGCAGCCCGGGAGTGCGCCCGACTGCAGGAGTGCATGTGTCGGGAGACAGACAATAGTCCGCCTCTCCCGGCTAATGACCCCGCTGCAGCAGCTGTTTGCAATAATTACCGGCTCAATTGTTCTATTAATCAGAGGGGGTGCTGTATTACAAATGGTTACGCAACTTGTAAAATGATATGATGGAACAATGCAAGTTCCATTGCGCAACTGTGCCCCGCTAATGCCGTAGAACAAGCAAAGCTGATAGGACGCTTTAGCCTGAGTCCAACAGCATAGAGGCAATGGCTTCATGACCACAGATACAGCCCATACCTTTGCTCCTCCTCCACAGGATCTGACTGCCTTCACCTCCCTCCAGTCCTCCAACGCCAGTGATTCTCACTCCGACCATTCCTCCTGCACATGCTGGTTGTGCTCATCACTTAGCTGCTAGGACCATTGGCATGACTGGGATCCATCTTCCAATGCTACCTCTATCTCAGGTTCTGAAGGCTTCTTGGCTTAGGTCCTAGCATGTTGGTAGCACCCCCCACCCCGATATGTCTTCTACTGTTACCAGATGTTACCCCTTCTGGAAGCTCCTGCCCCTGCCTGCACGACAAGCTCACCGATGTAAGAAAAGCTGATCCGGAGGTTGCAAAACACGCTGTTTGCTCGACATTTGTGGTGTCTGTTAACGAGGAGTTTTAACATGCAGGCTCAAAGCGCACAACTGCTCCTCATTACAGCTGGCCGCGTGCCTCCCCTACTCTCCTCCCCCCTCCTCCTCCTACTCTCCTCCCCTGCCCGCCGTGTTACGGTGAAAGGCTTGTTAGATATAAGGAGACATTTGGGAACTTTCTGTGTTGATGATAATGTTTATGATTTACTGTTGTTTTTCTCACTTTAATTATTCAGTTGCGATGTGGTGTTCATTGAGTATTACAACCTGCAGTTTGGAATAAGTTAGCTTGGCTTTGTCCATTTTTAAAGGAAAACTGAAGACTTGCACGTTTTTTCTTTTAAATATTTTTTTCATGTTGGCAGGTTAATGTGCACTTAAAGCAAATGGCTTGGCTTCCAAATATGAACGGAAAAGGGTCTATTTATGATTGTGTTTGTGGCGTTCACAAATTGAGTGCACTGTCCTTGACTTGGCTGCCGACTGAGGAATGCTTTTACATTTCAAAGGTGTTTGTACGCTGCCTTGAAGTATGCTGGGCTGAAGAGCGGCAGCAACATAAAGATGGCATTGCCACTTATCCAGGCACATTGTACTGCAATTGAATAGAAAATAGAGTTCGTTTTCAATTTTTTGGATTTCTTCACAATATTTGACATTTTTTTTCTTCTTTTCCACCGGAGGTAGGTTAAAAAAATAAAGCATTGGCAAAACCATTATACCTCTCACCCAGCAGTTTTGTCATCCTTATTGTGAGTATTAACAAAGGGTGCGGCTTCTGATCCGTAGTGCAGGCTATTATCCTTAAGCGTTGAGGGATCTGTCTCTCCTAAGCGAAGGTATCTGTTTCTCCTCCCCCCTCCCCTCTCTTCCCTCCGTCACTGTCGTCTCCCTCCCCTTGATCTTAGGGATCTGCCCCTGGGAGTTACGTCCTCGGCCCTCTAGTGCTGGTTGCCTCCCGTCCGTCTTTGTTTACCCGCTCCGCCCCCTCCCCTTCCCACCGTGTCGCATTTCTCCTCCCCCCTCCCCTCTCTTCCCTCCGTCGCTGTCGTCTCCCTCCCCTTGATCTTAGGGATCTGCCCCTGGGAGTTACGTCCTCGACCCTCTAGTGCTGGTTGCCTCCCCCTAATATTACGGATCTGTTCTCAAGTGTTGCTATTTTGTTGAAATGTGCATTGCATTTTACATGCATTGACTCACAGCTGCATTCTTTAAACAACTATCGTCCCTTCTTAATGTCAGGGATCTGCTCCTGCGTTTTATGTCTTCTGCCTCTAGGCACTAGCTGTGTCCTCTTAATGTTAGGGACCTGCCCATAAGTGTCACACCACCTGCCTTCGAGTGCTGACTGTCTTCCCTTAGTGTCGGGGCTCTGCCCTTAAATGTCACGTCATGTGCCCCATTGTGACGGCTGTCTCCCCTTATTGTGAGGAGTCTGCTCTTAAGCCTTGCTAACATTTCACTTGTGCATTGCAATTTCTATGCATTAACTCACAGCTGTAATCGTTGATTGATTGAAAATTGATTGTAATCGTTGTATCTCCGCTTCATGTTAGGAATCTGCCCCTACGTGTTACTGACTGTTCTTTGGAGCACCATGTCCCTCAGTGCTAAGACCTCATCGCCTTAGAAAGGCCTTCGCACCTCTCTCCCACACTCTCTCCCATCCTGCCTGCTCTCTCCCATCGGGCCACCACCCTCACCCTCACTCACCCTCACTCACCCTCAACCCCTCACCCTCACCCCCTCAACCCCTCACCCTCACTCGCCCTCACCCTCAACCCCTCACCCCCTCACCCTCAACCCCTCACCCTCACTCACCCTCAACCCCTCACCCTCACTCACTCACCCTCACTCACCCTCACTCACCCTCACTCACCCTCACTCACCCTCACTCACCCTCACTCACCCTCACTCACCCTCACTCACCCTCACTCACCCTCACTCACCCTCACTCACCCTCACTCACCCTCAACCCCTCACTCATCCTCACTCACCCTCAACCCCTCACCCTCACCCACCCTCAACCCCTCACCCTAACTCACACTCACCCTCACTCACCCTCACTCACCCTCACCCTCACTCACCCTCACTCTCACTCACCCTCAACCCCTCACTCACCCTCAACCCCTCACTCACCCTCAACCCCTCACTCACCCTCAACCCCTCACTCACCCACCCTCACCCTCACTCACCCTCACCCTCACTCACCCTCAACCCCTCACCCTCACACAGTGCAATAGGTCTCGGAGCATTTGAGTTAGAGCTTGCCTGCTCTCTCCCATCGGGCCACCACCCTCACCCTCACTCACCCTCACTCACCCTCAACCCCTCACCCTCACCCCCTCAACCCCTCACTCGCCCTCACCCCCTCACCCTCACTCACCCTCAACCCCTCACCCTCACTCACTCACCCTCAACTCCTCACCCTCACTCACCCTCACTCTCACTCACCCTCACTCACCCTCACTCACCCTCACTCACCCTCACTCACCCTCACTCACCCTCACTCACCCTCACTCACCCTCACTCACCCTCACTCACCCTCACTCACCCTCACTCACCCTCACTCACCCTCACTCACCCTCACTCACCCTCACTCACCCTCACTCACCCTCACTCACCCTCACTCACCCTCACTCACCCTCACTCACCCTCAACCCTTCACTCATCCTCACTCACCCTCAACCCCTCACCCTCACCCTCACCCACCCTCAACCCCTCACCCTAACTCACACTCACCCTCACTCACCCTCACCCTCACTCACCCTCACTCTCACTCACCCTCAACCCCTCACTCACCCTCAACCCCTCGCTCACCCTCAACCCCTCACTCACCCTCAACCCCTCACTCACCCTCACTCACCCTCACTCACCCTCACCCACCCTCACCCTCAATCACCCTCAACACCTCCCACTCACTCACCCTCACTCACCCTCACTAGCCCTCAACACCTCCCCCTCAAAAAGTCAACACTTCTCCCTCAACTCCTCAGTCACCCTCACTCTCACTCAACACCTCAACACCTCAGCCTCACCCTCAACACCTCACCCTCACTCAATCAATCACCCTCACTCACCCACACTCACACTCATCCTTACTCACCCTCAACTTCTCACCCTCAATCTCTCACCCTCAACACTCCCTCACTCTCACTCACCCTCAACCCCTCACCCTAACTCAGCCTCACTCACACTCACCCTCACGTAACGCCTCATCCTCACTCACCCTCACTCACCCTCAACCCCACCCTCACTCACCCTAACTCTCACTCACCCTCAACACCTCACCCTCAATCACTCACCCTCACCCTCACTCATGTCATCATGTCTACTAAAAAAATGCATAGTTGGCTTACACACACAGTACACCTTTAGTAACTTCATTAACAATTTAAAAAAAAAACGCATTATACACTCTTTCACTCTATGTAGAAAGTACGCGTTTTGAAAACTATAATATGCCAGCGCTTTCCTGTATACTACAAATACAAGTACTCTCTACAAAGCCATTTTTTGCAATTAATATTGCTATCATTTAGGAAGGATGTTCATTTGGGTCGCTAAATATAATACATTATATGGCCATTCATACAACGCACTAGTAATATGTGTTTTTACAGTCACTATTTTATACAATGCTTACTTTTTGTTTAGGAAGAGAACACAAACACTGTGTTTACCTCAATGCCTCACCCTTAGTCACCCTCACCCACCCTCAACCCCTCACCCACCCTCAACCCCTCACCCTCACCCTCACTCACCCTCAACCCCTCACTCACCCTCACTCACCCTCAACCCCTCACTCACCCTCACTCACCCTCAACCCCTCACTCACCCTCACTCACCCTCAACCCCTCACTCACCCTCACTCACCCTCACTCACCCTCACTCACCCTCACCCTCACTCACCCTCACCCTCAACCCCTCACTCACCCTCACCCTCACTCACCCTCAACCCCTCACCCTCACCCACCCTCAACCCCTCACCCACCCTCAACCCCTCACCCTCACGCACCCTCAACCCCTCACTCACCCTCACTCACCCTCAACCCCTCACTCACCCTCAACCCCTCACTGACACTCAACCCCTCACTCACCCTCACTCACCCTCAACCCCTCAGCCTCACCCTCACTCACCCTCAACCCCTCACCCTCACTCACCCTCAACCTCATGCTAAAGATTTACAAAAAAACCCATAAACAATTCCAAAAGCACTAACTCTAATGCTGCGAGACCTATTGCATTTCTAATGCTTGTTTGTGTTTTCAACTCTTGGTAATGCCCCCTGCCTCCCACGTATTAATGTCTGTGAGCCCTGTTACTGCTAGGAGGGTGACGTGTATCATGGTCCAGTAAGCCCGTAGGGTTGGACAATCCCAGAACATGTTGAGAAAGGACGCGTTGGGTTCTGGGGCAAGTGAAGCATGTGTTTGGGTAGTAGTGTTGGAGCTTTTCGGGTGTCAGGTAGGCACAGTGCATTATGTGAAATTTTATGTTTTTGAAGCAGTAGTTGCGGGACACTTTTTGGGGGAACTCAAGTGCTCGTTCCCATTCTTTGTCATGGAGTGGTCTTTGGATCTTTGCTTCCCATTTCTCACGGAGTGGTGTGAGAGTGATTGTGTCCAGTTTTCGCACCGCCTTATATAGCCACGTCACTTGGTGTCGTCCGGGGCCCATCTGGTGGATTGCGTGTTGAAGTGGGTGCGTGGGCGGTTCTGTGTCTGTTGTGTGCCACACATGGTGGCAATCTTCTAATAGCTGTCTGTGTAAGAGGAATTGTTCCCCGGGGAGGTCTGTGTACGCTGCAAGTTCTGCAAATGTCTGCAGTTGCCTGTTCACATAGAGGGAGCCCGCCTCCATGGTGGAGTACTCGGTCCATGTGTGCAGCATGCACTCTGTGTAGTGAGCACAGCCTTTAGGGAAACGCACCAGTGGTTGTATAGGGGAGTACATGGGGGCCGCCTGTTTCATCTTATGCACCCTTGTCAAACATGCACGTGCCACTATCCCCTGGAGCAGGCACACCTGTATTGGTTCAGCTCCCAGTAGCAGCATGCAGCGTATGGTAGGGGTTGGAATTGGTCCTTCATTAGTGAGAGTATCCTCTAATGCGCGGCCTGCTGCCTACCGAGACAGCCATTGTAGCTGGGCCATGAGGAAGTATGCCTCAAAGAAGGATGCACCCAGACCTCCTCGGTCCACAGGTAGCTGCAGTTTGACGAGGGCAATACGCCTGCGTCCTGTTTCCCAGATAAGGGTACCGAGGAGGGTATCCAGTTCCCAGAAGAAGGAGTGGGGGGACCACTGGGAGGTTAGTGAAATAATATAGTAATTGCGGCACCAATATCATCTTGGCCACTGCAATTTTCCCAGTGGGAGCCAGGGGGAGATCCTTCAAGAAATGTACAGATGATCGGATCCCGGCCAGTGCCCTGCGGTGGTTTCTCTCATACATATCATGCGACATGTGGTACAACCGTATTCCTAGGTACCATACTGCTCGGGCGCTCCAAGGTATGTCTAAGCCTCCCAATTGTATTTTCTGGGGGACGGAGATTGTCTGAGAGTGTATATATTGTGGACTTAGCCCCATTTACCCTTAAGCCCACCACTGCCTCGAAGTCCCAAAGTGCATTAGGTATTGGGGTGAGATCCGATGTGATGTTGCAGATGAAAATAAGCACGTCCTCTGTTTATAATGATACCGCGTGGATCGTTTCTGCGATTGGGATGCCCCAGCTCTCTCCTTCCTTAAGTGGCTCTATCGCCGTAGCGAAGAGCAGAGGGGAGAGCGGACAACCCTAGCGCGTGCCCCTGAGTATTGGAAATGATGGCGACATATGGTGTCGGAGTTTCATTCTGGAGGTCGGCTTGACGTATATGAGCTTAGTGTATGCGAGTAGGTGGAGTCCCACTCCCATCTGTTGAATGACCTACAGAAGGTGGCTCACAGGAGGGTATCAAAGGCTTTTTCCAGGTCCAGGATCAGCCGCGAGGTGAAAGTGATTCTGGACCTGATCCTGGACATGAAACAAGTGCCGTATGTTTTAGGAGGTGTATCTGATGGAGACTTTTAGCTGCAGATTCCTTACCTTTGAATTTCCCAGGCATCAGGCTGGATCCCGAAACTTTTGCTGAGCGATACCCCTTGCGAGTGACGTCAGGTGGCTCGATTCGGCTCCGCGTGACGTTGTCGGTAACATCGGTTATGACGTCGCAGTTCCTATATAGGCCTCACCCAGGCGCCCGGATGTCAGTTCTTTTCTTTCCGCACCAGCTAAGTGCTGATCTGGGAAGAGCTACCCCTCGACTTTTGTCAATATTTTTGGATTTGACTTCATTTGCGAGGGATGCCTTCGAGAGAGACCGGTTTCAAACCATGTGGAACTTGTTCCTGCATTATGTTGCTCACCGATCCCCACCACGTATGTCTGTGGTGTCTTCAACGCGACCACGATTCAAAGTCGTGTTTAGACTGTCGGGTGATGGCCCCGAAGACCTTGAGGGAGCGAGCGATGAAGTTGTTTGAGGCCCGGCAGTCAACACCGCCAAGCGAGACTCTGAGGAGGTCATGGGTCCGCTCGAAGATGAGGATGTCGCTGAACCGCTTGTGGAGCCCTAAGTCCTCTTCCTCCGATTCAAGGTCTTCTGGACTCTCGGTGAAGAAGCACAAGAAGAAGGTGGTCAAGCGAACGTCGTCTATGCCTCAACTGACGTCTGTCATTGAGAGAGGTAAGGAGCACCGACGCTCTAGACACTGTTCTTTAGAGCTGGAGCCTGAGTCGACTTCGTGGCTTCCACCCTTTCCGGGAGCCGGAGCGACTCCCGCTCAAATTAAAGAGTTTTACGAGGCTATGCGCCGCGTATTTGAGTGGAACGACCCCGTTGGTGAGCCCTTTGGTCCCGCGGGGTCAGATGGGGCCTCATCGGATTAGACGCTGCCGGCTCCGGCCTCAACTCAGGTGGGGCCTCAGAGATCCGATCCCAGATGCCGTTCGTGCCGACACGACCTTCCCCGGCATTGAATCTGAAGTCGGTGCTTACAGCGTCGCCAATGCCAGTCAGTGTCACAAGCCCCATCCTCATTTCTACACGAGACGGAGCTGGAACGGCATCGAGCAACGCAGATTCCAACAGAATCCAGAGGTTCTATGTTGTTGCCAGAGCACTTTGTGGACGTGCTGGGATCAGAAGAGGAATGGGAGGAGTCTGGAGACACTTTTGGGGAACTTGGGGAAGCCAGTTGTCTGGATACTTCCCCAGACACTGGCATGCTTTCTCCGCCTACAGTGGCTAAGGAGGTGGGGGAGTCCTATGCCATGGTGGTTAAGAGGGCAGCTGAGGTCCTAGGACTGGAGCTGCCCTCAGTGCAGGTCAGGACTAATCTCCTTACCTAAATTCTTAGGCCTGGGGCTTCCACTTCTGAACCACATTTGCCCTTTAATAAGGCACCTACGGACGTCCTTCTAGGTACATGGTCTAAGCCTAGCACAGGGACTCCTGTGAACAGGACATTTGCGCACAGTCAGGGTGACGCAAAGTTCCTCAGCCAACACCTCACCCCAGAAAGTTTGGTGGTGCAGGCCTCTACGTCCCAAGGCGCATTCCCTTCCACCCCTCCGGGTATGGAATCCAAGAGACTGGACTGGTTTGGGAAAAAGATGTTTGCTTCCTCCAGTCTGGCATTGTTTTTGGTGAATACCGCGTGCTTATTGGGCCGTTTTTCCCTCTCTCTTTGGGAGATGATTGCGCAGGTAGGCTGTGCTCTCCCACGCTGTCAAGGACGGGAGAGATTCAGCAAAATTCAACATATGGTGTGGATTAGATACGGCCGATTCGTTGGGCAGGTCGATTTCAATGACGGTGACCTTGTGACGCCACGTCTGACTTCATACAACTGGCTTCTCGGAGGATATCTATGCCAATTTGATGGACATGCCCTTTTTATTTTATTTATTTATTTGCGGGTTTATAACGCGCTAGGATCACCTCCTGAAGGAGTATCTCCACGCCTTTGGCATCCTTCCTACACACATACAGTGGGTGAAATCCTATCTAATAATTTTGGAATAGAAAGGTTTTTAATTGTTTCCTAAAAGGAAGAAATTCCTTACAGAGTCTTAAAGAAACTGGGAGGCTGTTCCACAGCGTTGGGCCCGCAATTGAGAGGGCTCTGCCGCCCTGTCTGGTCTTTTTTGCTCTTGGGACCTGCAACAGAGTTTGTTCACTGGATCTTAAAGAACATAAAGGTTTATAGGGGAGAAATTTATTCCTCAAATACCCAGGGCCTTTCTCCTGAAGACACTTGTGTATTATGCAGCAAGTCATACTTCACCCTTTGCTTGACAGGAAGCCAATGCAGGGTATTCAAGAGGGGTTTGGAGGGAGTACGGGGGGGCCGGTTTAGCAGAAGGCGGGCTGCAGTATTTTGGACTACCTGTAACCTGGCAATTACTCCCTCATTAGTTGATAGAAGCAGCCCATTACAGTAGTCCAAACGACTCAATACCAAGGCCTGCACTAACGTCCTTCTGGTAGAGTCAGGGAGTAAGGGGAATACTTTCCTTAACATTCCGATGACATGGAAACAGGAGCTCACCACTTGATTACTGTGTTGCTTCAGGGACAGCTCCTGATCCATACGCACACCGAGATTTTTTACCACCTGTTTAGGCTCCGGGACTGGTCCCAAATCCTGTGGCCACCAATCAGGGGACCACAGATGTTTGGCCTCACCGAACAGCATCACTTCCGTTTTGGCAACATTACATTGCAGGAAGTTAGATGCCATCCAGTGGGCCACTGCCTTCATCCCCTGGGAGAAGGAGTTCCTGACCTCATCGGTAAAGTGTGTAAAAGGGAAGAGGAGTTGGGTGTCATCTGCATAAGACACAGGGATGAACCCATGGGACCTCATGATGTTCGCTAGGGGGGGCACGTAGATATTAAACAAGGTAGGGCTCAAACAAGAGCCCTGTGGCACCCCCTTCGAGATCTCCAACTCCTCTGACCGATAGGCACCCAGGGTGACAGTTTGGGTGCGGTCTGTCAGGAAACTCCTCAGCCACACTAGGGCCTCACCTTCCAGGCCGGTGTTAATAAGCCTGGTGGTCAAGATGTCGTGTGACAAGGTGTCAAACGCCGCGGACAGATCCAACAGAACCAGGATAACCGAGTGACCTTTATCCTGGAACATGTGCAGATCGTCCGCGACTGACAACAAGGTGGTCTCGGTGCTGTGTCTCGGCCTGAAGCCTGACTGGGATGGATCCAGTCCATCTGTCTCCTCAACATAATTGGACAGGTGTCTATTAACAAATTTCTCAATCACTTTACCCATAAAGGGAAGGAGAGAAATGGGTCTCAGGTTAGTGAGTTCCGTCCAAGGAATGGTGGTATTTTTCCTCAGCGGTCTCAAGTGCCCATTTCCAGTCCCTCGGGACCTCTCCCGTACTTAATGACAAGTTAATTAACTGTTGTATTTCTGGGCCCAGAACTTCCGCCAACATGGGCATGATGCGTGCAGGGATGAGGTCCTCAGGGCTGCCACTTGTAATCTCAGTTATTAGAGCAGTGACTTCCTCTATGGAGATAGGGGGAAAATTCTTTAAATACCTAGCCTGTGGCTTGTGTTGTGTATTATTATGGAAAAGACTATTGGGATCGGCCGCCTCAGTATTCTTTGAGGTCATTATTTTAGCATAGATATCATCTATCTTCCTCTTAAAGAATTGAGAGATCCCGTCGCATAGGTCTTGAGATGCAACCTCAACGGTTTCACATGCCCCAGGCTTGGTAAAAGTTTGTAAGATCTTAAATAAGACTTTTGAATCTTTCCCTGCCTTGGTGAGCTGCATCGCGATGTGTTTTTTCCGAGCTGCCCTTATGGCCTTGTGGTAAGACCTAAGGGCGGTTATGTGGTGTTGTTTATCCTCCAGTCTCCGAGACTGTCTCCAAACTTTTTCTAACTTTCTGGTTTTTTGTTTCATCAGTCTCAGATCCTCGGAATACCAAATTTCTTGTTTGACTGCCTGGCGGGGTTTATACGTTTTCAGAGGGATAGTGTGGTTAATTGCTTTGCTAACTGCCTTTTCAAACCGATCGAGTTCATAGTTTATAGGTCCTCTATGATCATTGATCAAGGGGGCTTGATAGGCTTCACGAAAGTTATCCGTCGTTAGTTTGTGCCAGGGTCTTCTTTTAGTGGGCAGGGGCAGCTGTGTGCGTGGCTGATCCATCGCGTCAGTATAAAATTTTAAGATAAAATGGTCAGTCCATTCGACCTGGGTGGGGGGCATACACGTGGTTCGGGGGAAGTTGGAAAATACTAAGTCCAGAGTATGGCCAGCCTCATGTGTGGGTCCCTGATTAATCTTTTTAAGACCTAAATGTTCCATATCCATTAGGAGGGTTGTAGCTTCTGAGCATTTCTCTGAGTCGCTATGCATATTAAAGTCTCCTACTAATAGGAAGTTCTGCTTATCTTCTATAAATGGCGCAAGAGCCTCCATGAGGAGAATGGAAAAATTTCCACTAGGACCTGGGGGTCGATACAGTGCTGCACCCCTTCTAATTCCCCTAGATGCGGCGGTAAGTTTAAAAATCAGTAATTCCATCCGTGGGGTACTGATTTCCTCCAGAATGGTGATGTTTAGCTCCTCCTTATATACAATTGCTACTCCCCCTCCTACTTTGATAGGGCGATCCATTCTTATTATCTTATATCCCATAGGGATCCCTAATGTAATGGCAGGAACTGAATGCGGCTTAAGCCACGTCTCTGTTAGGAAACATAAATCCGGTTGCTCTGTAGAAATCATGTCCCATACCTGTATAGCATGCTTCACCAGCGAGCGCACATTACAAAGCAGATTTTTGCTCCCCAGAGGGGGGTTAGTGCTCTTAACTGGGACATTACTATGTGAATCACATCGTCTTGTGGCAGGGTCCCGCTGATGACAATTGACCACTGCTTCAAGGCAGAACTGTGTATGACAGAAATAGCATGAAAAGGGTCCCTCCGGGTCGATTTGAGGGGCACCATCGCATATCTTGAATGAATGGTCCCTGAGCCCTAATAATACCTGTGAGGAGTAGGTTAGGCGCCTATTACAGATATTCATCTTGTTGATAGGAGTAAAAAGACATTAGTCTCCTGCCCCTGGCCCCGTCCTGTCGCGGACGGGCGCAGACGGGCTGGTCTTTGGCTCGTCTTAGGCGCAGGAGTAGGCGCCACCCTGCGCGCCAACGCTGCGCGCTGGGGCTGACGAGAAGCTAAATAGCCTTTCAAAACCGGAGGTCTAGAGCGCTAACCGCTCGACTCTCCGTGTGGTCAGTCTCTGCCCCGCCCTCCACACACCGCGATTGGCTGCAGTGCCGGTTCAGGGGTCAGGAAGTAGAACACAATTCCTCAATGTGTGCAAGTAAGTGAGTTTTAAACACAGCGTGCCTCTAATTGTCTACCAAGGAGCAATATACATTTTAAAACAGTCAATAGGGGTTTGTGACAAAATATTACAAGTGCAAGGTCATTTTTTAAAAAAACGATTTTTTTTAAAAACAGCCTGATGGAAGCAGCCTTTTTGGGGGAAAAGCAGACTCTGCCCTGGTCAGGTTCAAGGACTCTCGAGCTACGGCCAGATACTTGGGCCTCTCCTCCGCACCTCATGACCAGTCTTCCTTTCGTGCCAACGGTAGGGGTTTCCAGCTGCGTCAGCCCTGTCCTGCTCAGATTACCCAAGCAGTGCGCAGACGTGGACGCAGTACATTCCATCCTTGGAATGGAGGCCAGAAGTCAACTTCCACACTGCCCCCAGCAGCCACAGCCTCCAAGCACTCCTAGGCTGATTCTGCAAGACCACACTACTCCAGTGGGTGGGATAATTTGTCACCATCTTCCCTGCTGGATATCTATAAAATCAGACCAGTGGGTCTTGCAGATTGTCCAGGGGGCTCTTCTCTTCCTTTCCTTTCTTTTCCTCCTCCTATTATGCCAAGTCAGGAACAGCTGGCGGAGGATCATTTAAAGTATCTCCCAGAGGAAATCTGGGCACAGCGTCTGGAGCACGATGATATGAGTCGCACCAGACCGTCTTGGGCGCACAACAAAGAGTTGCAAAATCAGCTTGGAAAGAGGCACAATGTCTGGTGCACAGTGATATTGGTCGTAGTAGACCATCCAGGCACAACGTCTGGTGCACAGTGAGATGACGGCTGATTAGCCAGAAACTGGTCCCAGGATGCTCGTATCTGATCCAGGAAAGACATGGCTAGGCAGTTCGGGCTGGACTGTTCCCAGGAGGCCCAGGGTCAGACTGATTTGCATATGGCCATGTCTGAACTGGGGTAGCGGAGTGAGCTAAAGAATGATGATGGATTAAACCAAGATCAGTTGACTGGGGGTGAGTGCTTGCAATGTTCAACACTCCGTTCATCATCCCCTTTGGTTTTCCCAGGCTGGACACATACTCAGCAACACCATTGGTGCCAGTGCGTCCACCAGCTCCAATGGCAAGTTGGACACAGGTTTAGGCACACCATCCCTGTAACACTCACACAAGTCTGCACTGGCCGGCCGGTTACTTATTTGGACTTACCAGCTGTGCTCCACGCACCTCAATCTGCAATGGCAGGCTGGGAACCTATTTGGGAAATACCAGCGGTGCACCACACACCCCAGTCTGCAATGGCAGGCGGGTCACGTGTTTGGAAAATACCAGCGATGCAAAACGCACCCCGGTCACGTGCCAAAACACTAGCGGGGCAATGTGCACACTAGTCTGCAATGGCAGGCCTGTCACACATGCAATAAGCATCATCGGTCCTAATGCGCACCCCCAGCCAGCAGTGGCGAGTCGCACATCCGTTTGGAACACCAGTTGTGCAACGGCGCACATCAGCCTGCAACAGCAGGCTGAACGCTCATCTAGCAACACCGTCAGTGCAGGTGCACACCCCGGCCTACATTGGCAGGCGGGCCTCCTAATCAGGTACACCATTGGTGCAATTGCGCCCCCTCAGCCTGCGGTGACAGGCTGGACCCAAGTTCTGCAACACCACATGTGCCAGTGCGCACACTGGCCTGCACTGGCAGGACGGGCACCAGGTTACCACCACCCTAGGTGTGAGTGCACTGGTAGACCTGTTCTAGGTTCAGAACCCTCGTAGTAGGAAGGGCGCGCGCACTTTTACACTTCCATGACAGTGGGAAAGTGCCCTAGGCCCTGTGGCTATACTAAGGGCATCAGCCACACCCTGGAGGTGTCCCCCATAGGGTGTGCCGCATCCTAGGTAGGGAAAACCCACATGGGATTTCGTCCCTACCTGGGTAGTGCACATGCAGGTGTACCTTCCCTGCCTCTCACATACCCCATTGTGGTAGGGAACAGCCCCTCATGGTTGGCCAAGGAGTGAGCCAAGCCAACCTGTGCATGAGGCATTTTTGATAGTCTCTTCTGGGGGATGGCACAATTAGTGCTGTGTACCCGCACCCATCAGCCTGTGTTGTCCTCACCCTGGGTATGTGGTTTAGCCTTTCACTGGGCACTCCCAGTTACAACACCTAACCCAATCAAGTAAGTACCCTGTTCTGGCATATGTAGGATAGGCGTGTGCACTTTCCACCTGCATTATACGGCTCGGGGCCCTCTCCCACTGTAGTCATGAAAAGAGTTGGCAAAAACCAGGAGGACAAAAAGCAAAAAGGTTTTGGGGAAATCCCCCTGAGAAGTCCATGTCCAATAAACTACTTGTACTTTACCGTACCATAGTGTGTGCTAGTGAGTTGTGGCTGACAGTTGGTGCAGGTACCACTTGATGGTGGTGTGCCACTTGGAATTGGTAAAGGTGCCTTGAATGTTGGCGACTGGGCATCAATCCCCGAGTCAGGTGCCTCGTGTTTTGAGTGATCGATGGCGCAGGCACCACTGGGTCTAGGCTGCCATGCGTGTTTGCACTGTGAAGATACAAGGGGCATTGGTTTAGGCAGCACAAAGTGTTGGCATGGCAATTGTGCCACTGGGTATAGTTGTGATCTGACAGACGATGTAACCCCCGCTCTGCGGTGTAGGTTCTAGATGGTGCAAGTGACTTGTCTGTCCACTGTACACGTGCCACTGGCTACAGATGTGTAATGGAGGCTGTGTGGTGTTTGTGCCACTGGTTTTAGGTGTAACGAAGTGTAGATGCTGTTTGACTGGTCATGAATGTGGTCTAGGTTCTGGCGCATGTGGTGGGCGGAGATGCTACTATGTGCAAGCCTGGTATATATCCACACACTGAGCTCCAACAAATGGTGTGTTTGGTTTCCCCTTCCTAAGGAATCTGGGAACTTCTTTTCTTGCCTCTTAACCAGAGAGGACAACGTAGCCTTTCTAGGGTCTGTTCTACTCTAGGATGGCTGTTTTCTTTAAACCAAGAATAAAGATGGAGGAAACCAAGGTAGACCTAGTTCACCAGGATTGCTCTCTGTGACTTATCAAAGTCAGCCGTGCATGCAAGCACCAGTCGATTCTGAATGTGTTCCTGAGATTTGTGGTTAGGTGGAATGTCGCTCTGGAGAAAATGGTTTTGAATTGCTCGGGATGCTGCAGTTCTACTGTGCTTGGGAAACTACATCTTTTTCTTGGGTCTAGTCTCCCTGGGTTTTCGGTAGAGCTGTAGTTCTCAATCTTTTGACTTCTGGGGACCCTCAATTAATCATTATTAGAATCCTGGGACCCCCTGCTGAGTCATGACTGCTAGTCCGCCTAAGCATTGTCAATGATTTGAACTGCAAAACGATACACAACAAATGCAGAAAATAAACCGTTGACAAATGCACAAATAATGACACATTTAATTTCAATTTGCAAACGCACATAAATGTAAAAAAAGCAAAATGTTTAATTTTAATATGAAGGTTGGCGCTTTTCTAAATTCAGTTGAGTCCATGCATGGTCCTTGCTGTATCCTGTTTGATGCACTTGTTGTGCTCTCACCAATCAATGTTAGGATACTCATCTAATTTTAAGTCTCCAATTTCGAATTCCTTCACATTTACAGTACATTTTAAAATTTGCAGTCGTACATTTAGCTTCTTTATTTATATACACTTTATTAATCTGTTACAATGATTTAACTTTCTAAGTAGTCGCAGCCCTCTTGAGGAGGCTTCGCAGACCGCCAGGGGTCCCCGGACCCCAGGTTGGCGCATGTATAGAGCACTGCATTGCAGCCTGCCGACAGTCTGTGATACCAAAGTGGAGGCTTCTGCCTCTGTGAATAAGAATGGCTCAGGGACATCTTGGATCACTTGCCTCTGGCTCTACTGTGAGTGAAGAGAGAGTTCTGACCCAGCTGCAGATATCAAGTGTCCTGGGGTTACTACATACAGGAGGGGGCGGAATCCTGAAAGATTGACGGGCCTGCTGGTGATGCTGGGTCAACAGGTGCCCGTGGCTGATCTGAAGAAGGCCTCTAGTGACACTCGCGGCTGAGAGGCATGTGATCTGAACTCTAGGTAGCTGCTTCTGTCTGCTGACCAAACCAAAGTAACTTTACAGCATGGTGCTTGGAAGCAGCAGAGTCCTATAAATCCAGTGAATGGGATACATGGAGGCTGCAGGGTTCCCAGACTGGAAGGGAGAACTCCAAGTTTGGGTGGAGAACAGTTGTTGGAGGCAGACATTTTGTTTAAGTTGCTTCTTCTAAAATGTGCAGAATGTTCGATGCTGACTCATATTTGTATTTAAAGTAACCCTGAATTGTACTTTTCTTGCTGCTGATGCGTTTGTTTCTCGTCATGTCAGACAGACGCCATGGAGGACAAGAAGCGCCTGGCGTATTCCATCATCCAGTTTCTCCATGACCAGCTACAAAATGGTAGTCTCTCCTCCGATGCCCAGGAGAGCTTGGAGGGTAGGTACTATAATCTTTTTTTTTTCTCTGTCTGTGTAGGAAATGACCCCTTTTGGCATTGTTCAGGCCCCTGAGAGCAGCAGCCTGGACATTAGTGGTAGGTCGTTTTTCAGGGGGCATCTCTAAGATGACCTCCGAGTGCATTTTTCATTAAATCCCACTCTGGCATAAGTGTGGGTTTAATGTGCTGAGAAGTTTGATACCAAACTTCTCAGGTTTCAGTGTAGCCATTAGGGTGCGGTGGAGTAGGTAATGACAAACTCCCAGCACCATATACTCTTAATGGTAGCACTGCACTTACATGTCTAAGAATTGGTTTAGACACTATAAGGGTACAGGCTGATACACCTGTACTCTCACCACTGGTATAGTGCACACAGCTAGATGGGTGACAGATCTATGCCGGGGCAGTGTGTTTGTGGACATGGCACACAGGGATGTGTTCCATGTCGACTCTTCGCTTTGTTCTGCACCAAGACACGCAGCCTGTAAAGGCAGTGTGTGAGTGTCCCGGCACAGGACCTCTAAGGGTGGCACAATAAGTGCTGCAGCCCTTAGAGGCCTTCTCTGGTCACAGTGCCCTGGGTACCTAGGGTACCATTTACCAGGGGCTGACCTGTGGCCAGAGATGCCTAATAGTTTTAGGCTTCAATGCAGTTTTAGGAAAAGAACATAGGCCCTGGGTACCTGATTGGCAGGAGCCCAGGGCACACTCAGTCAAAGCACATCATCAATTCAGCAAAAAGTGGGGTCAACCATGCAGAAAGAGGGCACTTTCTCACACACTCACCCTCCCATACAGTCACTCACCCATACAGTTACTCACACACTCACTTATTCCCCCATACAGCCGCTCAGACATCCACTCCCACAATGGTACAGTCACAGTGCCACTCAGATTACATATAATAGAAACAGTATCACGCACTACTACAAAAGGAATAGTAATTTAACTCATGCAGTAGCTTAGTATATATCTTTAACTCAGAAACTTCCACAAAATACCCCTGTTGGCGGAATACCTTCTGGGCACAGACAGCGACTTTTAGGCCTGCTCAGCAGGATGCAGCAACAAGTTCTTGAATGGGAGCTCCACCCTCAAGTCCTCCTTCCAAAAGTGGGGGTTCCCTTACATTGACCTTTTCACCAGAGCAGAAAACCCCAAATGCCCAAACTTTATTATCCACACACACTATCCAAGGGCAACGCACTATGGATGAGTTAGTCAAGGATATTTGGCAATGCTTTTCCGCCTCCCACTTCTTCCCTTCCTGGTTCAGAAGCTCAGTCAAACTTCTCTTACAATGATCTAGATAACTCCCACATTGGCACATAAACCTTGGTTCTCAACACTTCTGGACCTCTATGTAGTTCCACACTTGAAGCTCCCGTACTGGCCAGACCTTCTCACCAAAATCAAGGACAAATCAGACACCCAGACCTGAAAACTCTCAATCTAGTAATTTGGTTCCTTAGGTTATAGAGATTGGTACCTTGACTTACCTCCAGAATGTATGGACATTCTCAGAGGCATGTAGACCCACCACTGGAGCCTGTTATGCAGCAAAATGAAAGTGCTTTGTTTGCTACTGTCAATCCAAACAAATTAATCCTATGAAAGCCACAGTGCTAGACGTTCTGTGCTACCTGCTTCACTAATAGAAAGCAAATTTAGTCTAAACTTCCATACGATTACACCTCACTGCAATGGCTGCCTATCTCCAAAATAGACAGCATTTCTTACTTTTTAAAATTGCAGTCTTCAAAGCATTAATGGAAGGACTCGAACGAGTTATCCCACCATGGGTTCCTTCAGCTCCCTCCTGGAACCTTTACATTGTTCTAAGTAGACTTATGGGTCCCCTATTTGTGCCCCCACATCTCACGCCCACACTCAAGCCCCCTTCAATTTCTTTTGTGGAACGTGGCATTCTTAGTTGCCATTACCTCATGTGTTAGTGAGCTCCAAGCTTTACCTCAGAAGATCCGTTTTAGGTCTCGGCCTAGCGTACACTGCGCAGCAGTGTCACGCAGCCGAGATTTTATGTTTTTCCTAGAGTGGGGCTTGAACCACCCCTCTTCTCCATTGGCTGGCTTCCTAAATGGAGGCCAGCCATTGGAGGAGAGGGGCATCACTCCGTTCAAGTCCCGTCTTTTTGGGATAGAGGGGTGTGTTTTGGCTGTTCTTTCTCTCCCTGACTTCATCGGGAGATCACGCTGCCTGCACCCCCAAGTCAGCTCTCTGATTGGTGTTCCTGATTAACCAATCAGAGGGCCGTCTGGCGCGTGCAGGCAGCGTGAGACATGAAATCCCTGACTCACCTGGATCTCTTCCTCCAGGCGGCGGTTCGCCGCCTCCAGGCCCCTCACCCTCTCCACGTAGCCGGCCTGCCGCTCTTTCAGACCCTGCATGGCCTCCTGGTGGTTATTGGCAGACAGCAGCGGGTCCATGCCCTACCGGAGCCCGGGCAGGGAGGCGTCCATGTTGGCCCAGAGGGAACTCAGGCGGGAGGTGGAGATGCGTAGTTCCCCGGGAGCGCCATACAGACTCGAGGCGCTGGAGCGCGTCTTCTGCCGCACAGACACCTGGTAAGACATCTCCGGGGTGTCTGCGGGTCTGTCTCCTCTGGCACCTCTAGCGCTATAGGGTTGTATCCTTGTGAATGCAAAGTGATTTTAGGCACTGGCTTCTCCCGGCCTGGCCAGCCTGGTGCCACAGCCTCTTAAGCGGGTGCTTAAAAAATGTGACGTTACAGCGGCTAATCGCCTCACATGTTTCACTCCTATCTTCTCGCGTTTAGATCAGAATGAATGCAGAAGCGATGTTGGCGCGCCCACCTGCTCAAGACGTGCCCCTGCCTTTCTTTAAACAGCTTTTAGGCCAGGGGTGTGGGAGTGGGGGGGGTGGCAGACAGACCTCCTTGCAGAGGAGGAAGAGACGTGAAATGCAATAACTTTAGCTTTCCTTTTTGCCCCTATCCCGTTGGTGTAAAGACAGGGCCCGCACCTCGGACAACAAGGGTGGCATTTCACGGTTTGTTTTTACAAATTAAGCCCCGATTGCTGTGGAGATAGGGAGCTAGCAGAGAGCGGCTGTAGGCTGTACACGTTTCACTACGGATTCCATGTCCCGACAGCGCGCCAAGAAATGCCTCGCTCGTTCATGTTTACAACGCGTGCACCTCTCTCTCCCTCGCAGGCACACAACTGTCTGATATTCCATCTTAAGAGAGCCAGGTGGAAGCCTACACAGTGTGTGGAGGGAATACACCTCCTTTCCACTCAAAATCTGCACACCAGACGAGATATCCCAAGGAGATAGAAATGCTTCTCTCCTTCTCACAAGGACATCCAAACAAACCAAGCCAAACAGCCGGCTTGCAGGGGTAATACAGGCGGAAGTATGTATGTACAAAAGCCACCCCCTCTCTCTTCTTACCTCTGTGGTATAGTCCATGTGCGGAGAGGCATGCGGAAACGTACGTGGTGGACAGGCACACACAAGAACAGCAAGGGGAAGTGCACTGTGTATGAGAAATGTTCATTTCTGTCATTCTCTCATACACACTCACACCCACACACACACACAACTAGATAGACACAAGACGGACTAACAGCGAGAGCAGTGGAAATATACACTAACTGGACAAGAATATATTCTCTCTCACACATACACACGCACACTGTGAGAAACCCCGGCCGAGGACAGCATGGTAGAAATACACACACAGATACCGAGTGCCAGTGAGCACACACAGAAAGTTGCAAATGAAATATACATGATTCTATCCAAAACTATATTCCACACACAAGCAGCACGTAGAGCCTGCGGTTGTGCTGCGTGGAAAGATGCACAGTGTGTAAGGAACACCCCGCTCTTTCTCCCTCGCACGTGCATATACAGGGCTAGATATCTCATATGAACTATGAAAACAGGTGTTGTATGTGAGTGCATACATTCCTGCATGCCTAGGTGGCCACAAGTGGTAACATGGGTGTTGCTCGTGTGGTGGTGTCAGGTGGGGCTACGCACTGGATTGTCTTGTCCATATGAGGAGTCCCCAGAGAAAGGCCACGCGCGCACACACTCACACACACCGACCACACAAATTAAAAGTGCGGTGGAAGATAAAAACTATTCAGCCAGTTCACCCACAAGATTTATGGAGCGGCCTTTCCCGTCACACACACGAACACAGAGGAGGCAAACGCATACACGCACACGTGGAATGTTCTAAGGGGTTTCTGTGTAATATCTCTGCAGGAATATGGTACTGTTTGCCCGCAGAAGTCAACAGTAAATGCTTAACAGCAAGTACACAATAACACACACTTTTAATGTCTTCACTCTCATTAAAGGTTCACAGATCACAATGGCGGGCTCTGCTCTAGAGGCGACACGCTCAAGTCACAGAAATGGCGTTGTTAACCCTTACAGAAATGCACCATGGTTTGTTTATTATACAATTGGTATAGCTAGCATACAAAGATTAGTAGCTCCTCCAAGCAGGATGATATATTCATGAATGTATTTGCAGTTGTTGCGTTGCAACCTCCCACCGACACACCCGAAGCGTCTTTGTACATGTAGCAGTTTGCGTGTGGGGTAAGAGGTGTGAGATGGCATTGTGGGAGGTGACAGGTTGGCATAGTCACAGAGGCTTTAACGATGATTCAGGCGGGTACAGGTGTTTTTTATTTTCAATAATTGTGACGTGCAGAAACAGACCGCTTTGCACTATGCGTGTGTGCGTATGTATATATAGACGCATGTGCATACATCCGGGCCACTTCAACATATTACTCATCAAAATGCTGCCATTATATACTTAAATTACCAGAGGCTGTAATTTTGGCTGTAGAATTGTGGGTGTTGTGCGTGCTGTACATTTGGTGTGAGTGTGTTGCTCTGTTTGTGGATGTGGATGGTGTAGGCTGGGTATTGCTAAATGAGAAACTCTTCCCTCTGACTCCTCCCTCCACAACTCCTTTTACTCATCCAAAAGCCTCTTCCTACTGCTAAGACCTTAAAAAAAAAATCCTTCACTCTTTTGTGTGTGGCTCTGTGTGTGGCTGTGTGTGTGTGGGGGGGGGGCTCTGTGTGTGGCTCTCTCTCTCTCTGTGTGTGTGTGTGTGTGTGTGTGTGTGTGTAGCTCTGTGTGTGTGTGTGTGTGGCTTTCTGTGTGTGTGGCTCCGTGTCCGCTAATACTCTCTACTACTCTCTAATGCTCACCTATTGCTATTGTAAATGACAATACCATTTATTTCTGTTTAAAAAAAAAAATTTAAAAACATTTGCAATGCCAATAGCTCTAACTTTAACAAAGCCGAGACCATTGCATTGTAAATGCTTGTTTCTAAAAACATTAAAGATAAAGTGGTTCTTTGCACTAACCGTAAATCAAACAATTGAGCTCAAGAATTTTTTTCCCTCAACCAAATTGAGTTGTGGAAAGAGCTCTTCATATTTGTCAAAAGGGTCCGCATGTGCTACATCGATAGAGCGAAACCTTTCAGAAAAACAAAACAACTTTGTTAGCTTTTCTCCACCTCATGAAGGCAATCCCATATCCAAATCAGGCCTAGCCAGATGGATAGTCAAATATATTCAGACTTACTACCTTAAGACCAAAAAGACCTTTACCTGTTTCTCCCAAAGCACACTCCACCCGCAAAAAGGGAGCAACTATGGTTTTCTTGAAAACATCCCCACAGTTGACATTTGTAAGGCAGCTACATGGTGCACGCTACACACCTCCTCCAAGCTCTACTGTGTGGATATTCTAACACGCCAGCAGGCCAGTGTAGGACAGACTGTGCTAGTACCCTTATTCAGACTACTGCAAGTTTCACAGACTAGCTACCGCTTCTAAGGAGGGACTACTTTACAGACTATGCAGAGCATGTGTATTGACAGCCAAACATGCTATTGATTGGAATAAGTTACTTACCCTGTAAGCATCTTTCTGATAGAGACTTCTAGCTGCAGATTCCTTACCTTTGAATTTCCCAGGCGTCGGACTTAATCGGGAAACTTTCGCGTGAGCAGTACCCCTGCACGCTGGCTCAGTTTGGCTTTGCGTGGTGTTGTCAGCATTGTCAGCGTTGGATGTGACAATGCAGTCACCTATACAAGTACCACCCAGGCGCACGGACATCGATTATTTTCTTTCCGCGCCAGTAAACACTGAGCCGGAGATGAGCAACTCCTCTGTCTCTTTTTGACAGACTTTTTTTTCGCCATTTTGTCAGATTTTTGTTTTATGTTGAGAATTTCACCTAGAAAGGTAGGGTTTAAGCCGTGAGGCACCTATCACCGCACCATGTCTGTCACCAAACTGCACCATATGTGCTTATGGTGTTGAGCGAGATTACGACCCAAAGTCGTGCTGGCAGGCATTGGCTCCGAAGGATTTGAGGGAGCAGTCCCTAAAGCTGCTAGCGGCCCAGCAATCAACGCCATCAGCGAGACTCCTAGTAGGTCTTGGTCCCAATTGAGGAAAAGAAGGTCATGGGACGTGTTATACCTGGCACCTTGGCGTGAGTCTCCCTTCCACTTTTTGCTGATGTGCCTCATGTGTTTTGCTGGTGTTAGCTGCTCAGGGCACTGTGCCACTGCCAATCAGTGCCACAGTGCAAGTGCTCCCTATGAAAAGTGTATATATGTAATTGACTTCCATGATTGGCTTATTTGGTTCACTGTCAGACCCCAGTAAAATGCAACAGGAGTACCAGGGCTTGAAAATGCAAATGCTGCTGGTGGGCTTGCAGCACAGGTTGTGCCAACCACAGAAGTGGCCTGGTAAAATGTGTCTAGGTCTGCCATTGCAGAACCTGCGTGCAGTCTGGTACTGTCATGCTGACTGCGCAAGTACACCTACTTGCCAGTCCCTAAACCTTCCCTTAACTTCATATTAGTCACCCCTATGGTAGTCCCAAGGACAGGGTGCATTGTAAGCATAAGGTAGGGCAAGCCGTGATGTGTGTGGCATGTCTAATAGTGAATTACAGCCATTTTTGTTTTTCGCTATTGTAAGGCTACCTGCTCTCCATAGGCCAGAATGGGCTGCTGGAATTATTACACTCTATAATCCTAGCAGACTCAGAGAGCATGGTAGAAAGTCAAGTTTAGTATGCCTGAACTCAGAATAATAAAATACTTATTTTAGTAAAGTTTATTTTAATATCCTGTGTTTGCAAATACTACTTTTGCAACGAGCTTGCAGATTTCTTCCATGACAAAGTCTTAAAAATTTATTCCACCTTCCCACCTGCAGCCACTCCCCCGGAAGCGATCATACCACTTTTCCCCAGACCACTTCCCCGTCCAGGCCAGCCGTCACTCGAGCGCTTTCTCCCCCTTGACCTCGACACTTTAAATAAAGTGGCCCGTTCGGTCAAGTCCGGATCTCCCCGTGACCCTGCCCCTCCAGACATCCTGATGCAGGCAAGTAAAACCACCCTGCCTGTAATCTTGGATCTCCTGAACACGTCCATTTCTGCATGCTCTGTCCCTACAGCCTGGAAGCAGGCCATGGTACGGGCGTTGCTAAAAAAACCTAGCCTAGACCCAAACGACCTGTCAAGCTACCGTCCCATCTCGCTTCTTCCCTGGACGAGCAAGGTGCTAGAGAAGCACATCAATGCACAGCTGGTGCAGTTCCTGGAGGACAACTCGCTGCTACACACATCCCAGACAGGCTTTAGACCACAGCACGGGACAGAAACCGCCTTATTAGCAGTCACCGAAGATACCAGAAGGATCCTGGACCAGGGAGGATCAGTGGCAGTGATCCTCCTTGATCTAAGTGCCGCCTTCGATACGGTCAGCTATTCCACCTTGCTGGACCGTCTCCACAACATCGGAGTTTCAGGTGACGCATTAAGGTGGTTTGAATCCTTTCTGTCTGGGAGGTCGTTTCAGATCTTCGACGGTGTAACAGTATCCACCAGCAAACCCCTGAGCTGCGGAGTACCACAGGGCTCCTCCCTGAGCCCTGTGCTGTTTAACGTCTACATGAGGCCGCTGGCAAGTGTCGTCGAACCGCATGGCATTAAAATCGTGTCATACGCCGACGACACCCAGCTGGTGGTCTCGCTGGCCACCGAGAACAGCAAGCACTCCTCAGTCGATCTGCTACACTGCCTAGAGGACATAAAGGGTTGGATGACCAACTCCTCCCTCAAATTAAATGGAGATAAGACGGAGCTCATGCTCCTAGGCCCACCCTCCCCAGTCCCATTCACCTCCCTGTGGCCCAATGCACTGGGTCCCCCCCCTACCCCTAAGGAAAGCGTGAAGAGCCTGGGAGTGTGGTTGGATAACAAACTTTCCTTCTCCACCCAGGCCACAAAACTATCTGCCACATGCTTTGGCCTACTGAGAACCCTGAGGAAGGTTCTTCCGCTGCTGCCGCTAGAAGCAAAAAAGGTTGCGGTCCAAGGGCTAATCCAGTCCCGTCTTGACTCGAACAATGCCCTATACATGAGGGCACCTGAGTTTACACTCCGAAAACTACAGGTTGTTCAAAACTGTGCAGCACGTTCCCTGCTGGAAATCCCGCGCACTCAGTCTGCTAAACCTGCTCTAAAAAGCCTCCACTGGCTGCCAGTGAGGCAGAGAGTAGCCTTCAAAGCACTATGCCTGGCGCATCGCACCTTCTGGAACACAAGCCCAGCGATCAACAGAAATCTTGTCACCCCCTATCATCCCAACAGGAACCTGCGATCAAAGGAGGCTTTCCTTGCCGTCATTCCCAGAGTAAAGCGAGCCAGAGCCGGGGGAAGACTGTTCTCGCTGAATACCGCCAGGCTCTGGAATGACCTTCCCCTTTCACTCCGGTCCAACTCAGATCTTCTCTCATTCCGCAAACACCTAAAAACATGGCTGTTTGACAAACCCTCTGCACCCTAGCACCCCCTCCGCCACTTTTCTGGTCAGTTCAGCGCTTGGACGCCCACGGGCAGCAATCGCGCTCTATAAATACTGTTACAATACAATACAATACTTTAAAAAAGTTAGTATTTGCTTGCCTAACCATTTCAGCCCGCCTCTGCTCTGATGTGTATCTGCTGTCTGGTTTCTGTGTGTGACAGGGCTGGGGAATTCCAAGGGACAGGCTGGGACTGACAGGGGGTGAATAGAAGGATTACACCAGGATGGGTGGAGGGAGTGCCCCTTGACTCTGAATAGGGCTGTGCTCTGCCACCACAATGCTGGCTCCGCCCCCTGGGGAGCGACTGATGACTCTACCCTGCGCCTGGTCAAGAAAGAGGGAAGCCTGTCAACAGAGTATTCCTGGACTATACTTGTCACCACAATGCTGGCTCCACCTCCTGCGGAGTGTCTGATGTCTCTGCCCTGCTCACTGAAAGGAGAGACCAGAGTCTGCAAAAGAAAGTTCTCAGGGCCTGAACCGGATTAGGCAAAGGCCCCCCTGGCCTGAAAGAACAAAGTATTTCATGTATAAAAGAAGGAGCCCTGCTCCTAAGAAACTAGTTCCTGCTTTTGAACCAAGACGAGACTTCTGCCCGAGGAGAAGGAACCGGTAAAGCTGAAGGAGGAAGACTGTCCCTATCCTGGGGGACTGGCCTGCAGTGGTTGCCTTGCTGCCAAATGAGAGGAAGAAACCCCCAAAGACTTGTTGCTTTCCAAAGACTTTGTTTCATTTGCTAAAGAAAACCTGTGCTCAAGACGATCTTCGAGGGCCTGGAAGTGAACTGGTCCCCTGTACTGAGTCCCAGGACCATTGGGCTCTCTCCCCCCTTCGAACCAAGCTGCTGGGCTTATCTAGTTCCTGTCCCGCTAAAGGCCGTCACAAAGTGCGCCCTATGAATCCTGACCGCCTTGAGGTGCTTCGAGCCGTGCTGTGGCCGCCCCGGCACCGTGTGTCCCCGCTGTGAGCAGCCGCCGCCACACCATGTCCCCCTGAGGACGTCCGGCACCCGGCTTTAACCCTCCCTCAATGCCGAAGCCGCACCGCCCGCCTGAAAGCGGCCGTGAACTCGCGGGGTCCGTTTTGCAAAGGAGTACGGTGCGTACCTCTGAAGTGTACTGCTTTGCACCGTACACCCCCTCTGAGGCCGCGCCGCACCAGCTGAGCCGCCGGTACGTCCCGTACCCGCCACTAGGTGCCGCTGCGCCGCCTCTACAGTGGCCTGCTTCGCTCCAGACCAGCCTCCTGATCTCCCCCCCAGCAAGGTACGGTGCGTACATCGAAGGAGTACTGCACCGCCCCGTGAGACTGCCAGAGGCCGCTCTGTGCAAAACTGCCAGAGGCCGCTCTGTGCAAAACTGCCACCTCTGTCTCACCAAGTTTCGCCTCGAAGGGATGCCTACGCCTGGACCCTACCAGCGCCCCGGACCGTCCGCAGCACCCCCTCCCCCCCTCCCCCCCCAAAGGCCCCGCA
The DNA here is from genome assembly GCF_964263255.1 of Lissotriton vulgaris. Lineage (NCBI taxonomy): Eukaryota > Metazoa > Chordata > Amphibia > Caudata > Salamandridae > Lissotriton > Lissotriton vulgaris. Next base: position 1,733,423 of record NW_028240611.1, on the reverse strand, counting down.
TCGGCGCCGTACGTCTCGATGCCCGCCACGAGCGGGACCATCTTCAGGGAGCCTGCCGATCATCGGCCCAGGTACGCCGCTTCTCCGCTTCTCCGCTTCTCCCCTTCTCCCCACACTGTCCGCGGCGAACCCCCCATAAGGTACTGTGTGCATCAAAGGGTGCGTGTCTCAGACCCGAGAGCCCGCGCTTGTGTTTTGACTCGTTGCTCGTTGTGCTGGAACAGCAGGGCATAATCCTGATTGTTCAACACCTGGCAGGTTCTCTGCATACCAAGGTGGACAAACTCAGCCTAGCGGATCACGAATGGCGTCTACACTCAGAAGTGGCGCAAGGTCTCTTTCAGCAGTGGTGAGAGCCTTGGTTAGATCTGTTCGCCCCCGAACAGAACGAGCAAGTCAGCAGTATTGCGCATTGTAGTTTCCAAAGTGGCTATTGTTTGGCAACACTTTTTGCCGTGAATGGAGCTCAAGCCACCTGTGCACCTTTCTGTCCATACCACTTCCACTCAGAGTTCTCAGGAAGATCATGAACATCCAACCTAAGTTATCATTGTGGCTCCAGACTGGGCAAGGCGAGTCTGATATCCTGAGCCTCTGAAAATGAGCACTGATCCTCCGATCTGGCTACCCCTTCTGGAGGATCTTCTGTCGCACCAGCAGGGGAGGGTGCTCCACCCGAACCTGTCAACTCTCTGCCTCCCTGCGTGGAGATTGAGTGGTGGCATTTGATGGCTTTTGTCCTTCCTCCTGAAGTCTGTGAAGTCATTTTGGCGGCCCGCCTTTCCTCCACCCAAAACGATATATGCCTGCCATTGGCAAAAATGTGTACAGTATTTACAGAAAAGTCTATTGATGCTCTTTCTGCCTCTCTTTCTGATATTCTACTCTTTTTTTCTTACCCTTGTTCAGCAGGGCTCTGGGCACACTCAACGGTTTTCTATCTGCTCTGTCTGCTTTCCCGTGGCTGTCTGACCAACCCTCTTTATGTAAGTCTCCTATTGTAAATAGGTTTCTGAAAGGGCTTGTACATATGTTTCGACCTTCGTACTTCTGCAGTCAGTGGGATCTGAACCTGGTTCTCACTTGCCTCAGGTGTGCTCCCTTTGACCCGCTTCGCAATTGTCCCCTCCAGCTGCTTACCATCAAGACAGCCCTTCTAGTGGAAGTGACATCTGCTAGGAGGTGAGCGTACTGAAGGCGGTATCACCCAAGACTCCCTATCTGATGGTCCTCTTTCCTACCTAAAGTGGTGTCCCCATTCCATTTGGGACCATCTATCACTCTGCCCACCTTTTATGCTCCTCCACATCCTTCTAAAGAGGAGGAACAACTCCATCGTCTGGAGCCAAAGAAAGCATTGCCGTTCTGCCTTGACCTCACATAAGAGTTCTGGGTGGACCACCAACTCTTCAAGGGCTTTGTAAGAGCCAGAAAAGGTTTCGTGCTTGGTAGCTCCGTATCAAGATCTGCTATTCCCTGGCTAAAAAGCTGCCTCCTGAGGGCTTCTAGGTCTTTTCCACCGGAGGAAAAGCTGAGACCACGGTGTTAGCTTGTGGTGTTCCAGTCCTGGGCATCTGCCTGTCAGTAACTTTGGCGTACCTGCACAAGTTTGCCAAGCACTACTGCCTGAAAAGTCAAGTCTGCAAGGATGGGCACTATCTCCGCTGCCCACTACCTAGATGTTGTGGCTTGGGTATCTATATTTCTATATCTTTCGGGAACGTATTATCTGGTAGAGACCAAATCAAGCTGCACATTCCAAACAGACCCACCCATGCCTCCCCACTCTGCAGACACATTTATAGGGCTAGGGTTGTTCTCCTTTCAGGGCCCTAGTTTGTACACACATTAGTCAGTTCCCTTCATGGCTCTGTGCTTCTGGCGTTGAAAGTCGTGAAAAGTAACAAGTCTGCGCACCTGGGTGGCACCTATATACGTGACTGCAATGTGAGTAGTTGGCCTGGTATATGCTGTCCACTAGTTCTAGTGGGCACCTTGCACCAGTCCAAATGACCCATATTGATGGTAGGTTAAAGACAACCTTTATTGAAAGCTATCCTAGTGGTAGCTGTGGAGAGCAGCCTTCAGGCTAAGTCTTGGAGGAATGTAAAGCAGCTTGTTTTTCCAGTCTATAACCTCCTGAATGACCAAATGAAAGGAGAACTACACAAGTGTTATTATAAAAATATGTATTTAATACTAAACACTCTACTAATCTCTTTGAGATTAGAGCACAAAGTACACAATATTAAATCACTAGAACAACAGTAAATAGCACAATACACAGTGGGCTCCAGGGGCAGACCAAACCATAAAGTGGTATAACAACTACGACTTGACTAGACACAGTGCCTAGAGCACGTAGAATAGCTGGCACCCCAAGGAACCACCCAATGCAGTGTCACAGGGGACCCACGGGGGACGCGTGCAGTGTGAGAACACAGTTGCGAGCTCCTTACAACTCTATGGGAACGTCGTGGTTGGAAAATTAAAGATTAAGGACACATCGGCGAGGACTTTAAGCAAACCCTTTGGAACATAGAAGGTTCTAAGGCCAGCACCGTTGTGAGTACTGAGGTACCCGTGTTACCTATCCCAGGGGAGCCGGTGCATAGGGGTCAAGTGGTGTCGGAAACGCTCATCGATTTCAATGGCGTGATGCGAAGAAGTGCTGCTGTCGGGAAGATGAAAAGTGTCCGGCGAGGTCCTAGCCTGGATCGGAGCTGAGAAGAACCTGAAAGCAGAGGGGACAGAGTCTGGGTCACTTCATGGTGACCAGGGGCTCGGTAGACGAATGCCCACCGATGGCCGGTGCTTCAGGTTTTAAGATAGGATGCTTGACTCTGCAGCCACGGGGACCAGGAGATGTCGATGGCGACCAAAGGCCGCAGGCGAGCTGTCCCACGAAGGATGTAGAGTGCTGGGGGCTCAGTGTCCGGATTGAAAACCAACAGGCCTTCGCCAACTGCAACCCACGGCGTCAGAGGAAAGATGCTTCTGTGAAGATCAGCAAGGTCCTGGTGACTCACCAAGCGATGGAGAGTCGGGGCACGTCTGGCGCAACCAGGAAAGCCCACTGAAAGTTAAAGGTGCTTTCACAGGGACCCACAGGCCTACGGACCAGGGATCGCGAAGGGACCTCAACAGGAATCACAAAGTACCAGCCCACGGAACACTTGTGAAGTGTAGGCCGATAATTGTCAGTGGAAACACTGTTCGGGGTTTGGACTGCAAGTAGCCCAAAGCACAGCCTCCGGGATCGCTGAAAAGCATATGCTGCTGCAAATGGACACAATGTCCAGGGGTACGGGTTGCACAGTCCCCACGAGGGCTGCAAGTCTCAGGTTTGCTGAGAGCACTAGTCTACCTCGGGGACACTTGGGAACCCACCTCCTGTGTTGCAGAACTCTTCGGAGTCCTCAGGAGATTCAGAGATGCAAACCGGTCAGATGCGTTTAGGTGCCTGCTTAGCAGGGGAGTAACTCCTTTACTCCGAGGGAGATTCTTCAGTAATCCAGCGTAGTGGAGATAGTCGAAGTACTTGGTTTCTGTAGCAAAGTTTTGTCCAGGTAAATCTAAAGTCCTGTAGTCAGGGGTTTCTACTTTATACCCAAGAAAGGGGTGGGACAAACTCTGGTGACCCACCTATGGGAGGGTCAGAACAGAGGGGTGGCTACACCCATGTCCTTTGTCAAGTTTCGCGCCACAGCAGGAACCAATGGCTCCTGCAACTGGTTTGAACTGGACTATGCACAGGGACACTAAATGTGCGGGGGCAGACATCGAAGCACTCTGAGTGCACCCACCCAGCCCCAATACACTAAATCCTGTCTGGGAGGTGGTCACACCTCCCTGTGACAGGAAACCTATTGTCATGCTTCCTCTGCTCGAGCTTGGCTCAGCAGCAGGAGGGCAGTTGTTTGTCTGTGGCTGGCAGCATCCATCTTGTGATGCCAGGTTCTGTAAAGCTGGTACCGGGTGTACCGGTGTGGTCGTATTTCTCCCTCTAGCAGGGTGGAATCATACCTCCTACACCAGTTACAGGTGTGGAGGTATGATGCCAAGGTGTTTGACACCAAAAACAACATGTTTTTGTGCAGCCGTTTTAAAGTTACCATTTACCGCTAGGTTATAATGCACTTAAGAGTATATGGTATGTTATGTTATTAGCATTTTTAAAGCGCGAATGGTTACCCAAGGGTGTCCTGGTGCTGACTGCTATTCTCTGGGCGTGAAATGAAGACACAGATTATAAGTTAAAAAGCCAGGTCTTCATCTGCTTCCTAAAAATTAACAAGTCTGTGGAGTTTCTCAAATAAAAGGGGAGATCCATGAAGATTTTTTTGTGGTTGGTACTGAAACCAACTTTGCCCTCATGGAGCGCAGGGTTCTTATAGGTTGGTACCATTGCAGCCGCTGCTTAAGATATTCTGGGCCAGTGTCCTGCAGAGCCTTATCCACTGTACACAGGGCCTTAAAACGCACCCTTTTCTCACTGGCAGCCAGTGGAGTTTTTTTAATTTCATTAGGAATAGGCATACATTTCGGAGTGTTGGTAAGCAATCTACCAGCAGCATTGTGCAGCAGTTGCAACTGATTCATGGATCGTTCTTGCAAGTTTAGGTAGAGGTATATGGTTGGCTGCATCACAGAACAATCCCGGAGAATAGATTGCAAAAGCTGCAGAGGGGTCCTGCTCATGCATGGGCATCCTCTCACACAAAACCCAGCACCCTACCTTCAGGATTGTCAAGGCCTGCCATAGGGGTGACTGATAGGTTTATATGTGCAGTGATATAAGGTAGATATAGTGAATCTATAACTAAGTAAGGGGTGCAAGCTTCACCTTACACAAATTGCAGTAGCAGACCTGTGGTGTCAGTTTGAGTGGTCTCTCAGGGGTGGCACAATACATGCTGCAGCCCCTGGGAGGCCTCTGAGGTACCTATGCCCTAGGTGCATAGTATATCATATACTAGGGACTTGTAAGGGTACCCCAGAATCCAATCTGTTGTGTACCTAAAGTGCATCAATCAATTTAGAGGAGAAAGCAGCTAGGCTGGGGTCCTGGATAGCAGGATCCCAGCCAGACTAAGTCTAAAACAGTGAAACAGCAGCAAAAAGTGAGGGTAACTATAAGAAGCTGATCCTACTCTCCTACACGCAACATCACATCTGGCACTGACAATGCCACGCGGAACCGATCAGAGCAACCCAATGGAGCGCAGGGGTACTGCTCACGCAAACGTTTCTGGATCCAGTCTGACACCTGGAAAACTCAAAGGTAAGGAATCTGCAGCTAAATATTGTCTCTACCTGATAATGCATTATCAATGGTAAGTAACTTTTTCATTCGCGGTATATAACGCTTTCAAATCACATGCACCCTCACTGAACGCCTGTGGCCATTAGTTGTATTGTATATTTACGTTTAGCATGGTCATTGCATTTCTTACACATACTTTACACTCCTTTCTCACCCTCCTGTGGGAAATTAGTCTAACAGTAGAGTTGATGCACTTGCACAATATCACCAAAAGGAGGAGTTACTCGACCTCATGACTCGAAAGACTTGTTCAAAGAAAAACTACTTTCACAACTTCGGATCCAACACTAGATGGCAAGAGTTTGCAGAGCACGTGAATCTGTAGCAGTACATGCCATGAACAGATGCTTACAGGGTAAGTAACATATTCCTTTTGCAGCCAGGTGCGAGGTACTTGGCGTTGTTGCTGAGTAAAGTTAAGAAAAATCACTTCATCTTTGGGAGTTAATCCATCATATTCCATGCTTGTGCTCTTCCTGTGCCTTACCTTTGTGGCTCTTCAAGTTTCTATTACATTTTTTGCCAAAACCAGGAAATGGGAGAGGGGTAAGGAGAATGTATTATGGAACACATCAGCTTTGCACTCCAGACATTTCTTGCCTTTTAAGTGCAGAAAAGAAATGCACAGTTTGTTGTTGCATAAAAGATATGAACTAGGCTCTGCGTCCGTAGAGGCAATGCACAGATAGCAATCCGTATACAGTGCAGCATAAGTCGTCACCACGATCTGTTGTACAAACGGTCTTCTGACCTATTGCTGATGATGAGATACTTTTAAAACTTAAATTGAAAAGCCTTCCTTATCTGAAAGAGACTATTAGTTATAGGTTCCTTACTTTAGAATTACCCCCAGGCGTCAGACTGGTTCCGGAGAATTTTTTGGGGAGCAGTACCCTTGCGCGTCGGTAAATGGCGTCGGTCAACTCCGCGTTCGTCGTTGGTATTGTGAGCGCCAGAATGACGTTGCGGTATCTACTTAGACGCCGCCCCTGTGATCTTAAGTCAGTTCTTTATTTTTCCGCGCAGGTCTGGAGAGAGCGGTAACCTCCGTTATTTTTTGACTAGTACTTTTTAGGTCGAAGGCCTAAAAGGCTGCGCTTGCGCAGTCTTAGGCCGGAGATTTAATGAGTTTGAGTAGCGGCGAAGGTCCCGCCTCCGTGCCCCCTCTCTCCTTCATTGGCTGGCTTCCTAAACGGAGGCCAGCCATTGGAGGAGAGATGCGTCACTCCAAACAAGCTCCGTCCTTTTCGGATTTGGGGGCGTAATTTTTGATGTTCTTTAGACAGTGACGTTGTCCGTCACTCAGAACATCAAAACCACGCCCCCAAATCGGAAAAAATCTCGGAGCTTGTGTCCGCCATTTTCGATCCTTCGCAGTGAAGGTAAGATCGTGGCTGTTTCCCTCCGTGCCTTCTTCCCCCTGTCTGTTTCCCGCCCCCCTCCCGCTCTCCGTGTATTTTCGCTGTCCGTGTGTGTGTTTCCCGCCCCCTGTTTGTTTCCCGCCCCCTCCCGCTCTCCGTGTATTTTTGCTGTCCGTGTGTGTGTTTCCCGCCCCCTCCCGCTCGTGTGTGCATTTCAGAGCGTCTGTTTCCCGCCCCCCTCCCGCTTATTTTGTAGTAAGCAGGATTTCCAGTTGATGAGGTAAAGGGTATTCTGCATTAGAAAAAGTAATTGCCTGTAGAAAAAAGACACGGTGTCATTTGTTGTGTACCTGCAGAAGTCTGCTACATGTACGTATGCACGCCAATTACCCGCCTGGCTCGGAATCGAACCCTAAAAAGTGTGACGTACTAGTTTTTAGATGGTGTTACGAATCACTTTCATGTTGCTCAGATGTTCTTTTGATGGCCATTTGGGAAATGCGAGTATGTATTTTATCAATTACTGCCGATTCTCGCGTTGCATCAAGGCCTTGGGTGGGATGACGCCCGTTCCTTCAGACGCCCGCGTCTCTGCGCGTCCCTCCGGAGCGCCGAGGCGCGCGTCCTCTCTGGCCCGGTTCCGGGGGCGAGCAGTAACCGGGCTCTGATCCCGCTCCCGGCGTTCATTAGTCGGCCGTCCGCCGGGCGCGGATTTACACTTCAAGGGGATGAAAGACCAGCTGGGAAAGATAAGACGGTTTCCCGCGCGGAAGGCGAGGCGGTGCCACCGCGGTCAGCAGGGTAGCTGCCTCCGCAGAAAGGAAACGCGCCGGTATTTGCAGCGCTTCGCCATCGCCCCAACTGAGTCCAGAGCAGACAGCCCTCCCCGTTGATTAAAAAGGCGAGGCGGTGCCACCGCGGTCAGCAGGGTAGCTGCCTCCGCAGAAAGGAAACGCGCCGGTATTTGCAGCGCTTCGCCATCGCCCCAACTGAGTCCAGAGCAGACAGCCCCTCCCCGTTGATTAAAAAAGTACATCCGGCATTTGTCGGCCCAGAACATCCCTCTGGCACTTATGTGCGCAAGATGCTTACCGGTAATCGGTTCTAGATATGGGCAAAGAAAGCATTCCGGCCTCTTTCTAATAATAAATCACACGTTATTCTCCCTCTCTATTCCTCGGGTTTCAAAATGTCGTTTTATTTCAACTCTTTAAGCCACAGTAGTGATTTTCATCAACTCTATTGAGAGCATAGCCCTTTAAACTTCGATATAATTTCCTATAAATGTCATTAAACTGCCCTAGTGTAATCAGAAACTGCTCGGCAATATTAGAATGCAGCTTTGGAAAACTCACGTAGAAACAGGCTTAGTTTTAGAATAGGATTTACCGCGCTCTCATCACCCTTGCAGACATTAGAATTTCTGCAGGGTTGTGACCTGACTTCCCAGAAGTTACGGGGCATAAACCGTGTCTATTACAGACAGTGTCCGACAGACCTATCGGGCAGGCAGGCAGTGCCTGATAGGCTGGTCTAAGAGTAAGAGTGTGGGCAGGTTTTATATTTTGGATGTTCGTGGGCCTGTTTTATGTCTGCTGGGCTGGTTTTACTGTTGATCTCTCCCTGGAAACAATCATTTCCTGCAGCAAGCTTAAATCCATACATTGCAAAAATAATGCCTTCACAAGTTAAAGTCAAAGTCAAAAAGATTTTATTTGTGTTGGTACTCAACCGAGGACCACAAATATAACATGAGATATAAAAGTAAACTTTACGTAAGATAAGTACAACAATAATCAGTATAAAACTAACATGGAATTAAAAAATTTGTACAAATTATAACATACAAATTCATTCGGGGGATTTATGGCCATTGTTAAAAATTCTTTTTCCTTTGTTAGCCTGCAGGATCTGTAAATCGGTGAAATATACTGGGCGCGAGCTGCTACCACCTTAGAATTAGGGCAAATGAACATTAAGTGCTCCACTGTCTGCTCACCTCCTAGACATAACAAGCATAAGTTTGAGTGATCTCCGGGTGACCATTTTGTTTTATAGACTTGAACAGGTAAGATCCCCGCTCGATACATGAAAATTACCCTCCTTGCACTATGAGAGAGACAGAAAGAGATATATGGCTGTATATGTTTATACTCAATAACTGTTGTAAATGGCTTGAAAGTTTTTAGCCTATGGCTATGAGCATAGTCCAAATCGTAACTTAACCTTGGTGTAAAACATTTGAGAAATAGTTTTAATTGTGAAGTGGACCAAGTCTGTAGGATTTCACTCGAAATTTCAGCCATTTGGAACGCCGCAGACATGTTCATTAAGAAAGTTTGTTTAACGATATCTGTGCCACAAGTTTAAAATTGCACCAGTTTGTAAACATGGGCACTTTTTTGGGCTTTCTAGTTCACTAATGTGGGCCACTTTTATTTTGGTGCGCAGGACTGATTTCTTTCCTAAATTTAGACACACATATTGTGGAGTGATTGAATGTGTGTGGGTCACCTATTAGACAATAGACTGACCAGTCTAAATTCAGCAAACTCAAGGGAACTCCCTTTACTTTGTTTGAGCTTTACTTTACCCTGTTCCCTTGACGTATAAGGGTTACTCTCCTCATATTGATACTGATTTTTTTCCTAGCTGGGTGCTGCTTATATTGCAGTGCTCTCCTGTCACTGATGTGCTGGTGCTGTGAACTGGTAACGGAGGTTGTCTCTTATGCAGTGCACTCCTGTCACTAGGGTTTTCTTACTGCTTCTGACGCTCTGCACGCACATCACTGACATGCTGTTGTTGGTGCCTGCACGACGGGTATGTGTGTATGGTGGGGGGGGGGGGGAGAGGGGTCAGGGCTCACCTGACAGAAGAAAGCTTGTGCGGAATAGTGAACACTTGTGACTATGGGTTCGTCTCTAGTGCAGTGCACGCTATTCATTGGGGACAGTGTTCTGAATTCTACAGCAGGGGGCACTGGTGGAGCATACAGTAGCCAGATGATGGCTGGAATGTGTATGTTTTAGTACTCAACATGGACGATACGTTAGTACTGTACAGTACAATGCTTTGCTGCACTTGAAATTCCCCAGTTGCATTCTGCGTGCCTGCATGTTGAATGGAAAGGTGCTCCAGATGCGGCATGTATCATTGATCTACTGCAGGATGAGACAGTTTGTGGCTGTGCACTGTCCGTGCAAATGTATGCTAAGTGGAAAGGCTTTGTGTTAGCTAGAGGTGTTTAAGTGTGTGTGTGTGGCTCTGTGTATGTGTGGGTGGCTGTGTGTGTGTGTGTGTGGGTGGCTGTGTGTGTGTGTGTGGGTGGCTGTGTGTGTGTGTGTGGGTGGCTGTGTGTGTGTGGGTGGCTCTGTTTTTGGGTGGGTGGCTCTGTGTGTGGGTGGGTGGCTCTGTGTGTGGGTGGGTGGCTCTGTGTGTGGGTGGGTGGATCTGTGTGTGGGTGGGTGGATCTGTGTGTGGGTGGGTGGATCTGTTTGTGGGTGGGTGGGTGGCTCTGTGTGTGGGTGGGTGGCTCTGTGTGTGGGTGGGTGGCTCTGTGTGGGTGGATGTGTGTGTGGGTGGCTGTGTGTGTGGGTGGGTGGGTGTGTGTGAGGCTGTGTGTGGGTGGCTGTGTCTGGGCGGCTCTCTGTGTGGGTGGCTCTATGTGTGTGGGTGGCTCTCTGTGTGGGTGGTTGTGTGTGTGTGGGTGGCTGCGTGTGTGTGGGTGGCTCTGTGTGTGTGGGTGGCTCTCTGGGTGTGGGTGGGTGGCTCTGTGTGTGTGTGTGTGTGTGTAGCTCTGTGAGTGTGGGTGGCTCTGTGAATACTCTCTACTACTCTCTAATGCTCACCTATTGCCATTGTAAAAGACAATACCATTTATTTATGTTTAAAAAAAAAAAAGAAAAAAAATGTCATGAGCAATGCCAATAGCTCTACCTTTAATAATGCCGAGACCATTGCATTGTAAATGCTTGTTTGACTTTTGGCAGTATATTTTTTTCCAGTCGTTTGACTCCTGGTGCACGTAGGGATGTCACATCGTCGGACCGGTTTCAAGCCTTGTGACTCCTGTCAAAAGTTGATGACCTGCACCTCGTGTACCTCTGGTGCCTGGAGCCTGACCACGACCCGAAGTCGAGCCCTGACTGTCGGGCCACGACCCGATGTCTTTGCGGGAGCAGTTTCGAAAGCTACTGGAGGCCCGGCAGGCAGCTCTGCGCCGCTCAAGGTCCCAGTCGAGAGGGTGGTCGCGGGACCGGTCGCAGAGTCACCCCCATCATTCCTCCTCGAAGTCATCGGGTAAGTCGAAGTACAAAAAGGAGAAGAAGCACCGTTGCTCTTCGCCTTCGCTCGGTCCTTCGGATGACGGGACGCGTAAGGTAGTCGTCCTTAGACTCTGCCCGCAGAGCCTACTGGGATGGCTCCGAGCTTCCCTCCCTTCCCGGAAGCCGAAGCGTCCCCTGCCCAGCTTCGTGCATTTTACGAAGCCCTCCAATCTATCTTTGGGCAGCCCGACTCTGCCAGCATGCCTTCGGGACCTGCGGACTCGGCTGGGTGCTCTAGGCCTTCGATGTCGGCGGCTCTGGCCGAAGGGCACCCAGGGATCCAGTTATTGCCCCAGCCGATGTTGACCCCGGCCTCCCCCTCGACTTGGACACGTAACCGGACCGGCGCTGACCGGTACCAGTGCCGACCAGTTCTTTTGTACCACTGTTCTAACCAGGTGTTCCTTATCACCCTGAGTGGCAGCCAGAGGAGGGTGAGGAGGACTGCGAGGGGTCTATTGACCCTCTTGCAGACCAGTTTGAAGAGTCGGACTGGAGAGAGGAGTTAAGTGAGGCCAGTGGTCTAGATACCTCTCCAGACCTTGGTATGCTTTTTCCCCCTACCGTGACAGAGGAGAAGGGAGCCTCCTATGCTGTGGTGTTGCGTAGCGTAGGGCGACTGAGGACCTGGGCTTCGAGCTTCCTGCTGTGAGGACTAACATCCTGACTGAGGTGCTTCAGCCGGCAACAGCCTCTTCTGAGCCCCTGCTGCCTTTCAATGAGGCCCTCACAGACATCCTTCTGGGCACTTGGTCCAAGCCCAGCACAGGGGCTCCTGTGGATAGGATGATTGCCGATGCCACCGCCCGGCCCCAGGTGACCCAGTTTTCCTCTCCCAAAACCCTACCCCCGAGAGCTTGGTGGTCCAAGCCTCAACGTCCAAAGGTGCTTTCCCTACTGCTCCCCCAGATGGGGAATCCAAGAAGCTCGATCATCTTGGGAAGATGTTTTCTTCCACCAGCTTTGTGTGGGACACGGTTTGCATAAGTGTTGCCACAGTGCCCGGAGGAGGCCCGGGCCGTACTCTACCGTGCGGTCGCAGAGAGTAGAGACGCGGCAAAGTTCGCCATTTGATGTGGGCTGGACACCTCCGACTCGCTGGGTAGAACGATTTCTACGTCAGTAGCCTTGAGATGCTATGTTTGGCTGAGGTCCACAGTTTATTTCAGGGATGACCAATCGACCCTTTTGGACATGCCCTTTGATGGCCGTTGCCTGTTTGGCGACAAGGCGGACAATGCGGTCGAGCGTTTCAAGGACTCTAGAGCTACGGCCAGATACTTGGGCCTCGCTGCCACCTCTCGCCCTGTTCAGTCTGCCCTTCGCCCCTTTCGTGGCTACGAAAGGGGTGCCCTACTACGGTCCACAGGCCAGCGCAAGCTTCCCAGCCTCTGCGCAGCCAGGGACATGAGACCCAGCACCGTGGGTCTGGGGGCCTGCGGGCGCACTAGTCCACCAGTGCCCCCTCTGGAGCAGCCTCCAAACCTTCCTAGTCTGGCCTTTCAGGGCCACCAATTGCCAGTGGGCAGCAGGATCCGTCATCACCTCTCCCACTGGCCCAACATCACGTCATACAGGTGGGTTTTGCAGGTAGTCCGAAGGGACTACTCCTTCCACTTCGAGACTACCCCGCCTTCCATGCCACCCACACTCCATCGCATATCGGAGTGTGATTTGGCCCTTCTCCATCAAGACGTTACGGCTCTCTTGGCCAAGGGAGCTATCGAGCAAGTCCCTGAGCCAAATGTAGGTTGTGGTTGCTACTACCTGGTCCCCAAGAAGGACAAAGGCCTGCGTCCTATCTTGGAACTTAGGGACGTCAACTGCTTCCTCCGGAAGGAGAAGTTCAAAACTTTGATATTAGCTTAGGTCCTGTCTGCCCTTGACCATATAGACTGGATGCTGGTGATGGACTTGCAGGGCGTTTATTTTCACATCCCCATCCTGCCAGCCCACCGGAGCTACCTACCGTTCACAGTAGGCCACGAGCATTTTCAGTTTACAGTGCTCCCCTTTTGCCTTACCAGCGCCCCTCGGGTGTTTACGAAAGTGATGGTGGTGGTCGCAGCTCATCTGCAAAGATCCGGGATTCCAGTCTTCCCTTATCTCGACAACTGGGTGTTTAAGGCGGGCTCGCCCCAGGCTGTCGTCTCCCACCTCCAGATTACGGTGGACCTCCTGCATTCGCTGGGGTTCACTATCAACGTGCCGAAGTCACACCCGAGTCCCTCTCAGAAGCTCCTTTTCATCAGAGCAGTTCTGGATACAGCGCAGTTTCAGGCCTATCCTCCCGAGCAGCGAGTCTGAGATATTCGGACTATGATACCGATGTTTCAGCCTCTATCCTGGATTTCAGTGAGATTGACTCTGAGGCTGTTGGGCCTCATGGCCTCCTGAAGGTGGATCATGCCAGGTGGCATATGCAGGCTCTGCAGTGGGACCTAAAGTTCCCGTGGGCGCAGCACCAGGGGAATCTTTCCGATGTCATCCAGATCTCGGAGGGGACTGCACGTCAGCTGCAGTGGTGGCTCCAGAACCAAGATTGGGTCAACGGCTGTAGGAGAGTAGGGTCTGCTATCCTATGGTCACCCCAATTTTTGCTTTTTGCTTCACTGGTTTTCGACTTACTGAGGCTGTGGGCCTGCTAATCAGACCCCCAGCCTGCTGTTCTCTCTCTAAATTCATAATACATGTGCTATAGGTACATACCACAATTGGAAATGGACTCCTTGTCAGCCCCTGTACCATGCACTATAGGTGCTCAGGGCATAGGTGCCACCAAGGCCTACCAGGGGCTGAAGCATAGCTTTTGCCACCCCTGGCTGGTTCTTAAATTGACACAACTGGCTGATCACTCAGCTGGGGCAAGTGGGTGTAATCAGCCCTTGCTTAGATATAGTATACCTATATCTAAACCTATATCTGGACACATATAAACCTGTGAGCCACTCCTATGGAAGGCCTCATCAATCCTGGAGGCAGAGTGCGTGGTTTTATGTGAGATGGAGCCCTAGCATGAGCTGAGCCTGTCTGCAGCTGTCGGGAACAACTCCCTAAGCTGATCCAGGATAATGCCATACCATATACTCTTAAGCGCCTTATAATCCTCGCGGTTATATAGCAACTTTGGTTTGGCTTTATCAAAACATGTCGTGTAAGGTGTCATACGAATTGGAATACTACCCCCTCGCCAGTTCTGGCGACGGGGGTAGCATTCCACCCTTCTAGAGGGATAAGTCATGTTACTTTACTGAAACGCGGTTGATTTAAAATGAGCCTCAGATCCACAAAATGGATGCCTCTGCCACAGACACAAGTCTGGCCTCCTGCTGCTGACCGAAACTCAGCAAATGGTGGCCTGGACAAAGGGTTTCCTGTCGCAGGGCGGTGTCAAACCACCCCAGACAGGAGATAGTGGATTGTAGCAGGGAGGTTTCAAAGAAACCAGACACTGCCTGGGGAGCACAAGGCTGCCCCTTGCATAATCCGGCCAAACCGGTTCTGGGGCACACCAGCCCCAGTCCCAGCGCGGCCTGGATCAAAGGAAAGGGGTGTAACCACCCCCTTCCTGGGTCCCACCCATATGAGGGGACCTAGCAGGATGTCCAGCCCACCAGATTCGAATAAGAGTGGGAGCAGTGCCAATGCAACTCAGATCATCCTGAAGAAACATAAGAAACGAATTCTGGACCCTTCGACATTCTACTCAACATAGAAGACTGAAGAATCTCCCTTGTGGTCAAGGAGTGACCACCCTGTGCATACAGGCACCATCCAGCCCTCGACCCTTGCTTTGTTGCAGTTCCCGCCGGAACTCGAGCGACAGAGATCGACGAGATCAAGCTTGCCTGCCTTCTCCCAGCCCGATCCACAGTCCCTGCAGAGCTGAGACCAGTGGAGGCGACCGGAAGCGTGGGGCACGCCATCTTGAAAAGGCCACGAGACGCTGACCGTGCAGCCCACGAGTGACCCTCGAAGCTGTGCACCGGGGTTTGAGAAGCCCCCACCCCGAGCTACACTTGCACCAAAGCTACCCCCTCCACACTCGACGAGTGCTGCGTGGGGCCCTTCTGCTTGTGTTGGCTCGACGCGTTGGCCCGGTCACTTGCCAGCTGGCTTGTGGCCCCTGTGCCGACGAAAACTTGAAAACGACTTGCTTTCCTGGTTGCTCCAGGTCTGCACCAGCTCCTGTGAAAAGAATCCCCCACTCTGACCCTCCTGGTCTGAGTGAGAAGCAATCTCCCGGTTCCGCGTGGATTGCTTTTGCCAAGTGCTGTTTGCTGCAATCTTGAAGCCGACGGTGCTGACGGCGAGAGCCTGCGTGGGACAGATCGTGACCTGCTCCTGGACGTCGCAGATGCCCCAGAGCCCACGTGACAGCGGAGAGAAGCCTCTCGACAACCATCTGATTGCGCCCGACATTGCCTGGTTCCGTCCTGGTTCCATGCTGGTCACTGCTGAGTGACCCAGACTCTGTCCCCTCTGCTTTCAGATACATCTCGACTTCGATCCGCCCTTGGATCACACCGGACACTTCTGGTTTCCATCGCCTGCAGCCTCTTCAGCTCCAAGCACCAAGATCCTGCGTGTCAAAACCCGACGCCACTTCGACCCTGTGCACCCACTTCCTGTGGGTGAGGTAACATTGCAACGCCAGTGTTCCTACACTGGTCCACACCTCTAGGGTCTGTGTCTTAAGTTTTGTTCCTCTAGGTTCAGCGGAAGTGTCTTTTAACTCACTTTGTGTAACTTTTACGCACCATTGACATTGCATTGGTGCAAGCCGCACTTTCCGTGCCGCACCCGAATTCCGGGGGCTATTCCCGACTTCAGCATTGCTAGTCCTGACTGCTCCCAGCGATTCTCTAGGCCCTAGGCCTAACCACTGTTCGATTGGTATCTCTTATACCATTTTTTTAGTATATGGTTTGAGTGGCCACCCGCCCTCATCCATAATTGTGCAACTTTGTATGTTACACTGTGCTTTTGATTTAACGCTTGTGCCCCTTAGCTCATAAAGAGTACTGGGGATTAATTTAGAAATAAACACATATATTTTTACAAAATATACTTGTGTGGTGTCCTTTCATTTGATTACAGGATTGTATGTGGTAAAACAGCTCGCTTAACACGACCTCTTAAGTTAAGCCTTTAAGGCTGCTTAGTCCATGCTACCACTAGGATAGCTTGTCTAACAAGGTTGACTTACAACCAGACACCTTTGGGGGTTGTTTGGACTGATACCAAGTGGTTCCAGAATTGGAAACTACATATCAGGCCAACTTCTCCCAACGGCAGATCCCTCTCCCTTCCCCAACCAGAGTTCACAGTGGTGACTAATGCATCACTCCTGGGATGGGGCGGCCACATGGGAGAGGCAGAGGTCAGAGGCCTCTGGTCTCCGGCAGAGTCCGTCTCCACATCAATCTTCTGGAGCTCTCGGCGATTCGTCTTGCACTCAAGGCATTCCTTCTGTCAAAGGAAGGGTAGTGTAGGTGTTCACGGACAAAACCACCGCCATGTGGTACTGCAACAAACAGGGCGGGTGGGGTCCTGGACCCTGTGTCAAGAGGCTCTTCTCCTTTGGACGTGGCTGAAACATCAGGGCATGTCCCGGGTGGTTCAACACCTGCCTGGTTCTCTGAACACCAGGGCGGACGAAATCAGCCGCCGGTGCATGATGAATGGCGTCATTACTCGAAGGTGGTACAAGGTCTCTTTTAGCAGTGGGGAGAGCCTTGGTTAGATCTGTTTGCCACCAAAGAGAAGCACAATGTCAGCAGTTCTGTGCGTTGGAACTTCTAAGGCTCCAATCGCTCGGCAGCGCTTTTCGTCGCGTGTGGAATTGCGGTCTTCTATATGCCTTTCCGCCTCTACCACTTCTACCCAGAGTGCTGAAGGAGATCAAGCACGACCGGGCCCAAGTCATTCTTATGGCTCCAGGCTGGGCACGAAGAGTCTGATATCCCGAGCTCTTGAACATGGCCATCGATCCTACAATCAGACTGCCCCTTCGGGAGGATCTTCTGTTGCAGCAGCAGGGGACGGTCCCCTATTGTAAATTGGTTCCCTAAGGGCATTACTCACGTCTTTCCTTCTATTCCTTTCGTAATGCCCCAGTGGGTCTTGAATCTGGTCTTAACTTACGTGTGCTCCCTTCGAGCAACTACATAATTGTCCTCTCAGACTCTTGACCTTAAAGACTCTTTTTCTGGTTGCCCATCACCTCTGTTCGCAGGGTGATTGAGCTTCAGGCTCTTCTTTCTAAACCTCCTTTCCTTGCTGTCCATCCGGACAAGGTTATCCTTCAAACTCAACCTTCTTTTCTTTCCAAAGTGGTTACCTCTTTCCACATAGGACAGACCATCACTTTGCCCACCTTCTTCCCGCCCTGCACCCTTCCTAAGAGGAGGAGAGACTCCACCGTCTGGACCCAAAACATGTGGTATCCTTTTATTTAGATCGCACAAAACAATTCCGGGTGGACGATTAACTCTTTGTATGCTTTGTGGGTGCACGGAAGGTAGAGCCGTGCAAAAAACGATCATCTCCAGGAGGGTCGTCCTGTGCATTAAGATCTGGTACTCCTTGGCGAAAAAGGAGCCTCCGGTAGGACTGCGCGCCCACTCCACCAGGGCGACGGCAGCCACTACTGCTTTGGGACGTGGCATCCCCTTCGGTGACATCTGCCAGGCAGCCACGTGGGCATCACTGCACACGTTCACTAAGCATTACTGCCTGGACAGCCAAGTCCGGAGAGACGGCTATTTTGGCCGTTCTATTCTCCAGGATTTTCTGGTGTGAACTCAGTTCACAAACCCACCTCCGGGATTGTTATTGCTGGGGTATCTATCGTAAGGCAAGGAATCTATAACTAATAGTCTCTTCCTGATAAACAAGTTACTTGCCTTCTGTAACGATATATCTGTAAGAGACACCTATTAGTTGTAGATTCCTTACCGCCCCACCGATCCTCCCCGTTTTGCCAAGTGACTTCTGGTGTAAGGGACTCCCTTTCAGGGCCCTAGTTTTGTGCACCAGTGGTCAGTGTCTTGCATGGCTCTGAATTTCTGGCATGGAATGTCGTGTAAAGAATTAACGTCAGCACGCAGGGGTGGCGTCTAAGTAGATACAGCGACTTCATCACGGCGATCATGACGCCGGCAACGAACGTGGAGTAAACAGACGCCACCTACTGATGCGCATGGGTACTGCTGATAGAAATTCTACGGTTCCAGTCTGACGCCTGGGGGTTATTTTAAGGTAAGGATTCTATAACTAATATATGTCTCTTGAAGATATATCGTTTCCGAAGTTAAGTATCTAGTTCTGTAATGCACAAAAGTGTTTACACTTTATGGTTTTTGACTTCTTGTTTATTTTCATCATTATTAAGGTTTTAGTATATTCTTGCCCATCTAGACATTGTCCTATAAATTGTTTTAAGGACTAAGTCACTCAGCTTTCAGAACTGTTCAGCAATCAGTCATCTTTTTTGGGGCCTGCATCCCAAAGATGATCAGTCGGCTCTGCTTGTCTGCATTGGTGATGCCTGCAGTTGATATGCATGCACAATCTGTTCTTTAGGAGTGACAGAGCAAAGTGTTTCTGCTTAATCACTGGTTTGATCAGCACCCATAGAGGTCACACATGAAGCGTCAAGTAACTTCCTGCACCAGTCTTTACTATCTTATAAGAGCAATGCTTTTTTCCCCTTAGTTGTGCAGAAGGACCACAAACTAAAAACATTCACTGGGGAGGTCAAATGGAGTTCTAAAGACAGATCAGGATTTTGTCGTAGTGGTCGTGGATATGTAGAACTGTAGCATTTCCCGTATGCAAACTGCTGTTTGCCAATTTGGGCATCCTTATAGAAAATTACACTTGATTCATTGTAATCTTCTTCCCCCTCATAGGTAGAGTTTACAGTCTCTGGGGAGGGTTGCCTCGTAATGCCTCACCTGACCATGGCCTCCAGTTGGACTTAACAATGGAGGTAGAAATGCACTGCTCGGTACTGTGAGCTCAGAGACTGCTGTGACGTTTGTTGTATGCATATCTCAAATCTAGCAGCAACCTTTTAGCCTTAGCAGACAGTACTCTGTTATTGCACATGTCCTGGGCGCTCCTGAAGTCACGGAGGTAGCAGCAGGGATTCACAGTACCAGACATGGCCCTGTGTGCCTGACCAGCAACTGCACAATGTGGACAAGCCCTCCTGGTTATTTGCATTGATGGGACTTATAAAAGAGAAGCATGCAGGGACTTTAGCTGAAAGTCTTTTTTATGTTATTGGAAGAACGGTCTCCTATTTATAAAATACTTTATTCACCGCACACTTTCTCTCTTTCAACAGTTGCGATCCAGTGTTTAGAAACGGCTTTTGGCGTCTCCATGGAGGAAAAAGAACTAGCGGTCGCACAGACACTGCCAGAGATATTTGCTGCAGCGACATTGACGGTACGAGGAGACTGTGCTCGGCGCTTATGTAAAAAGTTTATGCGATTCCCGAGACTGCTGCAGTGATAGAATGATGTGAAGTCTCTATGTGACCCCTGAGACTGCATGGGCTGCTGTAATATAAAGGTATGGTGGCCCATGTGAGCTTTCAGTCTGCAGCAGTATTAAGATGAGGTGCCATCTGAGCTCTGAGACCATTCGGTCTTCTGTAATATAAAGGTATGATGCTCTCAGTATTAACTCGCCGCAGTGATGAGAAAGAATGATGGCTCTTAGACTCCGGAGACCACTCATTCTATAGTGGACATGATGCTGAACCCAGTGACCTCCTACTCCACAGCAGTGTAAAGGTGTGATGCCCCAATGTAACTCCTGAGCCCCCTCAATCTGCAGGAATAAAAGGGTTTTATGACGTCTGAGCACTTTGTCTGCACTGATATAGATGTGTGATGGTCCTGTGACCCCTGAGAACTTCCAGTATACATTACTGTTGAGGTGGGAAGGGCTCTTGAACCAAGAGACCACTCATGCTCTAGTAAGCATTCTGCTGAAACTCGAGACATCTCTCAGCAGTAATGTAAAGGCACAATGACCAAGGTTACCTCTGAGCCAACTCACTCTGCAGTAATGTAAAGTTAAGATACATGCTGTCCCACAAGTAGTAAAACAGTATCCTTGTAACTCTACAGCATAACACTCTGAGTGCGAGCTTGGGGAGCAGGGCATGGACCAGTCCTCTCTGAAAAGGATAAGGAAAAGTGATGGCTCCTACAGAGCGAGGCACAAACTCCCCTGCCAGAGTCCTTGTCGTACTATTGGTGTAGTGAAAAGAGCACCTCTTATGAAAGCGATCAGAATCTATCTAAAGAATCTGGTGAAACAAGAAAACCGGCGCCTCTGCCACTAAAAGAGCAGCGACACACAGGCAACAGTAGAAACGCGGGCCATGAATATTGGAAAAGGAAGGGACGGTAAAATGAGACGTGTCGGTTGCCGTCACCACCCGATGTTTCATCCCTTACCCAAAACACCTCTACCTAAAATGTCCTCACCGCCATGCTGTGATTCCATTTGCCACCCCTCACCCAACAGAAAGTGCATTAGTTGCAGTTCTCTCACACTTTGAGTGTTGCAGTAATTGAACAGTGTTCATATTCGTTCTTATGTTTTATTTTCTAATTGTAGTTTTAAATTTCGTACATAAAGGCTGTGTGACAGAAGGATAATAAGCTTTTTATATACTTTATACGTGCACTCTAGATGCGACAGGAAAAAGGTTGTCGGTTCTCACGAGCTAGCGCCATATAAATGGGATTCATGATTAAACCAGCAGCGTTGTGCATATGCCGAAGAGCCCAGTACAGTGGGGCACTGGACGAGGCATACCCGTCCAGTCTCCTTAGCTTGCTGCTCAGGATTGTTCTCAGAGCAAGTTACCAGCCCTAGCGTCTTCTACCGTTCTCAAATCCCTCGGATGCTCTGTGACCCCTTATTAGATGGGACAACATGTAAAGTTTCTTTTGTGTGCAGTCTTCCAGGGGGACCTTTCAGCCACCTGGTCGCTTTCATAAGGAGATGGCCCTTTATTGGAATGCTGGCATAATTACCTCCCTGCCTTTTCAGGTTTTACTGGCAAAACATCTTGCTGCACTTCTCTTTGGACCAGTGCAGTACTTTTTTAATTTTTACTTTTAGATCGAGTGCCCGTGAGTGCAGTATATTCCATGGATACTGTTGACCCATTTTCGTTTTTCACTATTGTAAGGCTACCTACTCTCCATAGGCCAGAATGGGCTGCTGGAATTATTACACTCTAAAATCCAAACAGACTTAGAGAGCATGGTAGAAAGTCAAGTTTAGTATGCCTGAACTCAGAATAATAAAATACTTCTTTTAGTAAAGTTTATTTTACTATCCTGTGTTTGCAAATACTACTTTTAGAAAGTTAGTATTTGCTTGCCTAACCATTTCATCCCGCGTCTGCGAGGATATGTATCTGCTGTCTGGTTTCTGTGAGTGACAGGGCTGGGGATGACAGGTGGTGAATAGAGAGATTACACCAGGATGTGTGGGGGGAGTGCCCCTTGACTCTGAATAGGGCTGTGCTCTGCCACCTCAATGCCGGCTCCGCCCCCTGGGGAGCGACTGATGACTCTGCCCTGCACCTTGTGAAGAGAGAGGGGAAGACTGTCAACAGAGTTCTCCTGGACTGTACTTATCACCACAATGCTGGCTCCACCTCCTGCTGAGCGTCTGATGTCTCTGCCCTGCTCACTGAAAGGTGAAGCCAGAGTCTGAAAAACAAAGTGCTCAGGGACTGACTGGATTAGGCAAAAGCCCCCCTGGCCTGCAAGAACAAAAGAAATGGTGTATAAAAGAGGAGCCCTGCTCCTAAGAAATCAGATCCTGTTTACGCCAAGAAGAAGCTCTGCCTGAAGAGAAGGACCTGGGAAAGCTGCATGACGGACTACTGTCTCTAGACTGAGAGACTGGCCTGTGGTGGGTGCCTTGCTGGAAGGACAGGAAAAGACTTGGAGAGACTTTAATTCAACTTGTGCATCTTTGTGAACAATCTCCAAGGGCTTGCATCTTTGTGAACAATCTCCAAGGGCTTGCTGGTGAACTTGCCCCCTGAACTGCGCCCCAGGAACATTGGGCGCTATCCCCCTGAAGGAGAGGTTGCTGCTGATGTTTGCCTACCCCTGCAGCGCTGCCCACGGAAAGCTGAGTGTGCTGTGCCCCGCCATCGCGGACTCTAAAGAGCCTGAGTAACCCCATGTCCTGCTGAGCAAAGTGACTCCTGGCCGCTGAGCCGCAGCTCGCAAAGTAAAGGTCAGCCCCGCCTGACCCGAGCACCGTGACTGCTGTGATATCAAGCCGTAGCTCGCAACGCAAAGCAAGGGACTCGTCTGGTCCAAGCATTGTGATCCTGTGGCCCCCGAGCCGTAGCTCCCACAGTAAAGACAGACTTCGCCTGGGCTCGCACCTCCGTGTAAAGCCCTGCTGGAAGCGCCTCGTCGCTGGAATCACCCCAAGCCGCTGTGGCCCCCCCCCCCCTCTTCTGGACCGGAACGGACTCCGAGATCAAGAGTCCCACAACGCATCGCTGCCCTCCGAGAGCGGGGACTGCTGAGCCTACGAGCCGTAGCTCGCCACGAAGGAGGAAGGCACCGCGACGTGGGACGTCAGATCTACGCCTGCATTGTCCGCACCGAACCCCGCCAAGAACAAAGGTACTGTAAATGGCATCGCTGTACCAGTCGCACTGCCACTCTACGACTCGCACCACCTGTTAAAAGTAACCGCATCCTGGTACGCCTCGTACTGTGTGGGGCTCTTGTACGACTCGTACCACCTATTAAAAGTAACCGCATCCTTGTATGCCTCGTACTGTGTAGGGCTCTTGTACGACTCGTATCCCAGTGTAAAACCGGCCACGCCATGCGCATCGTACCGCAAAGCGCGTGAGCATCTGAAGGGTCTTTTCTGTTCACACCAAACGAAGCGCACAGGAGCGCTACGAACCGCACAACCATTTGTGAGCATTGCCAAAGAACTGCTTGATGCCCTTAAGTATTGTGGTACCGGTTTAAAAGTTATTGGAACCATTTTTAAAGTTATTGGAACCATTTTTTAAGTTATTGGAACTTGTGAATAAGCCTGATCAAGCCTGAATATAAAAAGAAGTATATTTTTTCATAAACAAACCCCCTTGTGTCAATCTGTAGTGTGTCAAGTGATTACTGTGGATTATTGCAAATGCTTAACTAATAACGCTCGGGGATTAGCCTTGTCTGCTCGCGCCACGCCACCTAGAGGGTGAGCAGGGGTTATTTCTAAAAGTAGTCCTTGGCCCTGACTAGAGGAGAGGGTCCCTGTTTGACACAAATGTATACCTGCGCCAACCAGAGACCCCCAAATCTAACATTGGAGACAGCGGTGAGGATCACGAAATTGCATTTGTAGTATATATACAGTGATTGTTGAGCATTACATAGGGCGTACAGTCACATAGCCACATACTCTTTTTATTTTTTGTATCACCAAAAGATCTACATGTTTTTGTGAAAAGTCATGCCTGGTTAAGTGAAAATGGAAAAGGCAGCACCCATTTCAACTATTGACTGTGATTGGAAGAAACTAGAAAACTACACCAAGAAACAGCTCAGGAGCTTCTGCAAAAATTTGAAAATTTCCATGACCGGACTCTACAGAAGGGAGCAGTTCCAAAAGGCGCTGAGGGTCTGGGTCAAGGCAAGGAATGCCCCTGGAAAAGATATTGAATTTGAGGATGCAGAGTAGCAGCTAGAGGGACCACTGGGTCCAGAAGGGAGGGGTGCAACCTCCCCGTTGAATAGCAGTGTTTCTGCCCGATGCCTGTCGCCAGAGGAGCTGACAGACAGGCAACCCGAAAACCACGAAATAGAGATGGCAAAACTGGAAATAAATGGGCAACTGGAGATAGAAGCTAGGAAGTTAGCCCTGGAAGAAAAGAAAATGGGGCTTGCCCGTGACTTGAGAATGAGGAAACTTGAATTGGAGCTTGAGGGGCTTGAGGCCATGAGGGCTTCAGCCTAGCAACAAAAAATATGTGTAGCTCAGAGATTGAGCTTTGCTAAGTTGGAGGTGGAGTCCAGCTCAGATGGTGGCAGCAACATTCAGTTATCTAGTGCTGGGAGAGTAGTACACACCCCCAGAGACGTGGCACCTGACTTGGAGGGGGTTAACATACACCAGGAGGTTCAAGGACATGAGGTAGCTCCAGTAGTGTGCAGTGTCCCTGAAGGGAATAGGGTAACTGGTGTAGGGGTTCATGGTCCTAGTAGTGGGAGGGACACTCTACTGACTCTAGATGAGGTACAGGGAGAGGAGATCCCCCAAAGTTGAGGTCCTGGAAGTTGAGTATGGAAGAGAGTGGGTTGTGGGACAGAGACAGTCAGATATTGTCTGGCCAGTCTCAGGAGGGTGGTGTGGAGTATGTGTGTGAGGCACCGGATTGTGAGGTGAAGGATAGTTTTGTTGACCCTTGTAGGGGGCTGTGTGATCCAATTCTGGGAGAGCATATTTTAAGTCCCTGTTTTCCAGAGCTATGCCAACACCTGTTGGATAGTGAGTTCTCTGACCCCAGGGAGCTCACATTGGAGGCTGACCCGTTGGTGGATTCCAGAGGGTCTGAAGAAGCATTGGGGGGTGATTCCAACAAGAGTGGCTCAGGTAACTTCCAGTCCTGTGGGATGGAAGAGGTTCAGTGTAGCCCAGCTAGGTCCCAGTATAGCGGGGGGGTGTAGGGGCTCACATCCTGTCTCAGAGGAGGAGGAGTGAGTGTGGGTTCTGTCCCAAGGTACCCGAAACCCAGTCTCAGGGCCTGTATGGTTTCTTAAGGGAACATCAGGTCGGGGGCCTAGGCTGTACTTGTAGGCCTTTTGAGGAGGATCTCCCTGTGGCTAGAGAACGTGGAGTCTCTGTAAGCAGTTCTCCAGTAGTTCTGGTATCTGGCAGTACCGTTCCAGTTGGGAGGGTGCAGAGGTCCAGATGGAGGGGTGAGAGGGGGAAGAGTCCCCAGTAGAAGAACCAGTAGGTCAAGGGCCAGCAGGGCTGCATCCCCAGGGAATGACCATGGTGACACCACTTCTGTCCGGGGGGATCTTCGCGCACTGTCAGAGGTACAGGGGACGGGAGGTCTGCGCCAGGCAGACTGTCACACTGTCTGTCTGTGTGTGACAGGGCTGGGGAATTCCAGGAGACAGGCTGGGGCTGACAGGTGGTGCATAGAGAGATTACACCAGGATGGGTGGGGGGAGTGCCCCTTGACTCTGAATAGGGCTGTGCTCTGCCACCTCAATGCCGGCTCCACCCCCTGGGGAGCGACTGATGACTCTGCCCTGCACCTTGTGAAGAGAGAGGGGAAGACTGTCAACAGAGTGCTCCTGGACTGTACTTGTCACCACAATGCTGGCTCCACCTCTTGCGGAGCGTCTGATGTCTCTGCCCTGCTCACTGAAAGGAGAAGCCAGAGTCTGAAAAACAAAGTGCTCAGGGACTGACTGGATTAGGCAAAAGCCCCCCTGGCCTGCAAGAACAAAAGAAATGGTGTATAAAAGAGGAGCCCTGCTCCTAAGAAATCAGATCCTGTTTACGCCAAGAAGAAGCTCTGCCTGAAGAGAAGGACCTGGGAAAGCTGCATGACGGACTACTGTCTCTAGACTGAGAGACTGGCCTGTGGTGGGTGCCTTGCTGCAAGAAGGAGAGGGATATAGATAATATAGATGTCATGGACAGTGAATCAGGTTTCTTCTCCATCTCGGCAGCTCATAATCATGTACTGAAAGGATTGCTGATATATAGACCACCCGGGCCTGAGACACGTTTTGCTGCAAGCCTCATGGATAGTCTAATGCAGCCGGCTCTAAGGTATGAGAGACTCCTACTCTTAGGAGACCTCAATCTTCATTTTGAGGAGGCCACTAGTGGGGTAGCACAGGAACTATGTCCGGAATTAGAAGCTATACAATTGAAATTAAAATCTAAAGAATCCACTCATAGTCATGGCCATTTGTTAGATCCTATCTTTGCAAACTGGGATATGTTATCTGTTGAATCCCCGTTACCGGTGGTCTGGTCCGACCACTATATGGTCTTATTTAAGGCGGTGGTACCAGAGTCAACTACACCGGTTAAGATAGGAACCAAAGTCAGACGGAGGAAATGGGCAAATTTCTCTTCGGTAGCTTTTAACCAGGCTTTCGCCCAAGAGAGACCCCGGTAGAGACGGAAACAGGAATAGACTCTGCCTGCGAGGCACTAGACAGGCAAATCTCAGAGGCATTAGACTGCACGGCGCCCTGGATGCAGAGTGCACCTATGAGACAAACGAAATCTGCCCCTTGGTTCAATGCCGAACTGCGTGGTAAGAAATCTGAATGCAAGCGGCTAGAGAGGCATTGGAGGAAAAGCTATACCGAGGACAGGAAAAGTGTATATAAGGCGGGACTCCAGGACTATCATGCCCTGATTAAGAAATCCCGGAAAGTGTATTACTGTAACAGAATTGAGGAATCAGATAACTCAGTGAAGGAACTGTTCTCAGTTTATAAAGAGATATCTGACCTCTCAGGTGTGGTGGTCCCTATGAGTGGGTCAGAGGAGTCCTGCAATAAGATAGCAGATTTTTTTGCTCGAAAGGTAGAAAAAATCTACACCTCTTTCCCAGTAAGAGCTAGGGAGGATTGTCCCAATGAGACTACCGCCACCAACCTTAAGGGAGAATGTCTAGAAAGGTTTGAGGTTCCTTCTAGGGAAGTCCTGTGTGGTATTGCTTCGAATATCAAATCAGGCTCCCCAAAGGACCCAGCCATGCCTAAGGTACTGAGAGATAGTTTGGACACTCTTGAGCCTTCTATCAGAGACTTACTGGAGCTTTCCTTTGCTTCAGGGCAGTTGCCAAAATCATGGAAAGAGGCGGTAGTCCTTCCTTTGAGGAAAAAGCCTAACCTGAGCTTTGAACATCTTGAGAACTTACGACCTATTTCACTCCTGCCGTACTTTGCCAAAATTGCGGAAAAGGTAGTGAATAACCAGTTGTCTGCTCATATTGAGACAAATGGACTACTCCACCCCACACAATCGGGTTTCCGCGCCCTCCACTCGACAGTCAGCACTTCTGGTATCAACTGAGATTTTAAGGAAATATGCTGACGAGGGTCAAACGGCGGCACTGATCTTGCTCGATCTCAGTGCCACCTTCGACACTGTAGCCCACCACACCCTGCTACAGTGTCTGAAGACAGGAGGAGTGGTAGGTAAGACATGGGATTGGATGAAATCCTTCCTGTCTGATCAAAGCTTTCAAGTAGCACAGGGGTCATTTCGCTCTAAAAGCATCAGTTTAAAACAGGGAGTGCCACAAGGGTCTAGTCTGAGCCCGACTCTTTTTAATCTGTATGTGGCCCCTGTGGCAAAAATAACGGACTCTTTTGGAGTAAGGACCGTGACCTATGCAGACGACACCCAACTGGTCGTAACCCTGACTCAATCAAAGGAGCTGGCTGCCACGAATTTCACCTTGTGTATGCAGCAGCTTGCCGCATGGATGGCAAGTAATTGCCTCAAGCTCAACGGCAATAAGACGGAGGTTCTGATTGTGGGAAAGGTACCATCAGTATGGACCTCGGCATGGTGGCCCTCTGAGCTGGGTCCCCTACCTTCCCCCAGTAACCCAGTGAGAAATCTGGGGGTTTGGCTCGACAATAAAATATCTTTCAAGCAACAGACGAAACAATTGGCAGGGACTTGCTTTGGCATCCTGAGAGTTTTGAGGAAGACGTAGGATATACTCCCACTTCCTGCCAGAAAAACCATGGTGCACGCCCTTGTTTCGTCCAGATTGGACTATGGAAACGTCTTGTACTTGGGGGCCAGTGTAAAATGCACTCATAGGCTACAACGGGTACAGAATGCGGCGGCCCGGCTGATTCTCCTGCTGCCCAGGAGGGCCTCTTCTAAGAGAGCACTCAAATCCCTGCACTGGTTACCTATTAGGGAACGAGTGAAATTCAAAGCCCTCTGTGTAGGACATCGTATCCTACAGGGGAAAGGACCCACCTATCTCCGTAATCTATTAAGCCCCTATCACCCTACCCGTCAATTAAGATCGTGCGGAACTGGACGTGTAGTCGTACCTAAGTTTAACAGAGTGAGAATGGGTGGACACTCCTTCAGAGTCCTGGCTGCCCAGCAATGGAATCAACTACCACAGAAACTACGCCTGGAAACATCAGAGCAGGCCTTCCGCAAAGAGTTTAAAACCTTTCTGTTCCCAAAGGACATTTGATATGCCGTTAAAGTTCTTTGCGGAACAAGTCAATAGGGGCTAGACATAGCGCTTTATACATTTATTAATAATAATAATAAAAGACTGAGAGAGACTTTAATTCAACTTGTGCATCTTTGTGAACAATCTCCAAGGGCTTGCTGGGGAACTTGCCCCCTGAACTGCACCCCAGGAACATTGGGCGCTATCCCCCTGAAGGAGAGGTTGCTGCTGGTGTTTGCCTACCCCTGCAGCGCTGCCCACAGAAAGCAGAGTGTGCTGTGCTCCGCCATCGCGCACTCTAAAGAGCCTGAGTAACCCCCTGTCCTGCCGAGCAAAGTGACTCCTGGCCGCTGAGCCGCAGCTCGCAAAGTAAAGGTCAGCCACGCCTGACTTGAGCACCATGACTGCTGTGACATCGAGCCGTAGCTCGCAACACAAAGCAAAGGGCTCGTCTGGTCCAAGCATTGTGATCCTGTGGCCCCCGAGCCGTAGCTCACACAGTAAAGACAGACATTGCCTGGGCTTGCCCCGCAGTGTAAAGCCCTGCTGGAAGCGCCTCGTCGCTGGCATCACCCCAAGCCGCTGTGACCCCCCCCCTCTTCAGGACCGGAACGGACGCCGAGATCAAGAACCCCACAACGCATCGCTGCCCTCCGAGAGCAGAGAATGCTGAGCGATCAAACCGTAGCTCGTTATGAAGGAGGAAGGCACCGCGACGTGGGACGTCAGATCTACGCCTGCATTGTCCGCACCGAACCCCCCAAGAACAAAGGTACTGTAAACGGCATCACCGTACCAGTCGCACTGCCACGCTACGACTCGTACCACCTGTTAAAAGTAACTGCATCCTGGTACGCCTCCTACTGTGTGGGCTCTTGTACGACTCGTATCACCTGTTAAAAGTAACCGCATCCTGGTACGCCTCGTACTGTGTAGGGCTCTTGTACAACTCGTATCACCTGTTAAAAGTAACCGCATCCTGGTACGCCTCGTACTGTGTAGGGCTCTTGTACGACTCGTACCACCTGTTAATAGTAACCGCATCCTGGTACGCCTCGTACTGTGTAGGGCTCTTGTACGACTCGCACCACCTGTTAAAAGTAACCGCATCCTGGTACGCCTCGTACTGTGTAGGGCTCTTGTACGACTCGTACCACCTGTTAAAAGTAACCGCATCCTGGTACGCCTCGTACTGTGTAGGGCTCTTTTACGACTCGTACCACCTGTTAAAAGTAACCGCATCCTGGTACGCCTCGTACTGTGTAGGGCTCTTGTACGACTCGTACCTCCTGTTAAAAGTAACCGCATCCTGGTACGCCTCGTACTGTGTAGGGCTCTTGTACGACTCGTACCACCTGTTAAAAGTAACCGCATCCTTGTACGCCTCGTACTGTGTAGGGCTCTTGTACGACTCGTACCCCAGTGTAAAACCGGCCGCACCGTACGCATCGTACCGCGAGGCGCGTGAGCATCGGAAGGGTCTATTCTGTTCGCACCAAACGAAGCGCACAGGAGCGCTACGAACCGCACAACCATTTGTGAACATTGCCAAAGAACTGCTTGATGCCCTTAAGTATTGTGGGACCGGTTTAAAAGTTATTGGAACCATTTTTAAAGTTATTGGAGCCATTTTTAAAGTTATTGGAACCATTTTTAAAGTTATTGGAACTTGTGAATAAGCCTGATCAAGCCTGAATATAAAAAGAAGTATATTTTTTCATAAACAAACCGCCTTGTGTCAATCTGTAGTGTGTCAAGTGATTACTGTGGATTATTACAAATGCTTAACTAATAACGCTTGGGGGATTAGCCTTGTCTGCTCGCGCCACGTCGCCTAGAGGGTGAGCAGGGGTTATTTCTAAGAGTAGTCCTTGGCCCTGACTAGAGGAGAGGGTCCCTGTTTGACACAAGTGTATACCTGCGCCAACCAGAGACCCCAGATCTAACAGATACCCAAGCAGTGCTCCTCATAGATCGAGTGCCCGTGAGTCCAGTATATTCCAAGGATACCTAAGCATTGCTCCTCATAGATCGAGAGCCCATGAGTCCAGTATATTCCATGTATACGTAAGCAGTGCTCCTTATAGATCGAGTACCCGTGAGTTCAGTATATTCCATGGATACGTAAGGAGTGCTCCTCGTAAATCGAGTGCCCGCAAGTCCAGGATATCCCATGTATACGTAAGCGTAAGCAGTGCTCCTCATAGATTGAGAACCCATGAGTCCAGTATCTTTCATGAATACGTAAGGAGTGCTCCTCATAGATCGAGTGCCCGCGAGTCCAGTATGTTCCGTGTATACGTAATGAGAGCTCCTCATAGGTCGAGTGCCCGCTAGTCCAGTATGTTCCATGTATACGTAAGGATTGCTCCTCATAGATTGAGTGCCCGCGAGTCCAATATATTCCATGTATACGTAAGGAGTGCTCCTCATGGAGTGCCAGTGAGTCAATTATATTCCATACATACGTAAGCAGTGCTCCTCATGGAGTGCCAGTGAGTCCAGTATATTCCATGTATACGTTAGCAGTGCTCCTCATAGATCAAGAGCCCATGAGTCCAGTATATTCCATGAAAACGTAAGGAGTGCTTCTCGTAAATCGAGTGCCCGCAAGTCCAGTATATCCCATGTATACGTAAGCGTAAGGAGTGCTCCTCATGGATTGAGTGCCAGTGAGTCCAGTATATTCCATGTATACGTAAGGAGTGCTCCTCATAGATCGAGTGCCAGTGAGTCCAGTATATTCCATGCATACGTAAGGAGTGCTCCTCATAGATCGAGTACCAGTGAGTCCAGTATATTCCTTACTTACGTTAGCAGTGCTCCTCAAAGAAAACCCGTGATTCCAGTATGTTCCATGTATACGTAAGCAGTGCTCCTCATGGATCGAGTGCCCGTGATTCCAGTATATTCCATGTACATGTAAGGAGTGCTCATCCTAGATTGAGTGCCCGTGAGTCCAGTATATTCCATGTATACGTAAGGAGTGCTCCTCATGGATCGAGTGCCTGTGATTCCAGTATGTTCCATGTATACGTAAGGAGTGCTCCTCATGGATTGAGTGCCCGTGAATCCAGTTTAATCCATGTATATGTAAGGAGTGCTCCTCATGGATCGAGTGCCCGACGATTCCAGTATGTTCCATGTATATGTAAGGAGTGCTCCTCATGGATCGAGTGCCAGTGAGTCCAGTATGTTCCATGTATACGTAAGGAGGGCTCCTCCTGGATCGAGTGCCCGTGATTCCAGTATGTTCCATGAATACGTAAGGAGTGCTCCTCATAGATCGAGTGCCCCCGAGTCCAATATATTCCATGTATACGTTAGCAGTGCTCCTCAAAGATGGAGTGCCTGTGAGTCCAGTATATTCCATTCATACGTAAGGAGTGCTCCTCATGGATTGAGTGCCCGCGAATCCATTATATTCCATACATACTGTGGTAAATATTTGATTTACCGTCCTAATTTCTATGCAGGTAAGTACTTAATCATAACTCAATCGGAAAGAAAGAGGCAGAGTCCGTGGTGTTAGAGTTCTTAGGGGTTTTATTCCTTAAAAAGGAATGGTCAGACCGGATATCATGTTCCTACCACCACTGGGGTGTAGGAAGGGATAGAGCAACATTTTATTGATAGTACATAGCTTATATACTTAAGTCACATTATAGGAACCAATACAGTAGGCGTAACAGCTGAGAGAAACAAGATAAAACACACATGTGGTAGTGATACGTAATTAGAAGGCGTGAACATAGAGGTGTGTGCTAGAAACGTCACAGGTAGGTGTCACAAGTGGGTGGCAACAAAGCAGAATCTTGTAATGTCAGCAAAAATCTGAGACCTGGATGCGCGCGCAGCTGCATGACGTGCGATTGACGTGTGATTGACGTGAAACCGGAGGGTGCAGGGGACTTGACATTTACACTGGCGGAAAGAGACAGAAGTCTGGCATGTCAGATCAACTCGTACTTCTATCATATCTGATATCTGATGTTTGGGAACCATATTATCTAAACGGAAAAGGTCTCTGGGGCAGAAGCTATTCTATACTGACTGTGAATGCGTGTATAAGCGCCTAAGTGTCTGCATGAGAATGCGAGGGGCATGGGCCTACCATGGTAACAGAGGCTATGAATTACTTGCACGGAGACAGTGAGGCCGGGCCCTTTGCTCTGCAGCTGGGGGGATGTTTACTTAAACTAGTAGGCAGGAATGCATTTTCGAGGAGCGGAACAGATAATTCGAAGGTTGAATACAGTCTTGGCAGGCAGCAGGCTGAGCTAAGCGCCGTGAGCCGCGCAGGGAGTAAGGCAGAGGTCACGGGTAGAGAGACAGCCTGGGCTGAGGCTTTCGGAGTCAGAAAGCAGGAAAAAGGCTCGATGGCAGAATTCAGGGCCTACTTTGCCAGAGCTGAAAAACGTGTAAAGTACACCACAAAAAGACGTTGGCATAGCATACTTAGAAACGGAATATTCAACCCATTCAGGGTGGGTCTGAAAGAGGACATGTTAACGTTGGACGCAAATGTATTTGCGTCTTCATAGCTGGCACAGGAGGGAAGTTACATGCACTTTAAGCTGGTACATGGAGACGGTGGGGTACACGTTAGGGAACATTACTTGACCATAAAATTTATATTTCCTCATTCCCTCCTTGTTCCCTACGGACCCTTCATGATATATCGATCCTCATGAATCGATCAGTCTGTTCTTGTAACATCATTTGTTCTTCTTTCTTTATTTCACGTTTTGAGAGAAAACTGGAATGTTCAATGCACGATGTGACACACAGTCCACAAATCGCTGGCCCACACTGTAGGCACAGGCAGCAACTGAATACTATGACAAGGGCAATGCCTAGGAAGGATAGGATCTTCCATCCCCAAGCGGTTAACGTTGTCCAGAACCAACCGGACCAAGTCCAGGTGCCTGGATTCTGATGTATCTGATTTGCAATTTTATGAAGACGTGTAATAGCTTGGTATACCGTTGGCGCGTTTTCTGGAATGAAAACACAGCAACTTGACCCGATGACCTTACAAGCTCCGCCTCTGTCTGCCAAGATGACGTCAATAACAAGACGATTCTGAAGAACAACAACCCGCATGGCGGACTGCTCCTCTGTTAAGTTACCTAGGGCGGAGGCAGTTTCATTCACTACTGCTTCAAGTGTTCTAGTTAATCTGCGTATTAGTTTACTATTTTGGACGGGACCTGTGAAGAAAAAGAATCCTTTATTGAAATCTGTGTATTGCTCCCATGCCGTTTCAGTGTAGTCGACAATCGGGAGATCTCTTCGGAGTCTATTCTTTACTAGATTTGTATTTCTATGATAATCAGGAGGGGCTAGAAAAACAGGTGGCAGAAGGAATGCAAGGTAACAGGTACCATCCCAATCTGGAGGTAAGCGTATGTATGCGGTATGGCCACAAACAAAGTAGGAATGACGAGTAGCTCTAAAGGAAGATTTGCCTTGGTCACTGAATTCGACCACAGTAGTACATTTGCTATGACCTAAGTGTACTGAACCCTTCTTACTGACACATAAATCACCAGTGACTGGTAATACTGACATAGCAGGGAGAACTGGTGCAGCTTCGGCTTCGACAGTAAGAATCATAAGGTTAATTGTATAATTACCTAATCCATATACTTCATTTTCTAGATCAGTTCCTATTCTAATGGGAAGTCCCTTCTTGTCAGGGTAACAGGCATTAAGCAGAACTAAGTTCAAGTTTCCCCAAACCCAGCTCCCTTTAAAAACTGCGACATCAGGATCTAAGGAATTAATTATTCTAAACCATGCACCACAGGAGCCATTGTGAGTGAACGGGTACGGAAAGAGGGGCAGAACTCCCTTGTATTTCTGGTAGGGAGGGAGTCGGCCACATATCCAACAGTTTGTAGCATTGTTAGTCTGATGGGAGTGGTGTAACATACTAATGAAAGTGTTGTTGCGCAGCGCGAGTCTGTAAGAAAGTTCGTGGGGAGGTAATTCACTAAAAGAATGTTCGGCAGTGACATTGTAAGCAGATTTTTCATGCTTGAAGATAGGGTAGTATATGGGAAGCAATATACTCGCAACAATAATCAGAAAACTTAGAAAAAACATAACCAATAATGTCACTATACAGTGACTACGGAGTGATTTACAATATGTACGTTTCTTGAGTTGTCTCTCTCTCTCTCTCTATCTCGATCTAGGGGATACATGTCAGAAACTATTTAACCGATTCACCTAGGGGAGGACTTAAACAATTAAACTGTCTGACTTGCTAGATCGAAGTTTCATACGGTACTCCTCTTGGGGAGTTTTCTCTTGTTTGGTAACTTTAAAGTCTTTAGTATCGAGGCAGTCCTTTGAGGGGGTGGACGAGTCTGTTTCTGGCATCAGTTCATTGCATTTTTTTATATGACTCGTATGGATCCACCCCTTTCGGCCTTCCACCTTGATAGCGGTCCGTGTTGTAAGAAGGACGGTCTTCGGCTCTTTCCAGCGGGGCTCCAGCGGACTTTTCCTGTCGAAGTTCCTAATTAGCACTGTATCACCGGGACGGACATCATGCGGCTTTACATCAGTGTTGTCGGGAAAAGCTGCGGCAACCTGTGAACGACATGATTGGAGTGCAGACATCAAGGAGGCAAGGTAATCTGTCAGCATATTACAATCAACATCGGTAATTTTCTTAGGTATGGGCGTCCCCCACATATTCGGTGGTCTGCCAAAGACCACTTCATACGGGGATAGTCCTGATCTCGAATGGGCGACCATTCTCATGTAGAACAATGCAACTGGCAGGGCGACTATCCAGTCGACCCCTTTCTCTTTACAGATTTTAGCAAGGCGGGTCTTTAGTGTCTGGTTATGCCTTTCTACAAGGCCAGCGGCTTCGGGATGTCGGACACAATAGAATCTCCAATGATATCCTAGCAGCAGGGAAACCTGTTTCATGAGTTCGGATGAGAATGGCTGTCCGTTATCTGAGTACACGACACGAGGCAAGCCGTATCGTGGGAAGAATTCTCGAACCAGCTGCCTGGCAGTGGTCGGAGCAGTGTAATCTGGGACTGGATATGCTTCGGTCCAACGGGAAAGTGCACAAACAATTACGAGGACGTACTTGAATCCTCGACAACGGTCCATCTGGATATAATCCATCTGAAGGACTTCAAAAGGGTGATCGGGAGGATGAAATCCACCTTGCTCTACAGGGACGCTTTTACCTGGATTGAACTGACAACAGATCATGCAAGTACGCACTTTCTGTTTTGCTGCTGCTCGTAAGTGTTTGTTGTACCAGAGATTCTGTAAACTGTCTAACATCGCTTTTTCTCCTAGATGTGCTGGACTATGTGCTGTATTTATTATGATTTGAACCATAGAGTCGGGGAGAAACCATGTAGATTTTCCCTTCGTCATCCAACCTTGATCTGTCTGGATCCCTCCTAGTTCAGTCCATTTCTTTATTTCATCTGTAGTAGCATGTGTCTGGATATCGATTACATCTAGTGTGGGATCCCTGACTGTCATACAATGTGTCGGTACTATTGTCTTTGTCACGTCAGTTGTCTGGGTGTGAGTCAATGCTGTATGTTTTGCTGTCTGGTCTGCCAGGTCGTTACCCTGGGAAACAGAATCTGTAACTTTAGTATGTGCTTTACACTTCATGACGGATATGCCTGAAGGCAGATGTATTGCTTCTAACAGTGCTTGAATGAGGGGACCGTGTTGGATCTTGGCACCGTGAGAGGTCAAAAAGCCTCGTTCTTGCCATAACATTCCGAAGTCGTGTACAACTCCGAACGCATAACGGGAATCAGTGTATATGTTAACATTTCTGTTCTTGGCTAGTATACAAGCTCGGGTCAGAGCGATGAGCTCTGCCGCTTGAGCGGACAGTGTATCAATACGATATGTTTCTTTAACTTCAGTTTCAGTGGTCACTGCATATGCGGCCACTGATTCTCCTGTACTTGTTCTCATACATGAACCATCCACGTAAAGTGTCAGGTCTGGATTTGCCAATGGAACATCTGTTAAGTCTCGTCGGGGCTTTGTTACTGCATTAATGATCTCTATACAATCATGCGGGGCTGGATCTGTCATAATCGAAGGTAACAATGTTGCGGGGTTTAGAATGCTGCAGCGTCTGATTTCTATGTGTGGCTGGAATAGCGTTAATTCATAACCTGTCAGTCGTGCTATAGTCAAGTGTTGAGTCTGAGTTCTGTTTAAAAGAACCTCTACAGAATGTGCAACTTGTACTGTTAATGGATGTCCTAATACAATTGAATCGCTCTGCCTGATTGCTAAGGCTGTTGCTGCTACTGACTTTAAGCACGCAGGGAGTGCTTGGGCTACTGAATCCAATGTACTTGAAAAATAAGCGCAAGGCTTATGTGAACCTGCTTGGTCTTGAGTGAGGACAGACAATGCTGTACCATCACGTTCTGTAACAAAAAGTGTAAAAGGTTTGCTGTAGCATGGTGTCGCTAAAACTGGTGCTTGGCATAAAGCTTTCTTTAATTCCTCAAAGGCCTGTGTATGTTCCTGAGTCCAATGAAGGACAGTCGAAGTCGCTGCCTCCTGTGTTGTCAACTGAATGAGTGGTTTAGCTAGAAATGCATACTGAGGAATCCATTGTCTGCAGTACGAGGTGAGGCCTATGAAGGCCCGCACTTCCTTTTGTGTCTGGGGTTGTGGCATATTTACAATTAACTGGATACGGTCAGGAGTGAGCTGTCTCCCCACTTTGGACAGCAAGTGACCCAAGTACACAACTTGCTGAACACAGAATTGTAGCTTCGAAGGAGACACCTTGTGTCCCTTGTCGGCCAGAAAATGTAAAACTGTCAGTGATGCTTGTTCACATTCGGGTTCGCTTTGTGCGGTGATCAGCAGATCATCGACGTATTGTAGAAAGGCGGTGTTAACTGGCATTTGAATACAATCAAGTCGTCTTTTCAGTGCTTGACTATAGATGCTGGGGCTTTCTGTGAATCCTTGAGGTGCGCGTGAAAATTTGAAACTTCGTCCATTTAAACTGAATCCGAAAAGGTATTGGCTCTCTGGGTCAATGGGCACACTGAAGAAGGCGTTCTTGAGGTCAATTACAGTGAAGAACGTTGCTTCTGAATCAGTGGCAGTCAATAGGGAAGAGATGTCGGGAACCACAGGGTACTGTGGTACAATGCATTTATTCAGTTCTCGTAAATCAATCACCAGCCGATATACTGGCGGTGCATTGGGATCAGTACGTTTAAGAATCGGGAGGATAGGGGAATTACAGATGTTGGAGTCGGTCTCTACGACCACTCCTTGGGCAATGAGCTCTTCAATGATTTCCAGTAAAGCCACTACAGCATCGGGTGGTAACTTGTATTGTCTGATTCGTGGTAAAACAACACCTGGCTTTAATGTAACACGGTATGGTGTAATGTGCATGCAGCCTACATCGGTTGGGCCTTGTGCCCACAGGTGTTCTGGTACATTTTTCAATCTAACATCAAACTCTCGTAATACATAGTGACCCTTAAAGTCACGTAAGAAAAGTCTAACTCCTTCCGGAGAACAACATATCACTGCTCCTAGAGCCTTCAATGTCTTTATTCCTAACAAGTTTTCTGGACATGATTTCGTAAGTAACAAGTCTGTAACACGTGATAATGGACCCACAGCCAGGGGGACGGGTTTCGATACCTCATTTACAATATGTTGTCCTGAAAAACCAAGGGAAACATTCTGTGAGCCTGAGAGGGGTGCCCCTGGGACTTCGTCATGGCTGATTGTTGTGCGGCTTGCCCCTGTGTCAATTAAAAACTTTCTGTCTTTTCCCAATACTTGACTGTGTACATAAGGACCCTCTTGATCTACAGGAATCTCAATAAGAGGCAAGCCACCCTCCCTCTCTAGGCTGTTTCATGTGTATCGTGGATAATCGGGGTAATCAGATTGGGCATACTGGTACATCTGTTGTGAAACTTGCTGAGTCGCAGCAATGGGCTGTGGCTGTGGTACCGCTATCGTCTGTGCTGTATGTGATGAAACATGCATAGGCTGTGTATTCTGCATAGGCTGTATATTCTGTGAAGTCTGTTGCTGGACCTGGTCTTGTCTAGGTGGACGTGGTCTTTCTTTAGTTTTACCTGTTGATATATTATGTTTCAAGACTGGGCATTCATGTACGTAGTGACCTGGCTGCTTGCAATAGTTGCATGTCCCTTTAACGGGAGCTGCTGAATTCTGGGTCTGGGTCGTACCCTTTCTCTGGCCGTCGGCTGGAACCGACTGGGCCACTAACATTTTCATTTTCGTGTCTTTCATGCGTTTCTGTTCATGATCCTGTTCTTCCCTGATTCTGTTCTGATGGTATTGTAACATCTGGGATGGTGTATTTGCTTGCCATGTACTTTCAACTTTATATACACGGTTCTTGACTGATGTCAGGGAATTCTCGACTAACTTTGATACAAAAAGATGCGGGTACGACTCGCTACTTGGTTTAAGGCCACTATTAATAATGAAACATTTCTCGAATCTTGAATAGAAGTCACTAGTATCTTCGTCGTGTTTCTGTTTACAGGCTGAGATTGCGTCCCAGTCTTCCTTTCTAGTTGTCAGTAATCTTGGCAGAACCTGTACTATCAAACCTGGTAATGCTTTAGTTTTCTCCCCAAGGCCTAGCCCTGGGGTACAGAGTTTTTCCTTGTCTTCTATTTCTGCCCATATTATCTTTTTGTCTCCCACCTCCCATTCTCTTTCCTTAAGTTTCTCGTAGATGCCTGTGGGCAACAATACCTTTAACATTTTCATGATATCTGCATATGTGTAATCCCCCATCAGTAACATGTCTTTAAGTTCTCTGTGAAAACCTGCAGGGTCTTTATCATGACAGGGTACTAGTTTCTTCATTTCCAATAGTTCTAACTTGGTCAGAGGTGTGTGTACATACACACGTTTCAAGGTATTATCGGCACCCATAACTGGATGTACTTCTCGTAAGGGGTTCTGACTTTCAATGCCATGCAGACGCTCCATATGGTACATTTTTCTTTCTGGGGGCGGAGCGGGAACATATTCGGAGCTTAAGGAAGTGTTATATCTGTGTCTTTGTTCTAGAATTATTTGTATTAACTGGGTACTTAGGCCTCTCCATCTATCCATGAGTAGTGCTTCTAATGTATCGTGTAAGGGACCTGGATCCGAATGTTGATTTCTGTATAACCTGAGGAGGTGCTGAATCATATAGGTACCTGCTAATTTCTGCTCGTCTGGGGATAGGTTCAGAAATGTCTGCGCTACTGTGTCATCATTGTATATGTTCGGATTGTCAGCCCATAGTACTGCTGACCGGGCTAGTTCTTGTTCATCCATATAATTGAGTACATGGTACCCCATTCGTTCTCGAAGCATTTTATCAGTCTCTTGGAACTGATGTTCAGGAGAATTCGGTTTTGATATGCCAGAGAGAAAAACTCTCTTGCTTTCTGGACGAATGCCTTTCCTAAGATAAGTTCCCTTACCTACATACGCTATCGTATCTGTAGTTTTTTCTGGTTCTTCAGGTTCTTCCTCCTCCTCGGAGGAAGCTTTTTCTTTCTCTTTTTCGTGTATTTCTATCACTGCTTTTCTTATTTTCCTGTACATACTGGCTATGCAACCCCCTTTATCATGTTTTCCTTCGGATATATTTTGACCCCACTTGTTGAGTGCCTCTAATTCATCCTGTTCTGTCTCAGGCCTGTCTCGTTCTCTTATTAAGCAATTTATGAAAAAACGTAGTATATATGCTTGAGTGTCAACTTTCTGATGTGCCAGGGCCTCCTTAATACTTTCAGGATTTTCCCCAGTCTGGACAAAATGATATATTTTATCTAGGTGCTCTTTCATTCCTGAGAATAATATTAGGTAATCTGTAGCTTGTCGCAACCGTAGTGATGCTATCAACATTCTATCGTCTTTGCCGGGTACTGGATCATATCTGCAAACTGAAAGCGGTCCTTTGAGTCTGTCGAGACGGGGTGATTGGGGCGTAAGGTGGTTCTGCATGTCCCTAAGGTGTAATCTGTGTGTTGCTGGCGGGGTCTGGTAACCCCCGGTCGCACCTCCTGAGGCGGAAGCTTGGGCATTATCCCTCTGTGGAGTCTGTATGTGTACTTGAACTTGTCTTTTAGTAGGATCAGGTAGAAACGGATTTGGTATATTAATTTTAGGTGCGGGAAGTGGTGGAGGAGGAGGAACGACAGGCTGTCGGACGGGGAAACCTTGTTGCGGTAATGGCGGGATATGGTCTGGAGGCGTGTTGCCATCTCCGTCACCGTCAGTAGGCGGGACGTGGGCATGTGGATTGGTGTAAGCGGGTGCTACATCGTTTAGATAGGAATTCAGAAATATGTCCTTAGTAGTCCTGTGATTTACTTTAGTTGGAACCAATGGTGGCGGCAGATCTTTCGGTATTTCTGAAGTGGCCTCAGGCGAACCCTCGGCCACAAGATACATGCCATTTACGAGATTGTTTCGTGCGCGGTCTACTTGTTCTGATTTTACTCGGATCCCTTCAGTAACTAATTAGTTTTCTCGGGCTTTATCTGATTCTTCTCTATGTCTGTCTTCTCTACGGAGTGCTTTTTCAGCACGTTTATGTGATTCTTTACGCCAAAATTCTATGGCGTCTTTCTGAGATTGTCTGGCTTTCTTTTTCCATAGTGCTTCTTCTACCTTCATGATGCACTCGGCATCCCATGTTCCGGTAACAGGCCATCTGTGTCTCTCGTCTAGATGCTTAGTATAATCGGCCCATAAATCTAGATATAATATGGCATCTAAGCCATGTTTCTGATACATGAAATTTCCAGGAGTGTCCCTAGGGGGGATAGGAATTTCTTCCTCTAGTATCCCTTTCCTAGTTCCTATCTGCTTTAACTTATTGAAAAACGGCATCTTGTTTACTTAGTACTGAATGCTCAATCCTTGCTACTTAATTCTGAGCACAGCTAGTTACACAAAAACACAATAATGCACATTAAAAACAGTCACTCATACCACGACATTAATCACATGAAAGACATTTGAGACATATATGACTACCCCCCTATACTGGATGTACTGCTAAACAGCACAGATACACTGCTAAGAACAGTGCAAGAACTAGAATAACGGATATACTGCTAAACAGTACAGATACACTGTCTAAAACAGTGCAGACCGAATTTGTGTACCCAAACCCGTCTTTACCGGATACATAATAATGCACCCGTCTAGATACGTCCCAGCAATGGTACTCACCGGGAAGCACGGAAACAGAAGGCCTCGGAAAACTCGGCTGGACTGGACCGGACTCGACTCGACACGTGGATACTTCGGAAACTGGTGGGTCTCTTGACACCTCGGACCTTGCTTCTTTCGGCTAGGCTCTGGTCGGGATCCTCCGCACTCCTCACCGCCTCGTTTGGGTGCTGATCGCAGTCTTCGTCACCTCCGTGGGCCAGAGGGAGATACAGGAAATCCTGCCAGTACGCGTAGTTCCGTCTAACTGATGGCAGGGGACAGAGCTTGCAAGCACCAACCGGCGCGTGGGGTGGGGGAGGGGTCCCTATTCGGGCGCCAGAATAATGTGGTAAATATTTGATTTACCGTCCTAATTTCTATGCAGGTAAGTACTTAATCAATAATAACTCAATCGGAAAGAAAGAGGCAGAGTCCGTGGTGTTAGAGTTCTTAGGGGTTTTATTCCTTAAAAAGGAATGGTCAGACCGGATATCATGTTCCTACCACCACTGGGGTGTAGGAAGGGATAGAGCAACATTTTATTGATAGTACATAGCTTATATACTTAAGTCACATTATAGGAACCAATACAGTAGGCGTAACAGCTGAGAGAAACAAGATAAAACACACACGTGGTAGTGACACGTAATTAGAAGGCGTGAACATAGAGGTGTGTGCTAGAAACGTCACGGGTAGGTGTCACAAGTGGGTGGCAACAAAGCAGAATCTTGTAATGTCAGCAAAAATCTGAGACCTGGATGCGCGCGCAGCTGCATGACGTGTGATTGACGTGAAACCGGAGGGTGCAGGGGACTTGACATTTACACTGGCGGAAAGAGACAGAAGTCTGGCATGTCAGATCAACTCGTACTTCTATCATATCTGATATCTGATGTTTGGGAACCATATTATCTAAACGGAAAAGGTCTCTGGGGCAGAAGCTATTCTATACTGACTGTGAATGCGTGTATAAGCGCCTAAGTGTCTGCATGAGAATGAGGGGCATGGGCCTACCATGGTAACAGAGGCTATGAATTACTTGCACGGAGACAGTGAGGCCGGGCCCTTTGCTCTGCAGCTGGGGGGATGTTTACTTAAACTAGTAGGCAGGAATGCATTTTCGAGGAGCGGAACAGATAATTCGAAGGTTGAATACAGTCTTGGCAGGCAGCAGGCTGAGCTAAGCGCCGTGAGCCGCGCAGGGAGTAAGGCAGAGGTCACGGGTAGAGAGACAGCCTGGGCTGAGGCTTTCGGAGTCAGAAAGCAGGAAAAAGGCTCGATGGCAGAATTCAGGGCCTACTTTGCCAGAGCTGAAAAACGTGTAAAGTACACCACAAAAAGACGTTGGCATAGCATACTTAGAAACGGAATATTCAACCCATTCAGGGTGGGTCTGAAAGAGGACATGTTAACGTTGGACGCAAATGTATTTGCGTCTTCATAGCTGGCACAGGAGGGAAGTTACATGCACTTTAAGCTGGTACATGGAGACGGTGGGGTACACGTTAGGGAACATTACTTGACCATAAAATTTATATTTCCTCATTCCCTCCTTGTTCCCTACGGACCCTTCATGATATATCGATCCTCATGAATCGATCAGTCTGTTCTTGTAACATCATTTGTTCTTCTTTCTTTATTTCACGTTTTGAGAGAAAACTGGAATGTTCAATGCACGATG
The DNA here is from genome assembly GCF_964263255.1 of Lissotriton vulgaris. NCBI lineage: Eukaryota > Metazoa > Chordata > Amphibia > Caudata > Salamandridae > Lissotriton > Lissotriton vulgaris. The sequence continues at coordinate 1,690,189 of NW_028240611.1, read as the reverse complement.
TGACACACAGTCCACAAATCGCTGGCCCACACTGTAGGCACAGGCAGCAACTGAATACTATGACAAGGGCAATGCCTAGGAAGGATAGGATCTTCCATCCCCAAGCGGTTAACGTTGTCCAGAACCAACCGGACCAAGTCCAGGTGCCTGGATTCTGATGTATCTGATTTGCAATTTTATGAAGACGTGTAATAGCTTGGTATACCGTTGGCGCGTTTTCTGGAATGAAAACACAGCAACTTGACCCGATGACCTTACAAGCTCCGCCTCTGTCTGCCAAGATGACGTCAATAACAAGACGATTCTGAAGAACAACAACCCGCATGGCGGACTGCTCCTCTGTTAAGTTACCTAGGGCGGAGGCAGTTTCATTCACTACTGCTTCAAGTGTTCTAGTTAATCTGCGTATTAGTTTACTATTTTGGACGGGACCTGTGAAGAAAAAGAATCCTTTATTGAAATCTGTGTATTGCTCCCATGCCGTTTCAGTGTAGTCGACAATCGGGAGATCTCTTCGGAGTCTATTCTTTACTAGATTTGTATTTCTATGATAATCAGGAGGGGCTAGAAAAACAGGTGGCAGAAGGAATGCAAGGTAACAGGTACCATCCCAATCTGGAGGTAAGCGTATGTATGCGGTATGGCCACAAACAAAGTAGGAATGACGAGTAGCTCTAAAGGAAGATTTGCCTTGGTCACTGAATTCGACCACAGTAGTACATTTGCTATGACCTAAGTGTACTGAACCCTTCTTACTGACACATAAATCACCAGTGACTGGTAATACTGACATAGCAGGGAGAACTGGTGCAGCTTCGGCTTCGACAGTAAGAATCATAAGGTTAATTGTATAATTACCTAATCCATATACTTCATTTTCTAGATCAGTTCCTATTCTAATGGGAAGTCCCTTCTTGTCAGGGTAACAGGCATTAAGCAGAACTAAGTTCAAGTTTCCCCAAACCCAGCTCCCTTTAAAAACTGCGACATCAGGATCTAAGGAATTAATTATTCTAAACCATGCACCACAGGAGCCATTGTGAGTGAACGGGTACGGAAAGAGGGGCAGAACTCCCTTGTATTTCTGGTAGGGAGGGAGTCGGCCACATATCCAACAGTTTGTAGCATTGTTAGTCTGATGGGAGTGGTGTAACATACTAATGAAAGTGTTGTTGCGCAGCGCGAGTCTGTAAGAAAGTTCGTGGGGAGGTAATTCACTAAAAGAATGTTCGGCAGTGACATTGTAAGCAGATTTTTCATGCTTGAAGATAGGGTAGTATATGGGAAGCAATATACTCGCAACAATAATCAGAAAACTTAGAAAAAACATAACCAATAATGTCACTATACAGTGACTACGGAGTGATTTACAATATGTACGTTTCTTGAGTTGTCTCTCTCTCTCTCTCTATCTCGATCTAGGGGATACATGTCAGAAACTATTTAACCGATTCACCTAGGGGAGGACTTAAACAATTAAACTGTCTGACTTGCTAGATCGAAGTTTCATACGGTACTCCTCTTGGGGAGTTTTCTCTTGTTTGGTAACTTTAAAGTCTTTAGTATCGAGGCAGTCCTTTGAGGGGGTGGACGAGTCTGTTTCTGGCATCAGTTCATTGCATTTTTTTATATGACTCGTATGGATCCACCCCTTTCGGCCTTCCACCTTGATAGCGGTCCGTGTTGTAAGAAGGACGGTCTTCGGCTCTTTCCAGCGGGGCTCCAGCGGACTTTTCCTGTCGAAGTTCCTAATTAGCACTGTATCACCGGGACGGACATCATGCGGCTTTACATCAGTGTTGTCGGGAAAAGCTGCGGCAACCTGTGAACGACATGATTGGAGTGCAGACATCAAGGAGGCAAGGTAATCTGTCAGCATATTACAATCAACATCGGTAATTTTCTTAGGTATGGGCGTCCCCCACATATTCGGTGGTCTGCCAAAGACCACTTCATACGGGGATAGTCCTGATCTCGAATGGGCGACCATTCTCATGTAGAACAATGCAACTGGCAGGGCGACTATCCAGTCGACCCCTTTCTCTTTACAGATTTTAGCAAGGCGGGTCTTTAGTGTCTGGTTATGCCTTTCTACAAGGCCAGCGGCTTCGGGATGTCGGACACAATAGAATCTCCAATGATATCCTAGCAGCAGGGAAACCTGTTTCATGAGTTCGGATGAGAATGGCTGTCCGTTATCTGAGTACACGACACGAGGCAAGCCGTATCGTGGGAAGAATTCTCGAACCAGCTGCCTGGCAGTGGTCGGAGCAGTGTAATCTGGGACTGGATATGCTTCGGTCCAACGGGAAAGTGCACAAACAATTACGAGGACGTACTTGAATCCTCGACAACGGTCCATCTGGATATAATCCATCTGAAGGACTTCAAAAGGGTGATCGGGAGGATGAAATCCACCTTGCTCTACAGGGACGCTTTTACCTGGATTGAACTGACAACAGATCATGCAAGTACGCACTTTCTGTTTTGCTGCTGCTCGTAATGTTTGTTGTACCAGAGATTCTGTAAACTGTCTAACATCGCTTTTTCTCCTAGATGTGCTGGACTATGTGCTGTATTTATTATGATTTGAACCATAGAGTCGGGGAGAAACCATGTAGATTTTCCCTTCGTCATCCAACCTTGATCTGTCTGGATCCCTCCTAGTTCAGTCCATTTCTTTATTTCATCTGTAGTAGCATGTGTCTGGATATCGATTACATCTAGTGTGGGATCCCTGACTGTCATACAATGTGTCGGTACTATTGTCTTTGTCACGTCAGTTGTCTGGGTGTGAGTCAATGCTGTATGTTTTGCTGTCTGGTCTGCCAGGTCGTTACCCTGGGAAACAGAATCTGTAACTTTAGTATGTGCTTTACACTTCATGACGGATATGCCTGAAGGCAGATGTATTGCTTCTAACAGTGCTTGAATGAGGGGACCGTGTTGGATCTTGGCACCGTGAGAGGTCAAAAAGCCTCGTTCTTGCCATAACATTCCGAAGTCGTGTACAACTCCGAACGCATAACGGGAATCAGTGTATATGTTAACATTTCTGTTCTTGGCTAGTATACAAGCTCGGGTCAGAGCGATGAGCTCTGCCGCTTGAGCGGACAGTGTATCAATACGATATGTTTCTTTAACTTCAGTTTCAGTGGTCACTGCATATGCGGCCACTGATTCTCCTGTACTTGTTCTCATACATGAACCATCCACGTAAAGTGTCAGGTCTGGATTTGCCAATGGAACATCTGTTAAGTCTCGTCGGGGCTTTGTTACTGCATTAATGATCTCTATACAATCATGCGGGGCTGGATCTGTCATAATCGAAGGTAACAATGTTGCGGGGTTTAGAATGCTGCAGCGTCTGATTTCTATGTGTGGCTGGAATAGCGTTAATTCATAACCTGTCAGTCGTGCTATAGTCAAGTGTTGAGTCTGAGTTCTGTTTAAAAGAACCTCTACAGAATGTGCAACTTGTACTGTTAATGGATGTCCTAATACAATTGAATCGCTCTGCCTGATTGCTAAGGCTGTTGCTGCTACTGACTTTAAGCACGCAGGGAGTGCTTGGGCTACTGAATCCAATGTACTTGAAAAATAAGCGCAAGGCTTATGTGAACCTGCTTGGTCTTGAGTGAGGACAGACAATGCTGTACCATCACGTTCTGTAACAAAAAGTGTAAAAGGTTTGCTGTAGCATGGTGTCGCTAAAACTGGTGCTTGGCATAAAGCTTTCTTTAATTCCTCAAAGGCCTGTGTATGTTCCTGAGTCCAATGAAGGACAGTCGAAGTCGCTGCCTCCTGTGTTGTCAACTGAATGAGTGGTTTAGCTAGAAATGCATACTGAGGAATCCATTGTCTGCAGTACGAGGTGAGGCCTATGAAGGCCCGCACTTCCTTTTATGTCTGGGGTTGTGGCATATTTACAATTAACTGGATACGGTCAGGAGTGAGCTGTCTCCCCACTTTGGACAGCAAGTGACCCAAGTACACAACTTGCTGAACACAGAATTGTAGCTTCGAAGGAGACACCTTGTGTCCCTTGTCGGCCAGAAAATGTAAAACTGTCAGTGATGCTTGTTCACATTCGGGTTCGCTTCGTGCGGTGATCAGCAGATCATCGACGTATTGTAGAAAGGCGGTGTTAACTGGCATTTGAATACAATCAAGTCGTCTTTTCAGTGCTTGACTATAGATGCTGGGGCTTTCTGTGAATCCTTGAGGTGCGCGTGAAAATTTGAAACTTCGTCCATTTAAACTGAATCCGAAAAGGTATTGGCTCTCTGGCTCAATGGGCACACTGAAGAAGGCGTTCTTGAGGTCAATTACAGTGAAGAACGTTGCTTCTGAATCAGTGGCAGTCAATAGGGAAGAGATGTCGGGAACCACAGGGTACTGTGGTACAATGCATTTATTCAGTTCTCGTAAATCAATCACCAGCCGATATACTGGCGGTGCATTGGGATCAGTACGTTTAAGAATCGGGAGGATAGGGGAATTACAGATGTTGGAGTCGGTCTCTACGACCACTCCTTGGGCAATGAGCTCTTCAATGATTTCCAGTAAAGCCACTACAGCATCGGGTGGTAACTTGTATTGTCTGATTCGTGGTAAAACAACACCTGGCTTTAATGTAACACGGTATGGTGTAATGTGCATGCAGCCTACATCGGTTGGGCCTTGTGCCCACAGGTGTTCTGGTACATTTTTCAATCTAACATCAAACTCTCGTAATACATAGTGACCCTTAAAGTCACGTAAGAAAAGTCTAACTCCTTCCGGAGAACAACATATCACTGCTCCTAGAGCCTTCAATGTCTTTATTCCTAACAAGTTTTCTGGACATGATTTCGTAAGTAACAAGTCTGTAACACGTGATAATGGACCCACAGCCAGGGGGACGGGTTTCGATACCTCATTTACAATATGTTGTCCTGAAAAACCAAGGGAAACATTCTGTGAGCCTGAGAGGGGTGCCCCTGGGACTTCGTCATGGCTGATTGTTGTGCGGCTTGCCCCTGTGTCAATTAAAAACTTTCTGTCTTTTCCCAATACTTGACTGTGTACATAAGGACCCTCTTGATCTACAGGAATCTCAATAAGAGGCAAGCCACCCTCCCTCTCTAGGCTGTTTCATGTGTATCGTGGATAATCGGGGTAATCAGATTGGGCATACTGGTACATCTGTTGTGAAACTTGCTGAGTCGCAGCAATGGGCTGTGGCTGTGGTACCGCTATCGTCTGTGCTGTATGTGATGAAACATGCATAGGCTGTGTATTCTGCATAGGCTGTATATTCTGTGAAGTCTGTTGCTGGACCTGGTCTTGTCTAGGTGGACGTGGTCTTTCTTTAGTTTTACCTGTTGATATATTATGTTTCAAGACTGGGCATTCATGTACGTAGTGACCTGGCTGCTTGCAATAGTTGCATGTCCCTTTAACGGGAGCTGCTGAATTCTGGGTCTGGGTCGTACCCTTTCTCTGGCCGTCGGCTGGAACCGACTGGGCCACTAACATTTTCATTTTCGTGTCTTTCATGCGTTTCTGTTCATGATCCTGTTCTTCCCTGATTCTGTTCTGATGGTATTGTAACATCTGGGATGGTGTATTTGCTTGCCATGTACTTTCAACTTTATATACACGGTTCTTGACTGATGTCAGGGAATTCTCGACTAACTTTGATACAAAAAGATGCGGGTACGACTCGCTACTTGGTTTAAGGCCACTATTAATAATGAAACATTTCTCGAATCTTGAATAGAAGTCACTAGTATCTTCGTCGTGTTTCTGTTTACAGGCTGAGATTGCGTCCCAGTCTTCCTTTCTAGTTGTCAGTAATCTTGGCAGAACCTGTACTATCAAACCTGGTAATGCTTTAGTTTTCTCCCCAAGGCCTAGCCCTGGGGTACAGAGTTTTTCATTGTCTTCTATTTCTGCCCATATTATCTTTTTGTCTCCCACCTCCCATTCTCTTTCCTTAAGTTTCTCGTAGATGCCTGTGGGCAACAATACCTTTAACATTTTCATGATATCTGCATATGTGTAATCCCCCATCAGTAACATGTCTTTAAGTTCTCTGTGAAAACCTGCAGGGTCTTTATCATGACAGGGTACTAGTTTCTTCATTTCCAATAGTTCTAACTTGGTCAGAGGTGTGTGTACATACACACGTTTCAAGGTATTATCGGCACCCATAACTGGATGTACTTCTCGTAAGGGGTTCTGACTTTCAATGCCATGCAGACGCTCCATATGGTACATTTTTCTTTCTAGGGGCGGAGCGGGAACATATTCGGAGCTTAAGGAAGTGTTATATCTGTGTCTTTGTTCTAGAATTATTTGTATTAACTGGGTACTTAGGCCTCTCCATCTATCCATGAGTAGTGCTTCTAATGTATCGTGTAAGGGACCTGGATCCGAATGTTGATTTCTGTATAACCTGAGGAGGTGCTGAATCATATAGGTACCTGCTAATTTCTGCTCGTCTGGGGATAGGTTCAGAAATGTCTGCGCTACTGTGTCATCATTGTATATGTTCGGATTGTCAGCCCATAGTACTGCTGACCGGGCTAGTTCTTGTTCATCCATATAATTGAGTACATGGTACCCCATTCGTTCTCGAAGCATTTTATCAGTCTCTTGGAACTGATGTTCAGGAGAATTCGGTTTTGATATGCCAGAGAGAAAAACTCTCTTGCTTTCTGGACGAATGCCTTTCCTAAGATAAGTTCCCTTACCTACATACGCTATCGTATCTGTAGTTTTTTCTGGTTCTTCAGGTTCTTCCTCCTCCTCGGAGGAAGCTTTTTCTTTCTCTTTTTCGTGTATTTCTATCACTGCTTTTCTTATTTTCCTGTACATACTGGCTATGCAACCCCCTTTATCATGTTTTCCTTCGGATATATTTTGACCCCACTTGTTGAGTGCCTCTAATTCATCCTGTTCTGTCTCAGGCCTGTCTCGTTCTCTTATTAAGCAATTTATGAAAAAACGTAGTATATATGCTTGAGTGTCAACTTTCTGATGTGCCAGGGCCTCCTTAATACTTTCAGGATTTTCCCCAGTCTGGACAAAATGATATATTTTATCTAGGTGCTCTTTCATTCCTGAGAATAATATTAGGTAATCTGTAGCTTGTCGCAACCGTAGTGATGCTATCAACATTCTATCGTCTTTGCCGGGTACTGGATCATATCTGCAAACTGAAAGCGGTCCTTTGAGTCTGTCGAGACGGGGTGATTGGGGCGTAAGGTGGTTCTGCATGTCCCTAAGGTGTAATCTGTGTGTTGCTGGCGGGGTCTGGTAACCCCCGGTCGCACCTCCTGAGGCGGAAGCTTGGGCATTATCCCTCTGTGGAGTCTGTATGTGTACTTGAACTTGTCTTTTAGTAGGATCAGGTAGAAACGGATTTGGTATATTAATTTTAGGTGCGGGAAGTGGTGGAGGAGGAGGAACGACAGGCTGTCGGACGGGGAAACCTTGTTGCGGTAATGGCGGGATATGGTCTGGAGGCGTGTTGCCATCTCCGTCACCGTCAGTAGGCGGGACGTGGGCATGTGGATTGGTGTAAGCGGGTGCTACATCGTTTAGATAGGAATTCAGAAATATGTCCTTAGTAGTCCTGTGATTTACTTTAGTTGGAACCAATGGTGGCGGCAGATCTTTCGGTATTTCTGAAGTGGCCTCAGGCGAACCCTCGGCCACAAGATACATGCCATTTACGAGATTGTTTCGTGCGCGGTCTACTTGTTCTGATTTTACTCGGATCCCTTCAGTAACTAATTAGTTTTCTCGGGCTTTATCTGATTCTTCTCTATGTCTGTCTTCTCTACGGAGTGCTTTTTCAGCACGTTTATGTGATTCTTTACGCCAAAATTCTATGGCGTCTTTCTGAGATTGTCTGGCTTTCTTTTTCCATAGTGCTTCTTCTACCTTCATGATGCACTCGGCATCCCATGTTCCGGTAACAGGCCATCTGTGTCTCTCGTCTAGATGCTTAGTATAATCGGCCCATAAATCTAGATATAATATGGCATCTAAGCCATGTTTCTGATACATGAAATTTCCAGGAGTGTCCCTAGGGGGGATAGGAATTTCTTCCTCTAGTATCCCTTTCCTAGTTCCTATCTGCTTTAACTTATTGAAAAACGGCATCTTGTTTACTTAGTACTGAATGCTCAATCCTTGCTACTTAATTCTGAGCACAGCTAGTTACACAAAAACACAATAATGCACATTAAAAACAGTCACTCATACCACGACATTAATCACATGAAAGACATTTGAGACATATATGACTACCCCCCTATACTGGATGTACTGCTAAACAGCACAGATACACTGCTAAGAACAGTGCAAGAACTAGAATAACGGATATACTGCTAAACAGTACAGATACACTGTCTAAAACAGTGCAGACCGAATTTGTGTACCCAAACCCGTCTTTACCGGATACATAATAATGCACCCGTCTAGATACGTCCCAGCAATGGTACTCACCGGGAAGCACGGAAACAGAAGGCCTCGGAAAACTCGGCTGGACTGGACCGGACTCGACTCGACACGTGGATACTTCGGAAACTGGTGGGTCTCTTGACACCTCGGACCTTGCTTCTTTCGGCTAGGCTCTGGTCGGGATCCTCCGCACTCCTCACCGCCTCGTTTGGGTGCTGATCGCAGTCTTCGTCACCTCCGTGGGCCAGAGGGAGATACAGGAAATCCTGCCAGTACGCGTAGTTCCGTCTAACTGATGGCAGGGGACAGAGCTTGCAAGCACCAACCGGCGCGTGGGGTGGGGGAGGGGTCCCTATTCGGGCGCCAGAATAATGTGGTAAATATTTGATTTACCGTCCTAATTTCTATGCAGGTAAGTACTTAATCAATAATAACTCAATCGGAAAGAAAGAGGCAGAGTCCGTGGTGTTAGAGTTCTTAGGGGTTTTATTCCTTAAAAAGGAATGGTCAGACCGGATATCATGTTCCTACCACCACTGGGGTGTAGGAAGGGATAGAGCAACATTTTATTGATAGTACATAGCTTATATACTTAAGTCACATTATAGGAACCAATACAGTAGGCGTAACAGCTGAGAGAAACAAGATAAAACACACACGTGGTAGTGATACGTAATTAGAAGGCGTGAACATAGAGGTGTGTGCTAGAAACGTCACGGGTAGGTGTCACAAGTGGGTGGCAACAAAGCAGAATCTTGTAATGTCAGCAAAAATCTGAGACCTGGATGCGCGCGCAGCTGCATGACGTGTGATTGACGTGAAACCGGAGGGTGCAGGGGACTTGACATTTACACTGGCGGAAAGAGACAGAAGTCTGGCATGTCAGATCAACTCGTACTTCTATCATATCTGATATCTGATGTTTGGGAACCATATTATCTAAACGGAAAAGGTCTCTGGGGCAGAAGCTATTCTATACTGACTGTGAATGCGTGTATAAGCGCCTAAGTGTCTGCATGAGAATGAGGGGCATGGGCCTACCATGGTAACAGAGGCTATGAATTACTTGCACGGAGACAGTGAGGCCGGGCCCTTTGCTCTGCAGCTGGGGGGATGTTTACTTAAACTAGTAGGCAGGAATGCATTTTCGAGGAGCGGAACAGATAATTCGAAGGTTGAATACAGTCTTGGCAGGCAGCAGGCTGAGCTAAGCGCCGTGAGCCGCGCAGGGAGTAAGGCAGAGGTCACGGGTACAGAGACAGCCTGGGCTGAGGCTTTCGGAGTCAGAAAGCAGGAAAAAGGCTCGATGGCAGAATTCAGGGCCTACTTTGCCAGAGCTGAAAAACGTGTAAAGTACACCACAAAAAGACGTTGGCATAGCATACTTAGAAACGGAATATTCAACCCATTCAGGGTGGGTCTGAAAGAGGACATGTTAACGTTGGACGCAAATGTATTTGCGTCTTCATAGCTGGCACAGGAGGGAAGTTACATGCACTTTAAGCTGGTACATGGAGACGGTGGGGTACACGTTAGGGAACATTACTTGACCATAAAATGTATATTTCCTCAATACGTAAGGAGTGCTCCTCATGGATTGAGTGCCCGTGAGTCCAGTATATTCCATGTATATTCCATGTATACGTTAGCAGTGCTCCTCAAAGATGGAGTGCCTGTGAGTCCAGTATATTCCATGTATGTGTAAGCAGTGCTCCTCATAGATTGAGAGCCCGTGAGTCCATTATATTCCATACATACGTAAGCAGTGCTCCTCATGGATCGAGTGCCTGTGATTCCAGTATGTTCCATGTATATGTAAGGAGTGCTCCTCATGGATCGAGTGCCAGTGAGTCCAGTATATTCCATGTATACGTTAGCAGTGTTCCTCATGGATCGAGTGCCCGTGAGTCCAGTATATTCCATGTATACGTAAGCAGTGCTCCTCATAGAGTGCCCGTGAGTCCAGTATCCATGGATTGAGTGACTGTGAGTCCAGTATGTCCCATGTATATGTAAGGAGTGGTCCTCATGGATTGAGTGACTGCGAGTCCAGTATGTTCCATGTATACGTTAGCAGTGCTCCTCATGGATCGAGTGCCCGTGAGTCCAGTATGTTCCATTTATATGTAAGGAGTGCTCCTCATGGATCGAGTGCCTGTGATTCCAGTATGTTCCATTTATATGTAAGGAGTGCTCCTCATGGATCGAGTGCCCGTGAGTCCAGTATATTCCATGTATACGTTAGCAGTGTTCCTCATGGATCGAGTGCCCGCGAGTCCAGTATGTTCCATTTATATGTAAGGAGTGCTCCTCATGGATCGAGTACCAGTGAGTCCAGTATGTTCCATGTATACGTAAGGAGTGCTCCTCATGGATCGAGTGCCAGTGAGTCCAGTATATTCCATGTATATGTAAGGAGTGGTCCTCATGGATTGAGTGCCTGTGAGTCCAGTATGTTCCATGTATATGTAAGGAGTGCTCCTCATGGATCGAGTACCAGTGAGTCCAGTATGTTCCATGTATACGTAAGGAGTGCTCCTCATGGATCGAGTGCCAGTGAGTCCAGTATATTCCATGTATATGTAAGGAGTGGTCCTCATGGATTGAGTGACTGTGAGTCCAGCATGTTCCATGTATATGTAAGGAGTGCTCCTCATGGATTGAGTGACTGCGAGTCCAGTATGTTCCATGTATACGTTAGCAGTGCTCCTCATGGATCGAGTGCCCGTGAGTCCAGTATATTCCATGTATATGTAAGGAGTGGTCCTCATGGATTGAGTGGCTGTGAGTCCAGTATGTTCCATGTATATGTAAGGAGTGCTCCTCATGGATTGAGTGACTGTGAGTCCAGTATGTTCCATGTATATGTAAGGAGTGCTCCTCATGGATTGAGTGCCCGTGAGTCCAGTATATTCCATGTATATTCCATGTATACGTTAGCAGTGCTCCTCAAAGATGGAGTGCCTGTGAGTCCAGTATATTCCATGTATGTGTAAGCAGTGCTCCTCATAGATTGAGAGCCCGTGAGTCCATTATATTCCATACATACGTAAGCAGTGCTCCTCATGGATCGAGTGCCTGTGATTCCAGTATGTTCCATGTATATGTAAGGAGTGCTCCTCATGGATCGAGTGCCAGTGAGTCCAGTATATTCCATGTATACGTTAGCAGTGTTCCTCATGGATCGAGTGCCCGTGAGTCCAGTATATTCCATGTATACGTAAGCAGTGCTCCTCATAGAGTGCCCGTGAGTCCAGTATCCATGGATTGAGTGACTGTGAGTCCAGTATGTCCCATGTATATGTAAGGAGTGGTCCTCATGGATTGAGTGACTGCGAGTCCAGTATGTTCCATGTATACGTTAGCAGTGCTCCTCATGGATCGAGTGCCCGTGAGTCCAGTATGTTCCATTTATATGTAAGGAGTGCTCCTCATGGATCGAGTGCCTGTGATTCCAGTATGTTCCATTTATATGTAAGGAGTGCTCCTCATGGATCGAGTGCCCGTGAGTCCAGTATATTCCATGTATACGTTAGCAGTGTTCCTCATGGATCGAGTGCCCGCGAGTCCAGTATGTTCCATTTATATGTAAGGAGTGCTCCTCATGGATCGAGTACCAGTGAGTCCAGTATGTTCCATGTATATGTAAGGAGTGCTCCTCATGGATCGAGTGCCAGTGAGTCCAGTATATTCCATGTATATGTAAGGAGTGGTCCTCATGGATTGAGTGCCTGTGAGTCCAGTATGTTCCATGTATATGTAAGGAGTGCTCCTCATGGATCGAGTACCAGTGAGTCCAGTATGTTCCATGTATACGTAAGGAGTGCTCCTCATGGATCGAGTGCCAGTGAGTCCAGTATATTCCATGTATATGTAAGGAGTGGTCCTCATGGATTGAGTGACTGTGAGTCCAGCATGTTCCATGTATATGTAAGGAGTGCTCCTCATGGATTGAGTGACTGCGAGTCCAGTATGTTCCATGTATACGTTAGCAGTGCTCCTCATGGATCGAGTGCCCGTGAGTCCAGTATATTCCATGTATATGTAAGGAGTGGTCCTCATGGATTGAGTGGCTGTGAGTCCAGTATGTTCCATGTATATGTAAGGAGTGCTCCTCATGGATTGAGTGACTGTGAGTCCAGTATGTTCCATGTATATGTAAGGAGTACTCCTCATGGATTGAGTGACTGCTAGTCCAGTATGTTCCATGTATACGTTAGCAGTGCTCCTCATGGATCGAGTGCCCGTGAGTCCAGTATGTTCCATTTATATGTAAGGAGTGCTCCTCATGGATCGAGTGCCAGTGAGTCCAGTATGTTCCATGTATACGTAAGGAGTGCTCCTCATGGATGGAGTGCCCGTGAGTCCAGTATATTCCATGTATATGTAAGGAGTGCTCCTCATGGATCGAGTGCCAGTGAGTCCAGTATGTTCCATGTATACATAAGGAGTGCTCCTCATGGATCGAGTGCCCGTGAGTCCAGTATATTCCATGCATACGTAAGGAGTGCTCCTCATGGATTGAGTGCCCGTGAGTCCAGTATATTCCATGTATACGTTAGCAGTGCTCCTCATGGATCGAGTGCCCGTGAGTCCAGTATATTCCATGCATACGTAAGGAGTGCTCCTCATGGATCGAGTGCCCGTGAGTCCAGTATATTCCATGCATACGTAAGGAGTGCTCCTCATGGATTGAGTGCCCGTGAGTCCAGTATATTCCATGTATACGTTAGCAGTGCTCCTCATGGATTGAGTGACCGCGAGTCCAGTATATTCCATGTATACGTAAGGAGTGCTCCTCATGGATCGAGTGCCAGTGAGTCCAGTATATTCCATGTATATGTAAGGAGTGCTCCTCATGGATCGAGTGCCCGTGATTCCAGTATGTTCCATGTATACGTAAGGAGTGCTCCTCATGGATCGAGTGCCAGTGAGTCCAGTATATTCCATGTATATGTAAGGAGTGGTCCTCATGGATTGAGTGACTGTGAGTCCAGTATGTTCCATGTATATGTAAGGAGTGCTCCTCATGGATTGAGTGACTGTGAGTCCAGTATGTTCCATGTATATATAAGGAGTGCTCCTCATGGATTGAGTGACCGCGAGTCCAGTATGTTCCATGTATACGTTAGCAGCGCTCCTCAGGGATTGAGTGCCCGTGAGTCCAGTATATTCCATGTATACGTAAGAAGTGCTCCTCATGGATGGAGTGCCCGTGAGTCCAGTATATTCCATGTATACGTTAGCAGTGTTCCTCATTGATCGAGTGCCTGTGAGTCCAGTATATTCCATGTATATGTAAGGAGTGCTCCTCATGGATTGAGTGCCCGTGATTCCAGTATGTTCCATGTGTATATATAAGGAGTGCTCCTCGTGGATTGAGTGCCCGTGAGTCCAGTATGTTCCATGTATACGTAAGGAGTGGTCCTCATGGATTGAGAGCCCGTGAGTCCAGTATATTCCATGTATATGTAAGGAGTGCTCCTCATGGATTGAGTGACTGCGAGTCCAGTATGTTCCATGTATACGTTAGCAGTGCTCCTCATGGATGGAGTGCCTGTGAGTCCAGTATATTCCATGTATACGTTAGCAGTGCTCCTCATAGAGTGCCTGTGAGTCCAGTATATTCCATGTATACATTAGCAGTGCTCCTCCTGGATGGAGTGCCCGTGAGCCCAGTATGTTCCATACATACGTAAGAAGTGCTCCTCATGGATGGAGTGCCCGTGAGTCCAGTATGTTCCATGTATATGTAAGGAGTGCTCCTCATGGATTGAGTGCCCGTGAGTCCAGTATGTTAAATGTATATGTAAGGAGTGCTCCTCATAGATCGAGTGCCTGTGAGTCCAGTATGTTCCATGTATACATAAGCAGTGCTCCTCATGCATCGAGTGCCCGTGAGTCCAGTATGTTCCATGTATACGTAAGGAGTGCCCCTCATGGATTCAGTGACTGAGAGTCCAGTATGTTCCATGTATATGTAAGGAGTGCTCCTCATGGATCGAGTGCCCGCGAGTCCTGTATGTTCCATGTATACGTAAGGAGTGCTCGTCATGGATCGAGTGCCTGTGATTCCAGTATGTTCCATGTATACGTAAGGAGTGCTCCTCATGGATTGAGAGCCCGTGAGTCCAGTATATTCCATGTATACGTTAGCAGTGCTCCTCATGGATTGAGAGCCCGTGAGTCCAGTATATTCCATGTATATGTAAGGAGTGCTCCTCATGGAGTGCCCGTGAGTCCAGTATATTCCATGTATACGTTAGCAGTGCTCCTCATGGATTGAGAGCCCGTGAGTCCAGTATATTCCATGTATACGTTAGCAGTGCTCCTCATGGATTGAGAGCCCGTGAGTCCAGTATATTCCATGTATACGTAAGGAGTGCTCCTCATGGATGGAGTGCCTGTGAGTCCAGTATATTCCATGTATACGTTAGCAGTGCTCCTCATAGAGTGCCTGTGAGTCCAGTATATTCCATGTATACATTAGCAGTGCTCCTCCTGGATGGAGTGCCCGTGAGCCCAGTATGTTCCATGTATACGTAAGAAGTGCTCCTCATAGATCGAGTGCCTGTGAGTCCAGTATATTCCATGTATACGTTAGCAGTGCTCCTCATGGATCGAGTGCCCGTGAGTCCAGTATATTCCATGCATACGTAAGGAGTGCTCCTCATGGATTGAGTGCCCGTGAGTCCAGTATATTCCATGTATACGTAAGGAGTGCTCCTCATGGATTGAGTGCCCGTGAGTCCAGTATATTCCATGCATACGTAAGGAGTGCTCCTCATGGATTGAGTGCCCGTGAGTCCAGTATATTCCATGTATACGTTAGCAGTGCTCCTCATGGATTGAGTGACTGCGAGTCCAGTATGTTCCATGTATACGTAAGGAGTGCTCCTCATAGATCGAATGCCTGTGAGTCCAGTATGTTCCATGTATATGTAAGGAGTGCTCCTCATGGATCGAGTGCCCGTGAGTCCAGTATGTTCCATGTATACATAAGGAGTGCTCCTCATAGATCGAGTGCCTGTGAGTCCAGTATGTTTCATGTATACGTAAGGAGTGCTCCTCATAGATCGAATGCCTGTGAGTCCAGTATGTTCCATGTATATGTAAGGAGTGCTCCTCATGGATCGAGTGCCTGTGATTCCAGTATGTTCCATGTATACGTAAGGAGTGCTCCTCATGGATTGAGAGCCCGTGAGTCCAGTATATTCCATACATAGGTAAGGAGTGCTCCTCATGGATTGAGTGCCTGTGAGTCCATTATGTTCCATGTATATGTAAGGAGTGCTCCTCATGGATTGAGAGCCCGTGAGTCCAGTATATTCCATACATAGGTAAGGAGTGCTCCTCATGGATTGAGTGCCTGTGAGTCCATTATGTTCCATGTATATGTAAGGAGTGCTCCTCATAGATCGAATGCCTGTGAGTCCAGTATGTTCCATGTATATGTAAGGAGTGCTCCTCATGGATCGAGTGCCCGTGAGTCCAGTATGTTCCATGTATATGTAAGGAGTGCTCCTCATGGATCGAGTGCCAGTGAGTCCAGTGTATTCCATGTATATGTAAGGAGTGCTCCTCATGGATCGAGTGCCTGTGATTCCAGTATGTTCCATGTATACGTAAGGAGTGCTCCTCATGGATTGAGAGCCCGTGAGTCCAGTATATTCCATACATAGGTAAGGAGTGCTCCTCATGGATTGAGTGCCCGTGAGTCCAGTATATTCCATGTATACGTAAGGAGTGCTCCTCATGGATCGAGTGCCCGTGAGTCCAGTATATTCCATACATACGTAAGGAGTGCTCCTCATGGAGTGCCCCCGAGTCCAGTATATTCCATGTATACGTTAGCAGTGCTCCTCAAAGATGGAGTGCCTGTGAGTCCAGTTTATTCCATACATACGTAAGGAGTGCTCCTCATTGACTGCCAGTGAGTCCAGTATGTTCTATGTATATGTAAGGAGTGCTCCTCATGGATTGAGTGACTGTGAGTCCAGTATGTTCCGTTTATATGTAAGGAGTGTTCCTCATGGATTGAGTGACTGTGAGTCCAGTATGTCCCATGTATATGTAAGGAGTGGTCCTCATGGATTGAGTGACTGTGAGTCCAGTATGTTCCATGTATATGTAAGGAGTGGTCCTCCTGGATTGAGTGACTGCGAGTCCAGTATGTTCCATGTAAACGTTAGCAGTGCTCCTCATGGATCGAGTGCCCGTGAGTCCAGTATATTCCATGTATACGTAAGGAGTGCTCCTCATTGACTGCCAGTGAGTCCAGTATGTTCTATGTATATGTAAGGAGTGCTCCTCATGGATTGAGTGACTGTGAGTCCAGTATGTTCCATGTATATGTAAGGAGTGCTCCTCATAGATCGAGTGCCTGTGAGTCCAGTATGTTCCATGTGTATATATAAGGAGTGCTCCTCATGGATTGAGTGACTGTGAGTCCAGTATGTTCCATGTATATGTAAGGAGTGCTCCTCATGGATCGAGTGCCTGTGAGTCCAGTATGTTCCATGTATACGTAAGGAGTGCTCCTCATGGATTGAGTGCCTGTGATTCCAGTATGTTCCATGTATACGTAAGGAGTGCTCCTCATGGATTGAGTGCCTGTGATTCCAGTATATTCCATGTATACGTAAGGAGTGCTCCTCATGGATCGAGTGCCCGTGAGTCCATTATATTCCATACATACGTAAGGAGTGCTCCTCATGGATTCAGTGACTGAGAGTCCAGTATGTTCCATGTATATATAAGGAGTGCTCCTCATGGATCGCGTGCCCGCGAGTCCTGTATGTTCCATGTATATGTAAGCGGTGCTCCTCATGGATCGAGTGCCCGTGAGTCCAGTATGTTCCATGTATACGTAAGGAGTGGTCCTCATGGATTGAGAGCCCGTGAGTCCAGTATATTCCATGTATACGTAAGGAGTGCTCCTCATGGAGTGCCAGTGAATCCAGTATATTCCATGTATACGTAAGGAGTGCTCCTCATGGATCGAGTGCCCGCGAGTCCTGTATGTTTCATGTATATGTAAGGAGTGCTCCTCATGGATCGAGTGCCTGTGAGTCCAGTATGTTCCATGTATACGTAAGGAGTGGTCCTCATGGATTGAGAGCCCGTGAGTCCAGCATATTCCATGTATACGTAAGGAGTGCTCCTCATGGATCGAGTGCCCGTGAGTCCAGTATATTCCATGTATATTCCATGTATACGTTAGCAGTGCTCCTCATAGAGTGCCCGTGAGTCCATTATATTCCATGTATATGTAAGGAGTGCTCCTCATGGATCGAGTGCCCGCGAGTCCTGTATGTTCCATGTATATGTAAGGAGTGCTCCTCATGGATGGAGTGCCTGTGAGTCCATTATATTCCATACATACTTAAGCAGTGCTCCTCATAGAGTGCCTGTGAGTCCATTATATTCCATGTATACATTAGCAGTGCTCCTCATGGATTGAGAGCCTGTGAGTACAGTATGTTCCATGTATGTGTAAGGAGTGCTCCTCATGGATCGAGTGCCCGTGATTCCAGTATGTTCCATGTATACGTAAGGAGTGCTCCTCATGGATTGACTTCCCGTGAGTCCAGTATGTTCCATGTATACGTTAGCAGTGCTCCTCATGGATGGAATGCCCGTGAGTCCAGTATATTCCATACATACGTAAGAAGTGCTCCTCATGGATGGAGTGCCCGTGAGTCCAGTATATTCCATGTATACGTTAGCAGTGTTCCTCATGGATCGAGTGCCTGTGAGTCCAGTATATTCCATGTATACGTAAGGAGTGCTCCTCATGGATCGAGTGCCTGTGATTCCAGTATGTTCCATGTATACATAAGCAGTGCTCCTCATGCATCGAGTGCCCATGAGTCCAGTATGTTCCATGTATATGTAAGGAGTGCTCCTCATGGATTCAGTGACTGTGAGTCCAGTATGTTCCATGTATATGTAAGGAGTGCTCCTCATGGATCGAGTGCCCGCGAGTCCTGTATGTTCCATGTATATGTAAGGAGTGCACCTCATGGATGGAGTGCCCGTGAGTCCAGTATGTTCCATGTATACGTAAGGAGTGCTCCTCATGGATCGAGTGCCCGTGATTCCAGTATGTTCGATGTATATGTAAGGAGTGCTCCTCATGGATGGAGTGCCCGCGAGTCCTGTATGTTCCATGTATATGTAAGGAGTGCTCCTCATGGATCGATGCCCGCGAGTCCTGTATGTTCCATGTATATGTAAGGAGTGCTCCTCATGGATGGAGTGCCCGTGAGTCCAGTATGTTCCATGTATATGTAAGGAGTGCTCCTCATGGATCGAGTGCCCGTGATTCCAGTATGTTCCATGTATATGTAAGGAGTGCTTCTCATGGATTGAGTGCCCATGAGTCCAGAATATTCCATGTATACGTAAGGAGTGCTCCTCATGGATGGAGTGCCCGTGAGTCCAGTATATTTCATGTTTACGTAAGGAGTGCTCCTCATGGATGGAGTGCCCGGGAGTCCAGTATATTTCATGTTTACGTAAGGAGTGCTCCTCATGGATGGAGTGCCCGTGAGTCCAGTATATTTCATGTTTACGTAAGGAGTGCTCCTCATGGATGGAGTGCCCGTGAGTCCAGTATATTCCATGTATATGTAAGGAGTGCTCCTCATGGATGGAGTGCCCGTGAGTCCAGCATCTTCCATGAATATTCTATACATACGTAAGGAGTGCTCCTCATGGATGGAGTGCCCGTGAGTCCAGTATATTCCATGTATATTCCATGTTTACGTAAGGAGTGCTCCTCATGGATGGAGTGCCCGTGAGTCCAGTATATTCCATGTATACGTTAGCAGTGCTCCTCATGGATCGAGTGCCCGTGAGTCCAGTATATTCCATGTATACGTAAGGAGTGCTCCTCATGGATGGAGTGCCCGTGAGTCCAGTATATTCCATGTATACGTTAGCAGTGCTCCTCATGGATTGAGAGCCCGTGAGTCCAGTATATTCCATGTATACGTAAGGAGTGCTCCTCATGGATGGAGTGCCCGTGAGTCCAGTATATTCCATGTATACGTTAGCAGTGCTCCTCATGGATTGAGAGCCCGTGAGTCCAGTATATTCCATGTATACGTTAGCAGTGCTCCTCATGGATTGAGAGCCCGTGAGTCCAGTATATTCCATGTATACGTAAGGAGTGCTCCTCATGGATGGAGTGCCTGTGAGTCCAGTATATTCCATGTATACGTTAGCAGTGCTCCTCATAGAGTGCCTGTGAGTCCAGTATATTCCATGTATACATTAGCAGTGCTCCTCCTGGATGGAGTGCCCGTGAGCCCAGTATGTTCCATGTATACGTAAGAAGTGCTCCTCATAGATCGAGTGCCTGTGAGTCCAGTATGTTCCATGTATATGTAAGGAGTGCTCCTCATGGATCGAGTGCCCGTGAGTCCAGTATGTTCCATGTATACATAAGGAGTGCTCCTCATAGATCGAGTGCCTGTGAGTCCAGTATGTTTCATGTATACGTAAGGAGTGCTCCTCATGGATCGAGTGCCTGTGAGTCCAGTATGTTTCATGTATATGTAAGGAGTGCTCCTCATGGATCGAGTGCCCATGATTCCAGTATGTTCCATGTATATGTAAGGAGTGCTCCTCATGGATTGAGTGCCCGTGATTCCAGTATGTTCCATGTGTATATATATAAGGAGTGCTCCTCATGGATCGAGTGCCCGTGAGTCCACTATGTTCCATGTATACGTAAGGAGTGCTCCTCATAGATCGATTGCCTGTGAGTCCAGTATGTTCCATGTATATGTAAGGAGTGCTCCTCATGGATCGGGTGCCCGTGAGTCCAGTATGTTCCATGTATACGTAAGGAGTGCTCCTCATGGATCGAGTGCCCGTGTTTCCAGTATGTTCCATGTATATGTAAGGAGTGCTCCTCATGGATCGAGTGCCTGTGATTCCAGTATGTTCCATGTATACGTAAGGAGTGCTCCTCATGGATTGAGAGCCCGTGAGTCCAGTATATTCCATACATAGGTAAGGAGTGCTCCTCATGGATTGAGTGCCTGTGAGTCCATTATGTTCCATGTATATGTAAGGAGTGCTCCTCATAGATCGAATGCCTGTGAGTCCAGTATGTTCCATGTATATGTAAGGAGTGCTCCTCATGGATTGAGTGCCCGTGAGTCCATTATATTCCATGTATACGTTAGCAGTGCTCCTCATGGATGGAGTGCCTGTGAGTCCAGTATGTTCCATGTATATGTAAGGAGTGCTCCTCATGGATAGAGTGCCCGTGAGTCCAGTATGTTCCATGTATACGTAAGGAGTGCTCCTCATGGATCGAGTGCCCGTGATTCCAGTATATGTAAGGAGTGCTCCTCATGGATCGAGTGCCTGTGATTCCAGTATGTTCCATGTATACGTAAGGAGTGCTCCTCATGGATTGAGAGCCCGTGAGTCCAGTATATTCCATACATAGGTAAGGAGTGCTCCTCATGGATTGAGTGCCCGTGAGTCCAGTATATTCCATGTATACGTAAGGAGTGCTCCTCATGGATGGAGTGCCCGTGAGTCCAGTATGTTCCATGTATACGTTAGCAGTGCTCCTCATGGATGGAGTGCCCGTGAATCCAGTATATTCCATGTATACGTTAGCAGTGCTCCTCATGGATTGACTGCCTGTGAGTCCAGTATGTTCCATGTATACGTAAGGAGTGCTCCTCATGGATGGAGTGCCCGTGAGTCCAGTATATTCCATACATACGTAAGAAGTGCTCCTCATGGATGGAGTGCCCGTGAGTCCAGTATATTCCATGTATACGTTAGCAGTGTTCCTCATGGATCGAGTGCCCGTGAGTCCAGTATATTCCATGTATATGTAAGGAGTGCTCCTCATGGATCGAGCGCCAGTGAGTCCAGTATATTCCATGTATACGTTAGCAGTGTTCCTCATGGATCGAGTGCCCGTGAGTCCAGTATATTCCATGTATATGTAAGGAGTGCTCCTCATGGATCGAGTGCCAGTGAGTCCAGTATATTCCATGTATACGTTAGCAGTGCTCCTCATGGATCGAGTGCCTGTGATTCCAGTATGTTCCATGTATATGTAAGGAGTGCTCCTCATGGATCGAGTGCCCGTGAGTCCAGTATGTTCCATGTATACGTAAGGAGTGCTCCTCATGGATCGAGTGCTCGTGTTTCCAGTATGTTCCATGTATATGTAAGGAGTGCTCCTCATGGATCGAGTGCCTGTGATTCCAGTATGTTCCATGTATACGTAAGGAGTGCTCCTCATGGATTGAGAGCCCGTGAGTCCAGTATATTCCATACATAGGTAAGGAGTGCTCCTCATGGATTGAGTGCCTGTGAGTCCATTATGTTCCATGTATATGTAAGGAGTGCTCCTCATAGATCGAATGTCTGTGAGTCCAGTATGTTCCATGTATATGTAAGGAGTGCTCCTCATGGATTGAGTGCCCGTGAGTCCATTATATTCCATGTATACGTTAGCAGTGCTCCTCATGGATGGAGTGCCTGTGAGTCCAGTATGTTCCATGTATATGTAAGGAGTGCTCCTCATGGATCGAGTGCCCGTGAGTCCAGTATGTTCCATGTATACGTAAGGAGTGCTCCTCATGGATCGAGTGCCCGTGATTCCAGTATATGTAAGGAGTGCTCCTCATAGATCGATTGCCTGTGAGTCCAGTATGTTCCATGTATATGTAAGGAGTGCTCCTCATGGATGGAGTGCCTGTGAGTCCAGTATATTCCATACATACGTAAGAAGTGCTCCTCATGGATGGAGTGCCCGTGAGTCCAGTATATTCCATGTATACGTTAGCAGTGTTCCTCATGGATCGAGTGCCTGTGATTCCAGTATGTTCCATGTATACGTAAGGAGTGCTCCTCATGGATTGAGAGCCCGTGAGTCCAGTATATTCCATACATAGGTAAGGAGTGCTCCTCATGGATTGAGTGCCCGTGAGTCCAGTATATTCCATGTATACGTAAGGAGTGCTCCTCATGGATCGAGTGCCCGTGAGTCCAGTATATTCCATGTATACGTAAGGAGTGCTCCTCATGGATGGAGTGCCCGTGAGTCCAGTATGTTCCATGTATACGTTAGCAGTGCTCCTCATGGATGGAGTGCCCGTGAGTCCAGTATATTCCATGTATACGTTAGCAGTGTTCCTCATGGATCGAGTGCCCGTGAGTCCAGTATATTCCATGTATATGTAAGGAGTGCTCCTCATGGATCGAGTGCCAGTGAGTCCAGTATATTCCATGTATACGTTAGCAGTGCTCCTCATGGATCGAGTGCCTGTGATTCCAGTATGTTCCATGTATATGTAAGGAGTGCTCCTCATGGATCGAGCGCCAGTGAGTCTAGTATATTCCATGTATACGTTAGCAGTGTTCCTCATGGATCGAGTGCCCGTGAGTCCAGTATATTCCATGTATATGCTAGCAGTGTTCCTCATGGATCGAGTGCCCGTGAGTCCAGTATATTCCATGTATACGTTAGCAGTGCTCCTCATTGATCGAGTGCCTGTGAGTCCAGTATATTCCATGTATACGTAAGGAGTGCTCCTCATGGATTGACTTCCCGTGAGTCCAGTATATTCCATGTATACGTTAGCAGTGCTCCTCATGGATCGAGTGCCCGTGAGTCCAGTATGTTCCATGTATATGTAACGAGTGTTCCTCATGGATCGAGTGCCTGTGAGTCCAGTATGTTCCATGTATATGTAAGGAGTGCTCCTCATGGATGGAGTGCCCGTGAGTCCAGTATATTCCATGTATACGTTAGCAGTGCTCCTCATGGATCGAGTGCCCGTGAGTCCAGTATATTCCATGTATACGTAAGGAGTGCTCCTCATGGATGGAGTGCCCGTGAGTCCAGTATATTCCATGTATACGTTAGCAGTGCTCCTCATGGATTGAGAGCCCGTGAGTCCAGTATATTCCATGTATACGTAAGGAGTGCTCCTCATGGATGGAGTGCCCGTGAGTCCAGTATATTCCATGTATACGTTAGCAGTGCTCCTCATGGATTGAGAGCCCGTGAGTCCAGTATATTCCATGTATACGTTAGCAGTGCTCCTCATGGATTGAGAGCCCGTGAGTCCAGTATATTCCATGTATACGTAAGGAGTGCTCTTCATGGATGGAGTGCCTGTGAGTCCAGTATATTCCATGTATACGTTAGCAGTGCTCCTCATAGAGTGCCTGTGAGTCCAGTATATTCCATGTATACATTAGCAGTGCTCCTCCTGGATGGAGTGCCCGTGAGCCCAGTATGTTCCATGTATACGTAAGAAGTGCTCCTCATAGATCGAGTGCCTGTGAGTCCAGTATGTTCCATGTATATGTAAGGAGTGCTCCTCATGGATCGAGTGCCCGTGAGTCCAGTATGTTCCATGTATATGTAAGGAGTGCTCCTCATGGATTGAGTGCCCGTGATTCCAGTATGTTCCATGTGTATATATAAGGAGTGCTCCTCATGGATCGAGTGCCCGTGAGTCCAGTATGTTCCATGTATACGTAAG
Source organism: Lissotriton vulgaris (assembly GCF_964263255.1). Classification (NCBI taxonomy): domain Eukaryota; kingdom Metazoa; phylum Chordata; class Amphibia; order Caudata; family Salamandridae; genus Lissotriton; species Lissotriton vulgaris. The sequence continues at coordinate 1,666,193 of NW_028240611.1, read as the reverse complement.
GAGTGCTCCTCATAGATCGATTGCCTGTGAGTCCAGTATGTTCCATGTATATGTAAGGAGTGCTCCTCATGGATTGAGTGCCCGTGATTCCAGTATGTTCCATGTGTATATATAAGGAGTGCTCCTCATGGATCGAGTGCCCGTGTTTCCAGTATGTTCCATGTATATGTAAGGAGTGCTCCTCATGGATCGAGTGCCCGTGTTTCCAGTATGTTCCATGTGTATATATAAGGAGTGCTCCTCATGGATCGAGTGCCCGTGAGTCCAGTATATTCCATGTATACGTAAGGAGTGCTCCTCATTGACTGCCAGTGAGTCCAGTATGTTCTATGTATATGTAAGGAGTGCTCCTCATGGATTGAGTGACTGTGAGTCCAGTATGTTCCATGTATATGTAAGGAGTGCTCCTCATGGATTGAGTGCCCGTGATTCCAGTATGTTCCATGTGTATATATAAGGAGTGCTCCTCATGGATCGAGTGCCCGTGAGTCCAGTATATTCCATGTATACGTAAGGAGTGCTCCTCATTGACTGCCAGTGAGTCCAGTATGTTCTATGTATATGTAAGGAGTGCTCCTCATGGATTGAGTGACTGTGAGTCCAGTATGTTCCATGTAAATGTAAGGAGTGCTCCTCATAGATCGAGTGCCTGTGAGTCCAGTATGTTCCATGTGTATATATAAGGAGTGCTCCTCATGGATTGAGTGACTGTGAGTCCAGTATGTTCCATGTATATGTAAGGAGTGCTCCTCATGGATCGAGTGCCTGTGAGTCCAGTATGTTCCATGTATACGTAAGGAGTGCTCCTCATGGATTGACTTCCCGTGAGTCCAGTATATTCCATGTATACGTTAGCAGTGCTCCTCATGGATCGAGTGCCTGTGATTCCAGTATGTTCCATGTATACGTAAGGAGTGCTCCTCATGGATTGAGTGCCTGTGATTCCAGTATATTCCATGTATACGTAAGGAGTGCTCCTCATGGATCGAGTGCCCGTGAGTCCATTATATTCCATACATACGTAAGGAGTGCTCCTCATGGATTCAGTGACTGAGAGTCCAGTATGTTCCATGTATATATAAGGAGTGCTCCTCATGGATCGCGTGCCCGCGAGTCCTGTATGTTCCATGTATATGTAAGCGGTGCTCCTCATGGATCGAGTGCCCGTGAGTCCAGTATGTTCCATGTATACGTAAGGAGTGGTCCTCATGGATTGAGAGCCCGTGAGTCCAGTATATTCCATGTATACGTAAGGAGTGCTCCTCATGGAGTGCCAGTGAATCCAGTATATTCCATGTATACGTAAGGAGTGCTCCTCATGGATCGAGTGCCCGCGAGTCCTGTATGTTTCATGTATATGTAAGGAGTGCTCCTCATGGATCGAGTGCCTGTGAGTCCAGTATGTTCCATGTATACGTAAGGAGTGGTCCTCATGGATTGAGAGCCCGTGAGTCCAGCATATTCCATGTATACGTAAGGAGTGCTCCTCATGGATCGAGTGCCCGTGAGTCCAGTATATTCCATGTATATTCCATGTATACGTTAGCAGTGCTCCTCATAGAGTGCCCGTGAGTCCATTATATTCCATGTATATGTAAGGAGTGCTCCTCATGGATCGAGTGCCCGCGAGTCCTGTATGTTCCATGTATATGTAAGGAGTGCTCCTCATGGATGGAGTGCCTGTGAGTCCATTATATTCCATACATACTTAAGCAGTGCTCCTCATAGAGTGCCTGTGAGTCCATTATATTCCATGTATACATTAGCAGTGCTCCTCATGGATTGAGAGCCTGTGAGTACAGTATGTTCCATGTATGTGTAAGGAGTGCTCCTCATGGATCGAGTGCCCGTGATTCCAGTATGTTCCATGTATACGTAAGGAGTGCTCCTCATGGATTGACTTCCCGTGAGTCCAGTATGTTCCATGTATACGTTAGCAGTGCTCCTCATGGATGGAATGCCCGTGAGTCCAGTATATTCCATACATACGTAAGAAGTGCTCCTCATGGATGGAGTGCCCGTGAGTCCAGTATATTCCATGTATACGTTAGCAGTGTTCCTCATGGATCGAGTGCCTGTGAGTCCAGTATATTCCATGTATACGTAAGGAGTGCTCCTCATGGATCGAGTGCCTGTGATTCCAGTATGTTCCATGTATACATAAGCAGTGCTCCTCATGCATCGAGTGCCCATGAGTCCAGTATGTTCCATGTATATGTAAGGAGTGCTCCTCATGGATTCAGTGACTGTGAGTCCAGTATGTTCCATGTATATGTAAGGAGTGCTCCTCATGGATCGAGTGCCCGCGAGTCCTGTATGTTCCATGTATATGTAAGGAGTGCACCTCATGGATGGAGTGCCCGTGAGTCCAGTATGTTCCATGTATACGTAAGGAGTGCTCCTCATGGATCGAGTGCCCGTGATTCCAGTATGTTCGATGTATATGTAAGGAGTGCTCCTCATGGATGGAGTGCCCGCGAGTCCTGTATGTTCCATGTATATGTAAGGAGTGCTCCTCATGGATCGATGCCCGCGAGTCCTGTATGTTCCATGTATATGTAAGGAGTGCTCCTCATGGATGGAGTGCCCGTGAGTCCAGTATGTTCCATGTATATGTAAGGAGTGCTCCTCATGGATCGAGTGCCCGTGATTCCAGTATGTTCCATGTATATGTAAGGAGTGCTTCTCATGGATTGAGTGCCCATGAGTCCAGAATATTCCATGTATACGTAAGGAGTGCTCCTCATGGATGGAGTGCCCGTGAGTCCAGTATATTTCATGTTTACGTAAGGAGTGCTCCTCATGGATGGAGTGCCCGGGAGTCCAGTATATTTCATGTTTACGTAAGGAGTGCTCCTCATGGATGGAGTGCCCGTGAGTCCAGTATATTTCATGTTTACGTAAGGAGTGCTCCTCATGGATGGAGTGCCCGTGAGTCCAGTATATTCCATGTATATGTAAGGAGTGCTCCTCATGGATGGAGTGCCCGTGAGTCCAGCATCTTCCATGAATATTCTATACATACGTAAGGAGTGCTCCTCATGGATGGAGTGCCCGTGAGTCCAGTATATTCCATGTATATTCCATGTTTACGTAAGGAGTGCTCCTCATGGATGGAGTGCCCGTGAGTCCAGTATATTCCATGTATACGTTAGCAGTGCTCCTCATGGATCGAGTGCCCGTGAGTCCAGTATATTCCATGTATACGTAAGGAGTGCTCCTCATGGATGGAGTGCCCGTGAGTCCAGTATATTCCATGTATACGTTAGCAGTGCTCCTCATGGATTGAGAGCCCGTGAGTCCAGTATATTCCATGTATACGTAAGGAGTGCTCCTCATGGATGGAGTGCCCGTGAGTCCAGTATATTCCATGTATACGTTAGCAGTGCTCCTCATGGATTGAGAGCCCGTGAGTCCAGTATATTCCATGTATACGTTAGCAGTGCTCCTCATGGATTGAGAGCCCGTGAGTCCAGTATATTCCATGTATACGTAAGGAGTGCTCCTCATGGATGGAGTGCCTGTGAGTCCAGTATATTCCATGTATACGTTAGCAGTGCTCCTCATAGAGTGCCTGTGAGTCCAGTATATTCCATGTATACATTAGCAGTGCTCCTCCTGGATGGAGTGCCCGTGAGCCCAGTATGTTCCATGTATACGTAAGAAGTGCTCCTCATAGATCGAGTGCCTGTGAGTCCAGTATGTTCCATGTATATGTAAGGAGTGCTCCTCATGGATCGAGTGCCCGTGAGTCCAGTATGTTCCATGTATACATAAGGAGTGCTCCTCATAGATCGAGTGCCTGTGAGTCCAGTATGTTTCATGTATACGTAAGGAGTGCTCCTCATGGATCGAGTGCCTGTGAGTCCAGTATGTTTCATGTATATGTAAGGAGTGCTCCTCATGGATCGAGTGCCCATGATTCCAGTATGTTCCATGTATATGTAAGGAGTGCTCCTCATGGATTGAGTGCCCGTGATTCCAGTATGTTCCATGTGTATATATATAAGGAGTGCTCCTCATGGATCGAGTGCCCGTGAGTCCACTATGTTCCATGTATACGTAAGGAGTGCTCCTCATAGATCGATTGCCTGTGAGTCCAGTATGTTCCATGTATATGTAAGGAGTGCTCCTCATGGATCGGGTGCCCGTGAGTCCAGTATGTTCCATGTATACGTAAGGAGTGCTCCTCATGGATCGAGTGCCCGTGTTTCCAGTATGTTCCATGTATATGTAAGGAGTGCTCCTCATGGATCGAGTGCCTGTGATTCCAGTATGTTCCATGTATACGTAAGGAGTGCTCCTCATGGATTGAGAGCCCGTGAGTCCAGTATATTCCATACATAGGTAAGGAGTGCTCCTCATGGATTGAGTGCCTGTGAGTCCATTATGTTCCATGTATATGTAAGGAGTGCTCCTCATAGATCGAATGCCTGTGAGTCCAGTATGTTCCATGTATATGTAAGGAGTGCTCCTCATGGATTGAGTGCCCGTGAGTCCATTATATTCCATGTATACGTTAGCAGTGCTCCTCATGGATGGAGTGCCTGTGAGTCCAGTATGTTCCATGTATATGTAAGGAGTGCTCCTCATGGATAGAGTGCCCGTGAGTCCAGTATGTTCCATGTATACGTAAGGAGTGCTCCTCATGGATCGAGTGCCCGTGATTCCAGTATATGTAAGGAGTGCTCCTCATGGATCGAGTGCCTGTGATTCCAGTATGTTCCATGTATACGTAAGGAGTGCTCCTCATGGATTGAGAGCCCGTGAGTCCAGTATATTCCATACATAGGTAAGGAGTGCTCCTCATGGATTGAGTGCCCGTGAGTCCAGTATATTCCATGTATACGTAAGGAGTGCTCCTCATGGATCGAGTGCCCGTGAGTCCAGTATATTCCATGTATACGTAAGGAGTGCTCCTCATGGATGGAGTGCCCGTGAGTCCAGTATGTTCCATGTATACGTTAGCAGTGCTCCTCATGGATGGAGTGCCCGTGAATCCAGTATATTCCATGTATACGTTAGCAGTGCTCCTCATGGATTGACTGCCTGTGAGTCCAGTATGTTCCATGTATACGTAAGGAGTGCTCCTCATGGATGGAGTGCCCGTGAGTCCAGTATATTCCATACATACGTAAGAAGTGCTCCTCATGGATGGAGTGCCCGTGAGTCCAGTATATTCCATGTATACGTTAGCAGTGTTCCTCATGGATCGAGTGCCCGTGAGTCCAGTATATTCCATGTATATGTAAGGAGTGCTCCTCATGGATCGAGCGCCAGTGAGTCCAGTATATTCCATGTATACGTTAGCAGTGTTCCTCATGGATCGAGTGCCCGTGAGTCCAGTATATTCCATGTATATGTAAGGAGTGCTCCTCATGGATCGAGTGCCAGTGAGTCCAGTATATTCCATGTATACGTTAGCAGTGCTCCTCATGGATCGAGTGCCTGTGATTCCAGTATGTTCCATGTATATGTAAGGAGTGCTCCTCATGGATCGAGTGCCCGTGAGTCCAGTATGTTCCATGTATACGTAAGGAGTGCTCCTCATGGATCGAGTGCTCGTGTTTCCAGTATGTTCCATGTATATGTAAGGAGTGCTCCTCATGGATCGAGTGCCTGTGATTCCAGTATGTTCCATGTATACGTAAGGAGTGCTCCTCATGGATTGAGAGCCCGTGAGTCCAGTATATTCCATACATAGGTAAGGAGTGCTCCTCATGGATTGAGTGCCTGTGAGTCCATTATGTTCCATGTATATGTAAGGAGTGCTCCTCATAGATCGAATGTCTGTGAGTCCAGTATGTTCCATGTATATGTAAGGAGTGCTCCTCATGGATTGAGTGCCCGTGAGTCCATTATATTCCATGTATACGTTAGCAGTGCTCCTCATGGATGGAGTGCCTGTGAGTCCAGTATGTTCCATGTATATGTAAGGAGTGCTCCTCATGGATCGAGTGCCCGTGAGTCCAGTATGTTCCATGTATACGTAAGGAGTGCTCCTCATGGATCGAGTGCCCGTGATTCCAGTATATGTAAGGAGTGCTCCTCATAGATCGATTGCCTGTGAGTCCAGTATGTTCCATGTATATGTAAGGAGTGCTCCTCATGGATGGAGTGCCTGTGAGTCCAGTATATTCCATACATACGTAAGAAGTGCTCCTCATGGATGGAGTGCCCGTGAGTCCAGTATATTCCATGTATACGTTAGCAGTGTTCCTCATGGATCGAGTGCCTGTGATTCCAGTATGTTCCATGTATACGTAAGGAGTGCTCCTCATGGATTGAGAGCCCGTGAGTCCAGTATATTCCATACATAGGTAAGGAGTGCTCCTCATGGATTGAGTGCCCGTGAGTCCAGTATATTCCATGTATACGTAAGGAGTGCTCCTCATGGATCGAGTGCCCGTGAGTCCAGTATATTCCATGTATACGTAAGGAGTGCTCTTCATGGATGGAGTGCCCGTGAGTCCAGTATGTTCCATGTATACGTTAGCAGTGCTCCTCATGGATGGAGTGCCCGTGAGTCCAGTATATTCCATGTATACGTTAGCAGTGTTCCTCATGGATCGAGTGCCCGTGAGTCCAGTATATTCCATGTATATGTAAGGAGTGCTCCTCATGGATCGAGTGCCAGTGAGTCCAGTATATTCCATGTATACGTTAGCAGTGCTCCTCATGGATCGAGTGCCTGTGATTCCAGTATGTTCCATGTATATGTAAGGAGTGCTCCTCATGGATCGAGCGCCAGTGAGTCTAGTATATTCCATGTATACGTTAGCAGTGTTCCTCATGGATCGAGTGCCCGTGAGTCCAGTATATTCCATGTATATGCTAGCAGTGTTCCTCATGGATCGAGTGCCCGTGAGTCCAGTATATTCCATGTATACGTTAGCAGTGCTCCTCATTGATCGAGTGCCTGTGAGTCCAGTATATTCCATGTATACGTAAGGAGTGCTCCTCATGGATTGACTTCCCGTGAGTCCAGTATATTCCATGTATACGTTAGCAGTGCTCCTCATGGATCGAGTGCCCGTGAGTCCAGTATGTTCCATGTATATGTAACGAGTGTTCCTCATGGATCGAGTGCCTGTGAGTCCAGTATGTTCCATGTATATGTAAGGAGTGCTCCTCATGGATGGAGTGCCCGTGAGTCCAGTATATTCCATGTATACGTTAGCAGTGCTCCTCATGGATCGAGTGCCCGTGAGTCCAGTATATTCCATGTATACGTAAGGAGTGCTCCTCATGGATGGAGTGCCCGTGAGTCCAGTATATTCCATGTATACGTTAGCAGTGCTCCTCATGGATTGAGAGCCCGTGAGTCCAGTATATTCCATGTATACGTAAGGAGTGCTCCTCATGGATGGAGTGCCCGTGAGTCCAGTATATTCCATGTATACGTTAGCAGTGCTCCTCATGGATTGAGAGCCCGTGAGTCCAGTATATTCCATGTATACGTTAGCAGTGCTCCTCATGGATTGAGAGCCCGTGAGTCCAGTATATTCCATGTATACGTAAGGAGTGCTCTTCATGGATGGAGTGCCTGTGAGTCCAGTATATTCCATGTATACGTTAGCAGTGCTCCTCATAGAGTGCCTGTGAGTCCAGTATATTCCATGTATACATTAGCAGTGCTCCTCCTGGATGGAGTGCCCGTGAGCCCAGTATGTTCCATGTATACGTAAGAAGTGCTCCTCATAGATCGAGTGCCTGTGAGTCCAGTATGTTCCATGTATATGTAAGGAGTGCTCCTCATGGATCGAGTGCCCGTGAGTCCAGTATGTTCCATGTATATGTAAGGAGTGCTCCTCATGGATTGAGTGCCCGTGATTCCAGTATGTTCCATGTGTATATATAAGGAGTGCTCCTCATGGATCGAGTGCCCGTGAGTCCAGTATGTTCCATGTATACGTAAGGAGTGCTCCTCATAGATCGATTGCCTGTGAGTCCAGTATGTTCCATGTATATGTAAGGAGTGCTCCTCATGGATCGAGTGCCCGTGAGTCCAGTATGTTCCATGTATATGTAAGGAGTGCTCCTCATGGATTGAGTGCCCGTGATTCCAGTATGTTCCATGTGTATATATAAGGAGTGCTCCTCATGGATCGAGTGCCCGTGAGTCCAGTATGTTCCATGTATACGTAAGGAGTGCTCCTCATAGATCGATTGCCTGTGAGTCCAGTATGTTCCATGTATATGTAAGGAGTGCTCCTCATGGATCGAGTGCCCGTGTTTCCAGTATGTTCCATGTATATGTAAGGAGTGCTCCTCATGGATCGAGTGCCTGTGATTCCAGTATGTTCCATGTATATGTAAGGAGTGCTCCTCATGGATTGAGTGCCCGTGAGTCCATTATATTCCATGTATACGTTAGCAGTGCTCCTCATGGATGGAGTGCCTGTGAGTCCAGTATGTTCCATGTATATGTAAGGAGTGCTCCTCATGGATCGAGTGCCCGTGAGTCCAGTATGTTCCATGTATACGTAAGGAGTGCTCCTCATGGATCGAGTGCCCGTGATTCCAGTATATTCCATGTATACGTAAGGAGTGCTCCTCCTGGATGGAGTCCCTGTGAGTCCAGTATGTTCCATGTATACATTAGCAGTGCTCCTCATGGATCGAGTGCCTGTGAGTCCAGTATGTTCCATGTATACGTAAGGAGTGCTCCTCATGGATTGAGAGCCCGTGAGTCCAGTATATTCCATACATAGGTAAGGAGTGCTCTTCATGGATCGAGTGCCTGTGATTCCAGTATGTTCCATGTATACGTAAGGAGTGCTCCTCATGGATTGAGAGCCCGTGAGTCCAGTATATTCCATACATAGGTAAGGAGTGCTCCTCATGGATTGAGTGCCCGTGAGTCCAGTATATTCCATGTATACGTAAGGAGTGCTCCTCATGGATCGAGTGCCCGTGAGTCCAGTATATTCCATGTATACGTAAGGAGTGCTCCTCATGGATGGAGTGCCCGTGAGTCCAGTATGTTCCATGTATACGTTAGCAGTGCTCCTCATGGATGGAGTGCCCGTGAATCCAGTATATTCCATGTATACGTTAGCAGTGTTCCTCATGGATCGAGTGCCCGTGAGTCCAGTATATTCCATGTATATGTAAGGAGTGCTCCTCATGGATCGAGCGCCAGTGAGTCCAGTATATTCCATGTATACGTTAGCAGTGTTCCTCATGGATCGAGTGCCCGTGAGTCCAGTATATTCCATGTATATGTAAGGAGTGCTCCTCATGGATCGAGTGCCAGTGAGTCCAGTATATTCCATGTATACGTTAGCAGTGCTCCTCATGGATCGAGTGCCTGTGATTCCAGTATGTTCCATGTATATGTAAGGAGTGCTCCTCATGGATCGAGTGCCCGTGAGTCCAGTATGTTCCATGTATACGTAAGGAGTGCTCCTCATGGATCGAGTGCTCGTGTTTCCAGTATGTTCCATGTATATGTAAGGAGTGCTCCTCATGGATCGAGTGCCTGTGATTCCAGTATGTTCCATGTATACGTAAGGAGTGCTCCTCATGGATTGAGAGCCCGTGAGTCCAGTATATTCCATACATAGGTATGGAGTGCTCCTCATGGATTGAGTGCCTGTGAGTCCATTATGTTCCATGTATATGTAAGGAGTGCTCCTCATAGATCGAATGTCTGTGAGTCCAGTATGTTCCATGTATATGTAAGGAGTGCTCCTCATGGATTGAGTGCCCGTGAGTCCATTATATTCCATGTATACGTTAGCAGTGCTCCTCATGGATGGAGTGCCTGTGAGTCCAGTATGTTCCATGTATATGTAAGGAGTGCTCCTCATGGATCGAGTGCCCGTGAGTCCAGTATGTTCCATGTATACGTAAGGAGTGCTCCTCATGGATCGAGTGCCCGTGATTCCAGTATATGTAAGGAGTGCTCCTCATGGATCGAGTGCCTGTGATTCCAGTATGTTCCATGTATACATAAGGAGTGCTCCTCATGGATTGAGAGCCCGTGAGTCCAGTATATTCCATACATAGGTAAGGAGTGCTCCTCATGGATTGAGTGCCCGTGAGTCCAGTATATTCCATGTATACGTAAGGAGTGCTCCTCATGGATCGAGTGCCCGTGAATCCAGTATATTCCATGTATACGTAAGGAGTGCTCCTCATGGATGGAGTGCCCGTGAGTCCAGTATGTTCCATGTATACGTTAGCAGTGCTCCTCATGGATGGAGTGCCCGTGAATCCAGTATATTCCATGTATACGTTAGCAGTGCTCCTCATGGATTGACTGCCTGTGAGTCCAGTATGTTCCATGTATACGTAAGGAGTGCTCCTCATGGATGGAGTGCCCGTGAGTCCAGTATATTCCATACATACGTAAGAAGTGCTCCTCATGGATGGAGTGCCCGTGAGTCCAGTATATTCCATGTATACGTTAGCAGTGTTCCTCATGGATCGAGTGCCCGTGAGTCCAGTATATTCCATGTATATGTAAGGAGTGCTCCTCATGGATCGAGTGCCAGTGAGTCCAGTATATTCCATGTATACGTTAGCAGTGTTCCTCATGGATCGAGTGCCCGTGAGTCCAGTATATTCCATGTATACGTAAGGAGTGCTCCTCATGGATCGAGTGCCTGTGATTCCAGTATGTTCCATGTATATGTAAGGAGTGCTCCTCATGGATCGAGCGCCAGTGAGTCTAGTATATTCCATGTATACGTTAGCAGTGTTCCTCATGGATCGAGTGCCCGTGAGTCCAGTATATTCCATGTATATGCTAGCAGTGTTCCTCATGGATCGAGTGCCCGTGAGTCCAGTATATTCCATGTATACGTTAGCAGTGCTCCTCATTGATCGAGTGCCTGTGAGTCCAGTATATTCCATGTATACGTAAGGAGTGCTCCTCATGGATTGACTTCCCGTGAGTCCAGTATGTTCCATGTATACGTTAGCAGTGCTCCTCATGGATGGAATGCCCGTGAGTCCAGTATATTCCATACATACGTAAGAAGTGCTCCTCATGGATGGAGTGCCCGTGAGTCCAGTATATTCCATGTATACGTTAGCAGTGTTCCTCATGGATCTAGTGCCCGTGAGTCCAGTATATTCCATGTATATGTAAGGAGTGCTCCTGATGAATCGAGTGCCTGTGATTCCAGTATGTTCCATGTATATGTAAGGAATGCTCCTCATGGTTCGAGTGCCAGTGAGTCTAGTATATTCCATGTATACGTTAGCAGTGTTCCTCATGGATCGAGTGCCTGTGAGTCCAGTATATTCCATGTATATGTAAGGAGTGCTCCTCATGGATCGAGTGCCTGTGATTCCAGTATGTTCCATGTATATGTAAGGAGTGCTCCTCATGGATTGAGTGACTGTGAGTCCAGTATGTTCCATGTATATGTAACGAGTGTTCCTCATGGATCGAGTGCCCGTGAGTCCAGTATATTCCATGTATATGTAAGGAGTGCTCCTCATGGATGGAGTGCCCGTGAGTCCAGTATATTCCATGTATACGTTAGCAGTGCTCCTCATGGATTGAGAGCCCGTGAGTCCAGTATATTCCATGTATACGTAAGGAGTGCTCCTCCTGGATGGAGTGCCTGTGAGTCCAGTATATTCCATGTATACGTTAGCAATGCTCCTCATAGAGTGCCTGTGAGTCCAGTATATTCCATGTATACATTAGCAGTGCTCCTCCTGGATGGAGTGCCCGTGAGCCCAGTATGTTCCATGTATACGTAAGAAGTGCTCCTCATAGATCGAGTGCCTGTGAGTCCAGTATGTTCCATGTATATGTAAAGAGTGCACCTCATGGATCGAGTGCCCGTGAGTCCAGTATGTTCCATGTATACGTAAGGAGTGCTCCTCATAGATCGATTGCCTGTGAGTCCAGTATGTTCCATGTATATGTAAGGAGTGCTCCTCGTGGATCGAGTGCCCGTGAGTCCAGTATGTTCCATGTATACGTAAGGAGTGCTCCTCATGGATCGAGTGCCCGTGATTCCAGTATGTTCCATGTATATGTAAGGAGTGCTCCTCATGGATCGAGTGCCTGTGATTCCAGTATGTTCCATGTATACGTAAGGAGTGCTCCTCATGGATTGAGAGCCCGTGAGTCCAGTATATTGCATACATAGGTAAGGAGTGCTCCTCATGGATTGAGTGCCCATGAGTCCAGTATATTCCATGTATACGTAAGGAGTGCTCCTCATGGATCGAGTGCCCGTGAGTCCAGTATATTCCATGTATACGTAAGGAGTGCTCCTCATGGATGGAGTGCCCGTGAGTCCAGTATATTCCACGTATACATTAGCAGTGCTCCTCATGGATCGAGTGCCCGTGAGTCCAGTATGTTCCATGCATACGTTAGCAGTGCTCCTCATGGATGGATTGCCCGTGAGTCCAGTATATTGCATACATAGGTAAGGAGTGCTCCTCATGGATTGAGTGCCCATGAGTCCAGTATATTCCATGTATACGTTAGCAGTGCTCCTCATGGATTGAGTGCCTGTGAGTCCAGTATGTTCCATGTATACGTAAGGAGTGCTCCTCATGGATGGAGTGCCCGTGAGTCCAGTATATTCCATACATACGTAAGAAGTGCTCCTCATGGATGGAGTGCCCGTGAGTCCAGTATATTCCATGTACACGTTAGCAGTGTTCCTAATGGATCGAGTGCCCGTGAGTCCAGTATATTCCATGTATATGTAAGGAGTGCTCCTCATGGATCGAGTGCCTGTGATTCCAGTATGTTCCATGTATATGTAAGGAGTGCTCCTCATGGATCGAGTGCCAGTGAGTCTAGTATATTCCATGTATACGTTAGCAGTGTTCCTCATGGATCGAGTGCCCGTGAGTCCAGTATATTCTATGTATACGCTAGCAGTGTTCCTCATGGATCGAGTGCCCGTGAGTCCAGTATATTCCATGTATATGTAAGGAGTGCTCCTCATGGATTGAGAGCCCGTGAGTCCAGTATATTCCATACATAGGTAAGGAGTGCTCCTCATGGATTGAGTGCCCATGAGTCCAGTACATTCCATGTATACGTAAGGAGTGCTCCTCATGGATCGAGTGCCCGTGAGTCCAGTATATTCCATGTATACGTAAGGAGTGCTCCTCATGGATCGAGTGCCCGTGAGTCCAGTATATTCCATGTATATGTAAGGAGTGCTCCTCATGGATCGAGTGCCCGTGAGTCCATTATATTCCATACATACGTAAGAAGTGCTCCTCATGGATGGAGTGCCAGTGAGTCCATTATATTCCATACATACGTAAGCAGTGCTCCTCATGTATCGAGTGCCTGTGATTCCAGTATGTTCCATGTATACGTAAGGAGTGCTCCTCATGGATGGAGTGCCCGTGAGTCCAGTATATTCCATGTATACGCTAGCAGTGTTCCTCATGGATCGAGTGCCCGTGAGTCCAGTATATTCCATGTATATGTAAGGAGTGCTCCTCATTGATCGAGTGCCTGTGAGTCCAGTATATTCCATGTATACGTAAGGAGTTCTCCTCATGGATTGACTGCCCGTGAGTTCAGTATGTTCCATGTATATGTTAGCAGTGCTCCTCATGGATGGAGTGCCCGTGAGTCCAGTATATTCCATACATACGTAAGAAGTGCTCCTCATGGATGGAGTGCCCGTGAGTCCAGTATATTCCATGTATACGTTAGTAGTGTTCCTCATGGATCGAGTGCCCGTGAGTCCAGTATATTCCATGTATATGTAAGGAGTGCTCCTCATGGATCGAGTGCCTGTGATTCCAGTATGTTCCATGTATATGTAAGGAGTGCTCTTCATGGATTGAGTGACTGTGAGTCCAGTATGTTCCATGTATATGTAACGAGTGTTCCTCATGGATCGAGTGCCCGTGAGTCCAGTATATTCCATGTATTTGTAAGGAGTGCTCCTCATGGATGGAGTGCTCGTGATTCCAGTATGTTCCATACATACGTAAGCAGTGCTCCTCATAGAGTGCCCGTGAGTCCAGTATGTTCCATTTATATGTAAGGAGTGCTCCTCATGGATCGAGTGCCAGTGAGTCTAGAATATTCCATGTATACGTTAGCAGTGTTCCTCATGGATCGAGTGCCTGTGAGTCCAGTATATTCCATGTATATGTAAGGAGTGCTCCTCATGGATCGAGTGCCTGTGATTCCAGTATGTTCCATGTATATGTAAGGAGTGCTCCTCATGGATCGAGTGCCCGTGAGTCCAGTATATTCCATGTATACGCTAGCAGTGTTCCTCATGGATCGAGTGCCCGTGAGTCCAGTATATTCCATGTATATGTAAGGAGTGCTCCTCATGGATCGAGTGCCTGTGATTCCAGTATGTTCCATGTATATGTACGGAGTGCTCCTCATGGATTGAGTGACTGTGAGTCCAGTATGTTCCATGTATATGTAAGGAGTGCTCCTCATGGATGGAGTGCCCGTGAGTCCAGTATATTCCATACATACGTAAGAAGTGCTCCTCATGGATGGAGTGCCCGTGAGTCCAGTATATTCCATGTATACGTTAGCAGTGTTCCTCATGGATCGAGTGCCCGTGAGTCCAGTATATTCCATGTATATGTAAGGAGTGCTCCTCATGGATCGAGTGCCAGTGAGTCCAGTATATTCCATGTATACGTTAGCAGTGTTCCTCATGGATCGAGTGCCCGTGAGTCCAGTATATTCCATGTATACGTAAGGAGTGCTCCTCATGGATCGAGTGCCTGTGATTCCAGTATGTTCCATGTATATGTAAGGAGTGCTCCTCATGGATCGAGCGCCAGTGAGTCTAGTATATTCCATGTATACGTTAGCAGTGTTCCTCATGGATCGAGTGCCCGTGAGTCCAGTATATTCCATGTATATGCTAGCAGTGTTCCTCATGGATCGAGTGCCCGTGAGTCCAGTATATTCCATGTATACGTAAGGAGTGCTCCTCATGGATTGACTTCCCGTGAGTCCAGTATGTTCCATGTATACGTTAGCAGTGCTCCTCATGGATGGAATGCCCGTGAGTCCAGTATATTCCATACATACGTAAGAAGTGCTCCTCATGGATGGAGTGCCCGTGAGTCCAGTATATTCCATGTATACGTTAGCAGTGTTCCTCATGGATCTAGTGCCCGTGAGTCCAGTATATTCCATGTATATGTAAGGAGTGCTCCTGATGAATCGAGTGCCTGTGATTCCAGTATGTTCCATGTATATGTAAGGAATGCTCCTCATGGTTCGAGTGCCAGTGAGTCTAGTATATTCCATGTATACGTTAGCAGTGTTCCTCATGGATCGAGTGCCTGTGAGTCCAGTATATTCCATGTATATGTAAGGAGTGCTCCTCATGGATCGAGTGCCTGTGATTCCAGTATGTTCCATGTATATGTAAGGAGTGCTCCTCATGGATTGAGTGACTGTGAGTCCAGTATGTTCCATGTATATGTAACGAGTGTTCCTCATGGATCGAGTGCCCGTGAGTCCAGTATATTCCATGTATATGTAAGGAGTGCTCCTCATGGATGGAGTGCCCGTGAGTCCAGTATATTCCATGTATACGTTAGCAGTGCTCCTCATGGATTGAGAGCCCGTGAGTCCAGTATATTCCATGTATACGTAAGGAGTGCTCCTCCTGGATGGAGTGCCTGTGAGTCCAGTATATTCCATGTATACGTTAGCAATGCTCCTCATAGAGTGCCTGTGAGTCCAGTATATTCCATGTATACATTAGCAGTGCTCCTCCTGGATGGAGTGCCCGTGAGCCCAGTATGTTCCATGTATACGTAAGAAGTGCTCCTCATAGATCGAGTGCCTGTGAGTCCAGTATGTTCCATGTATATGTAAAGAGTGCACCTCATGGATCGAGTGCCCGTGAGTCCAGTATGTTCCATGTATACGTAAGGAGTGCTCCTCATAGATCGATTGCCTGTGAGTCCAGTATGTTCCATGTATATGTAAGGAGTGCTCCTCGTGGATCGAGTGCCCGTGAGTCCAGTATGTTCCATGTATACGTAAGGAGTGCTCCTCATGGATCGAGTGCCCGTGATTCCAGTATGTTCCATGTATATGTAAGGAGTGCTCCTCATGGATCGAGTGCCTGTGATTCCAGTATGTTCCATGTATACGTAAGGAGTGCTCCTCATGGATTGAGAGCCCGTGAGTCCAGTATATTGCATACATAGGTAAGGAGTGCTCCTCATGGATTGAGTGCCCATGAGTCCAGTATATTCCATGTATACGTAAGGAGTGCTCCTCATGGATCGAGTGCCCGTGAGTCCAGTATATTCCATGTATACGTAAGGAGTGCTCCTCATGGATGGAGTGCCCGTGAGTCCAGTATATTCCACGTATACATTAGCAGTGCTCCTCATGGATCGAGTGCCCGTGAGTCCAGTATGTTCCATGCATACGTTAGCAGTGCTCCTCATGGATGGATTGCCCGTGAGTCCAGTATATTGCATACATAGGTAAGGAGTGCTCCTCATGGATTGAGTGCCCATGAGTCCAGTATATTCCATGTATACGTTAGCAGTGCTCCTCATGGATTGAGTGCCTGTGAGTCCAGTATGTTCCATGTATACGTAAGGAGTGCTCCTCATGGATGGAGTGCCCGTGAGTCCAGTATATTCCATACATACGTAAGAAGTGCTCCTCATGGATGGAGTGCCCGTGAGTCCAGTATATTCCATGTACACGTTAGCAGTGTTCCTAATGGATCGAGTGCCCGTGAGTCCAGTATATTCCATGTATATGTAAGGAGTGCTCCTCATGGATCGAGTGCCTGTGATTCCAGTATGTTCCATGTATATGTAAGGAGTGCTCCTCATGGATCGAGTGCCAGTGAGTCTAGTATATTCCATGTATACGTTAGCAGTGTTCCTCATGGATCGAGTGCCCGTGAGTCCAGTATATTCCATGTATACGCTAGCAGTGTTCCTCATGGATCGAGTGCCCGTGAGTCCAGTATATTCCATGTATATGTAAGGAGTGCTCCTCATGGATTGAGAGCCCGTGAGTCCAGTATATTCCATACATAGGTAAGGAGTGCTCCTCATGGATTGAGTGCCCATGAGTCCAGTACATTCCATGTATACGTAAGGAGTGCTCCTCATGGATCGAGTGCCCGTGAGTCCAGTATATTCCATGTATACGTAAGGAGTGCTCCTCATGGATCGAGTGCCCGTGAGTCCAGTATATTCCATGTATATGTAAGGAGTGCTCCTCATGGATCGAGTGCCCGTGAGTCCATTATATTCCATACATACGTAAGAAGTGCTCCTCATGGATGGAGTGCCAGTGAGTCCATTATATTCCATACATACGTAAGCAGTGCTCCTCATGTATCGAGTGCCTGTGATTCCAGTATGTTCCATGTATACGTAAGGAGTGCTCCTCATGGATGGAGTGCCCGTGAGTCCAGTATATTCCATGTATACGCTAGCAGTGTTCCTCATGGATCGAGTGCCCGTGAGTCCAGTATATTCCATGTATATGTAAGGAGTGCTCCTCATTGATCGAGTGCCTGTGAGTCCAGTATATTCCATGTATACGTAAGGAGTTCTCCTCATGGATTGACTGCCCGTGAGTTCAGTATGTTCCATGTATATGTTAGCAGTGCTCCTCATGGATGGAGTGCCCGTGAGTCCAGTATATTCCATACATACGTAAGAAGTGCTCCTCATGGATGGAGTGCCCGTGAGTCCAGTATATTCCATGTATACGTTAGTAGTGTTCCTCATGGATCGAGTGCCCGTGAGTCCAGTATATTCCATGTATATGTAAGGAGTGCTCCTCATGGATCGAGTGCCTGTGATTCCAGTATGTTCCATGTATATGTAAGGAGTGCTCTTCATGGATTGAGTGACTGTGAGTCCAGTATGTTCCATGTATATGTAACGAGTGTTCCTCATGGATCGAGTGCCCGTGAGTCCAGTATATTCCATGTATTTGTAAGGAGTGCTCCTCATGGATGGAGTGCTCGTGATTCCAGTATGTTCCATACATACGTAAGCAGTGCTCCTCATAGAGTGCCCGTGAGTCCAGTATGTTCCATTTATATGTAAGGAGTGCTCCTCATGGATCGAGTGCCAGTGAGTCTAGAATATTCCATGTATACGTTAGCAGTGTTCCTCATGGATCGAGTGCCTGTGAGTCCAGTATATTCCATGTATATGTAAGGAGTGCTCCTCATGGATCGAGTGCCTGTGATTCCAGTATGTTCCATGTATATGTAAGGAGTGCTCCTCATGGATCGAGTGCCCGTGAGTCCAGTATATTCCATGTATACGCTAGCAGTGTTCCTCATGGATCGAGTGCCCGTGAGTCCAGTATATTCCATGTATATGTAAGGAGTGCTCCTCATGGATCGAGTGCCTGTGATTCCAGTATGTTCCATGTATATGTACGGAGTGCTCCTCATGGATTGAGTGACTGTGAGTCCAGTATGTTCCATGTATATGTAACAAGTGTTCCTCATGGATCGAGTGCCCGTGAGTCCAGTATATTCCATGTATTTGTAAGGAGTGCTCCTCATGGATGGAGTGCTCGTGATTCCAGTATGTTCCATACATACGTAAGCAGTGCTCCTCATAGAGTGCCCGTGAGTCCAGTATGTTCCATTTATATGTAAGGAGTGCTCCTCATGGATCGAGTGCCAGTGAGTCTAGAATATTCCATGTATACGTTAGCAGTGTTCCTCATGGATCGAGTGCCTGTGAGTCCAGTATATTCCATGTATATGTAAGGAGTGCTCCTCATGGATCGAGTGCCTGTGATTCCAGTATGTTCCATGTATATGTACGGAGTGCTCCTCATGGATTGAGTGACTGTGAGTCCAGTATGTTCCATGTATATGTAAGGAGTGCTCCTCATGGATTGAGTGACTGTGAGTCCAGTATGTTCCATTTATATGTAAGGAGTGCTCCTCATGGATTGAGTGACTGTGAGTCCTGTATGTTCCATGTATACGTAAGGAGTGCTCCTCATGGATCGAGTGCCCGTGAGTCCAGTATATTCCATGTATACGTTAGCAGTGCTCCTCATGGATGGAGTGCCTGTGAGTCCAGTATGTTCCATGTATATGTAAGGAGTGCTCCTCATAGATCGAGTGCCAGTGAGTCCAGTATATTCCATGTATATGTAAGGAGTGCTCCTCATGGATGGAGTGCTCGTGATTCCAGTATGTTCCATACATACGTAAGCAGTGCTCCTCATAGAGTGCCCGTGAATCCAGTATGTTCCATTTATATGTAAGGAGTGCTCCTCATGGATTGAGTGACTGTGAGTCCAGTATGTTCCATGTATATGTAAGGAGTGCTCCTCATCGATTGAGTGACTGTGAGTCCAGTATGTTCCATTTATATGTAAGGAGTGCTCCTCATGGATTGAGTGACTGTGAGTCCTGTATGTTCCATGTATACGTAAGGAGTGCTCCTCATGGATCGAGTGCCCGTGAGTCCAGTATATTCCATGTATACGTTAGCAGTGCTCCTCATGGATGGAGTGCCTGTGAGTCCAGTATGTTCCATGTATATGTAAGGAGTGCTCCTCATAGATCGAGTGCCAGTGAGTCCAGTATATTCCATGTATATGTAAGGAGTGCTCCTCATGGATCGAGTGCCCGTGAGTCCAGTATATTCCATGTATATGTAAGGAGTGCTCCTCATGGATCGAGTGCCTGTGAGTCCAGTATATTCCATGTATACGTAAGGAGTGCTCCTCATGGATGGAGTGCCCGTGAGTCCAGTATATTCCATGTATACGTTAGCAGTGCTCCTCATGGATCGAGTGCCCGTGAGTCCAGTATATTCCATGTATACGTTAGCAGTGCTCCTCATGGATGGAGTGCCTGTGAGTCCAGTATGTTCCATGTATATGTAAGGAGTGCTCCTCATGGATCGAGTGCCAGTGAGTGTAGTATATTCCATGTATATGTAAGGAGTGCTCCTCATGGATTGAGTGCCTGTGAGTCCAGTATGTTCCATGTATATGTAAGGAGTGCTCCTCATAGATCGAGTGCCTGTGAGTCCAGTATATTCCATGCATACGTAAGGAGTGCTCCTCATGGATCGAGTGCCTGTGAGTCCAGTATATTCCATGTATACGTAAGGAGTGCTCCTCATGGATCGAGTGCCCGTGAGTCCAGTATATTCCATGTATACGTTAGCAGTGCTCCTCATGGATGGAGTGCCTGTGATTCCAGTATGTTCCATTTATATGTAAGGAGTGCTGCTCATGGATCGAGTGCCCGTGAGTCCAGTATATTCCATACATACGTAAGGAGTGCTCCTCATGGATCGAGTGCCCGTGAGTCCAGTATGTTCCATGTATACGTAAGTAGTGCTCCTCATAGATCGAGTGCCAGTGATTCCAGTATGTTCCATGTATATGTAAGGAGTGCTCCTCATAGATCGAGTGCCTGTGAGTCCAGTATGTTCCATGTATATGTAAGGAGTGCTCCTCATGGATTGAGTGCCCGTGAGTCCAGTATGTTCCATGTATACGTAAGGAGTGCTCCTCATGGATTGACTGCCTGTGAGTCCAGTATGTTCCATGTATACGTAAGGAGTGCTCCTCTTGGATCGAGTGCCCGTGATTCCAGTATGTTCCATGTATATGTAAGGAGTGCTCCTCATGGATCGAGTGCCTGTGATTCCAGTATGTTCCATGTATACGTTAGCAGTGCTCCTCATGGATAGAGTACCCGTGAGTCCAGTATATTCCATGTATACGTAAGGAGTGCTCCTCATGGATGGTGTGCCCGTGAGTCCAGTATATTCCATGTATACGTAAGGAGTGCTCCTCATGGATGGAGTGCCAGTGAGTCCGTATATTCCATGTATACATTAGCAGTGCTCCTCATGGATCGAGTGCCCGTGAGTCCAGTATGTTCCATGTATACGTTAGCAGTGCTCCTCATGGATGGAGTGCCCGTGAGTCCAGTATATTCCATACATACGTAAGAAGTGCTCCTCATGGATGGAGTGCCCGTGAGTCCAGTATATTCCATGTACACGTTAGCAGTGTTCCTAATGGATCGAGTGCCCGTGAGTCCAGTATATTCCATGTATATGTAAGGAGTGCTCCTCATGGATCGAGTGCCTGTGATTCCAGTATGTTCCATGTATATGTAAGGAGTGCTCCTCATGGATCGAGTGCCAGTGAGTCTAGTATATTCCATGTATACGTTAGCAGTGTTCCTCATGGATCGAGTGCCCGTGAGTCCAGTATATTCCATGTATACGCTAGCAGTGTTCCTCATGGATCGAGAGCCCGTGAGTCCAGTATATTCCATACATAGGTAAGGAGTGCTCCTCATGGATTGAGTGCCCATGAGTCCAGTATATTCCATGTATACGTAAGGAGTGCTCCTCATGGATGGAGTGCCCATGAGTCCAGTATATTCCATGTATACATTAGCAGTGCTCCTCATGGATCGAGTGCCTGTGAGTCCAGTATGTTCCATGTATACGTTAGCAGTGTTCCTCATGGATCGAGTGCCCGTGAGTCCAGTATATTCCATGTATATGTAAGGAGTGCTCCTCATGGATCGAGTGCCCGTGAGTCCATTATATTCCATACATACGTAAGAAGTGCTCCTCATGGATGGAGTGCCAGTGAGTCCATTATATTCCATACATACGTAAGCAGTGCTCCTCATGGATCGAGTGCCTGTGATTCCAGTATGTTCCATGTATATGTAAGGAGTGCTCCTCATGGATGGAGTGCCTGTGAATCCAGTATATTCCATGTATACGTTAGCAGTGCTCCTCATGGATTGACTGCCTGTGAGTCCAGTATGTTCCATGGATACGTAAGGAGTGCTCCTCATGGATGGAGTGCCCGTGAGTCCAGTATATTCCATGTATACGCTAGCATTGTTCCTCATGGATCGAGTGCCCGTGAGTCCAGTATATTCCATGTATATGTAAGGAGTGCTCCTCATTGATCGAGTGCCTGTGAGTCCAGTATGTTCCATGTATACGTAAGGAGTTCTCCTCATGGATTGACTGCCCGTGAGTCCATTATGTTCCATGTATATGTTAGCAGTGCTCCTCATGGATGGAGTGCCCGTGAGTCCAGTATATTCCATACATACGTAAGAAGTGCTCCTCATGGATGGAGTGCCCGTGAGTCCAGTATATTCCAAGTATACGTTAGTAGTGTTCCTCATGGATCGAGTGCCTGTGAGTCCAGTATATTCCATGTATATTTAAGGAGTGCTCCTCATGGATCGAGTGCCTGTGATTCCAGTATGTTCCATGTATATGTTAGGAGTGCTCCTCATGGATCGAGTGCCCGTGAGTCCAGTATATTCCATGTATACGCTAGCAGTGTTCCTCATGGATCGAGTGCCCGTGAGTCCAGTATATTCCATGTATATGTAAGGAGTGCTCCTCATGGATCGAGTGCCTGTGATTCCAGTATGTTCCATGTATATGTGAGGAGTGCTCCTCATGGATTGAGTGACTGTGAGTCCAGTATGTTCCATGTATATGTAACGAGTGTTCCTCATGGATCGAGTGCCCGTGAGTCCAGTATATTCCATGTATTTGTAAGGAGTGCTCCTCATGGATGGAGTGCTCGTGATTCCAGTATGTTCCATACATACGTAAGCAGTGCTCCTCATAGAGTGCCCGTGAGTCCAGTATGTTCCATTTATATGTAAGGAGTGCTCCTCATGGATGGAGTGCCAGTGAGTCCAGTATATTCCATGTATACGTAAGGAGTGCTCCTCATGGATCGAGTGCCAGTGAGTCTAGAATATTCCATGTATACGTTAGCAGTGTTCCTCATGGATCGAGTGCCTGTGAGTCCAGTATATTCCATGTATATGTAAGGAGTGCTCCTCATGGATCGAGTGCCTGTGATTCCAGTATGTTCCATGTATATGTAAGGAGTGCTCCTCATGGATCGAGTGCCCGTGAGTCCAGTATATTCCATGTATACGCTAGCAGTGTTCCTCATGGATCGAGTGCCCGTGAGTCCAGTATATTCCATGTATACGTAAGGAGTGCTCCTCATGGATCGAGTGCCCGTGAGTCCAGTATATTCCATGTATACGCTAGCAGTGTTCCTCATGGATCGAGTGCCCGTGAGTCCAGTATATTCCATGTATACGTAAGGAGTGCTCCTCATGGATCGAGTGCCTGTGATTCCAGTATGTTCCATGTATATGTAAGGAGTGCTCCTCATGGATTGAGTGACTGTGAGTCCAGTATGTTCCATGTATATGTAACAAGTGTTCCTCATGGATCGAGTGCCCGTGAGTCCAGTATATTCCATGTATTTGTAAGGAGTGCTCCTCATGGATGGAGTGCTCGTGATTCCAGTATGTTCCATACATACGTAAGCAGTGCTCCTCATAGAGTGCCCGTGAATCCAGTATGTTCCATTTATATGTAAGGAGTGCTCCTCATGGATTGAGTGACTGTGAGTCCAGTATGTTCCATGTATATGTAAGGAGTGCTCCTCATGGATTGAGTGACTGTGAGTCCAGTATGTTCCATTTATATGTAAGGAGTGCTCCTCATGGATTGAGTGACTGTGAGTCCTGTATGTTCCATGTATACGTAAGGAGTGCTCCTCATGGATCGAGTGCCCGTGAGTCCAGTATATTCCATGTATACGTTAGCAGTGCTCCTCATGGATGGAGTGCCTGTGAGTCCAGTATGTTCCATGTATATGTAAGGAGTGCTCCTCATAGATCGAGTGCCAGTGAGTCCAGTATATTCCATGTATATGTAAGGAGTGCTCCTCATGGATGGAGTGCTCATGATTCCAGTATGTTCCATACATACGTAAGCAGTGCTCCTCATAGAGTGCCCGTGAATCCAGTATGTTCCATTTATATGTAAGGAGTGCTCCTCATGGATTGAGTGACTGTGAGTCCAGTATGTTCCATGTATATGTAAGGAGTGCTCCTCATGGATTGAGTGACTGTGAGTCCAGTATGTTCCATTTATATGTAAGGAGTGCTCCTCATGGATTGAGTGACTGTGAGTCCTGTATGTTCCATGTATACGTAAGGAGTGCTCCTCATGGATCGAGTGCCCGTGAGTCCAGTATATTCCATGTATACGTTAGCAGTGCTCCTCATGGATGGAGTGCCTGTGAGTCCAGTATGTTCCATGTATATGTAAGGAGTGCTCCTCATAGATCGAGTGCCAGTGAGTCCAGTATATTCCATGTATATGTAAGGAGTGCTCCTCATGGATCGAGTGCCCGTGAGTCCAGTATATTCCATGTATATGTAAGGAGTGCTCCTCATGGATCGAGTGCCTGTGAGTCCAGTATATTCCATGTATACGTAAGGAGTGCTCCTCATGGATTGAGTGACTGTGAGTCCAGTATGTTCCATTTATATGTAAGGAGTGCTCCTCATGGATATAGTGACTGTGAGTCCTGTATGTTCCATGTATACGTAAGGAGTGCTCCTCATGGATCGAGTGCCCGTGAGTCCAGTATATTCCATGTATACGTTAGCAGTGCTCCTCATGGATGGAGTGCCTGTGAGTCCAGTATGTTCCATGTATATGTAAGGAGTGCTCCTCATGGATCGAGTGCCCGTGATTCCAGTATGTTCCATGTATACGTAAGGAGTGCTCCTCATGGATCGAGTACCCGTGAGTCCAGTATATTCCATGTATACGTAAGGAGTGCTCCTCATGGATGGTGTGCCCGTGAGTCCAGTATATTCCATGTATACGTAAGGAGTGCTCCTCATGGATGGAGTGCCCGTGAGTCCGTATATTCCATGTATACATTAGCAGTGCTCCTCATGGATCGAGTGCCCGTGAGTCCAGTATGTTCCATGTATACGTTAGCAGTGCTCCTCATGGATGGAGTGCCCGTGAGTCAAGTATATTCCATACATACGTAAGAAGTGCTCCTCATGGATGGAGTGCCCGTGAGTCCAGTATATTCCATGTACACGTTAGCAGTGTTCCTAATGGATCGAGTGCCCGTGAGTCCAGTATATTCCATGTATATGTAAGGAGTGCTCCTCATGGATTGAGTGACTGTGAGTCCTGTATGTTCCATGTATACGTAAGGAGTGCTCCTCATGGATCGAGTGCCCGTGAGTCCAGTATATTCCATGTATACGTTAGCAGTGCTCCTCATGGATGGAGTGCCTGTGAGTCCAGTATGTTCCATGTATATGTAAGGAGTGCTCCTCATAGATCGAGTGCCAGTGAGTCCAGTATATTCCATGTATATGTAAGGAGTGCTCCTCATGGATCGAGTGCCCGTGAGTCCAGTATATTCCATGTATATGTAAGGAGTGCTCCTCATGGATCGAGTGCCTGTGAGTCCAGTATATTCCATGTATACGTAAGGAGTGCTCCTCATGGATGGAGTGCCCGTGAGTCCAGTATATTCCATGTATACGTTAGCAGTGCTCCTCATGGATCGAGTGCCCGTGAGTCCAGTATATTCCATGTATACGTTAGCAGTGCTCCTCATGGATGGAGTGCCTGTGAGTCCAGTATGTTCCATGTATATGTAAGGAGTGCTCCTCATGGATCGAGTGCCAGTGAGTGTAGTATATTCCATGTATATGTAAGGAGTGTTCCTCATGGATTGAGTGCCTGTGAGTCCAGTATGTTCCATGTATATGTAAGGAGTGCTCCTCATAGATCGAGTGCCTGTGAGTCCAGTATATTCCATGCATACGTAAGGAGTGCTCCTCATGGATCGAGTGCCTGTGAGTCCAGTATATTCCATGTATACGTAAGGAGTGCTCCTCATGGATCGAGTGCCCGTGAGTCCAGTATATTCCATGTATACGTTAGCAGTGCTCCTCATGGATGGAGTGCCTGTGATTCCAGTATGTTCCATTTATATGTAAGGAGTGCTGCTCATGGATCGAGTGCCCGTGAGTCCAGTATATTCCATACATACGTAAGGAGTGCTCCTCATGGATCGAGTGCCCGTGAGTCCAGTATGTTCCATGTATACGTAAGTAGTGCTCCTCATAGATCGAGTGCCAGTGATTCCAGTATGTTCCATGTATATGTAAGGAGTGCTCCTCATAGATCGAGTGCCTGTGAGTCCAGTATGTTCCATGTATATGTAAGGAGTGCTCCTCATGGATTGAGTGCCCGTGAGTCCAGTATGTTCCATGTATACGTAAGGAGTGCTCCTCATGGATTGGCTGCCTGTGAGTCCAGTATGTTCCATGTATACGTAAGGAGTGCTCCTCTTGGATCGAGTGCCCGTGATTCCAGTATGTTCCATGTATATGTAAGGAGTGCTCCTCATGGATCGAGTGCCTGTGATTCCAGTATGTTCCATGTATACGTTAGCAGTGCTCCTCATGGATAGAGTACCCGTGAGTCCAGTATATTCCATGTATACGTAAGGAGTGCTCCTCATGGATGGTGTGCCCGTGAGTCCAGTATATTCCATGTATACGTAAGGAGTGCTCCTCATGGATGGAGTGCCAGTGAGTCCGTATATTCCATGTATACATTAGCAGTGCTCCTCATGGATCGAGTGCCCGTGAGTCCAGTATGTTCCATGTATACGTTAGCAGTGCTCCTCATGGATGGAGTGCCCGTGAGTCCAGTATATTCCATACATACGTAAGAAGTGCTCCTCATGGATGGAGTGCCCGTGAGTCCAGTATATTCCATGTACACGTTAGCAGTGTTCCTAATGGATCGAGTGCCCGTGAGTCCAGTATATTCCATGTATATGTAAGGAGTGCTCCTCATGGATCGAGTGCCTGTGATTCCAGTATGTTCCATGTATATGTAAGGAGTGCTCCTCATGGATCGAGTGCCAGTGAGTCTAGTATATTCCATGTATACGTTAGCAGTGTTCCTCATGGATCGAGTGCCCG
The DNA here is from genome assembly GCF_964263255.1 of Lissotriton vulgaris. Lineage (NCBI taxonomy): Eukaryota > Metazoa > Chordata > Amphibia > Caudata > Salamandridae > Lissotriton > Lissotriton vulgaris. Next base: position 1,639,371 of record NW_028240611.1, on the reverse strand, counting down.
TGAGTCCAGTATATTCCATGTATACGCTAGCAGTGTTCCTCATGGATCGAGAGCCCGTGAGTCCAGTATATTCCATACATAGGTAAGGAGTGCTCCTCATGGATTGAGTGCCCATGAGTCCAGTATATTCCATGTATACGTAAGGAGTGCTCCTCATGGATGGAGTGCCCATGAGTCCAGTATATTCCATGTATACATTAGCAGTGCTCCTCATGGATCGAGTGCCTGTGAGTCCAGTATGTTCCATGTATACGTTAGCAGTGTTCCTCATGGATCGAGTGCCCGTGAGTCCAGTATATTCCATGTATATGTAAGGAGTGCTCCTCATGGATCGAGTGCCCGTGAGTCCATTATATTCCATACATACGTAAGAAGTGCTCCTCATGGATGGAGTGCCAGTGAGTCCATTATATTCCATACATACGTAAGCAGTGCTCCTCATGGATCGAGTGCCTGTGATTCCAGTATGTTCCATGTATATGTAAGGAGTGCTCCTCATGGATGGAGTGCCTGTGAATCCAGTATATTCCATGTATACGTTAGCAGTGCTCCTCATGGATTGACTGCCTGTGAGTCCAGTATGTTCCATGGATACGTAAGGAGTGCTCCTCATGGATGGAGTGCCCGTGAGTCCAGTATATTCCATGTATACGCTAGCATTGTTCCTCATGGATCGAGTGCCCGTGAGTCCAGTATATTCCATGTATATGTAAGGAGTGCTCCTCATTGATCGAGTGCCTGTGAGTCCAGTATGTTCCATGTATACGTAAGGAGTTCTCCTCATGGATTGACTGCCCGTGAGTCCATTATGTTCCATGTATATGTTAGCAGTGCTCCTCATGGATGGAGTGCCCGTGAGTCCAGTATATTCCATACATACGTAAGAAGTGCTCCTCATGGATGGAGTGCCCGTGAGTCCAGTATATTCCAAGTATACGTTAGTAGTGTTCCTCATGGATCGAGTGCCTGTGAGTCCAGTATATTCCATGTATATTTAAGGAGTGCTCCTCATGGATCGAGTGCCTGTGATTCCAGTATGTTCCATGTATATGTTAGGAGTGCTCCTCATGGATCGAGTGCCCGTGAGTCCAGTATATTCCATGTATACGCTAGCAGTGTTCCTCATGGATCGAGTGCCCGTGAGTCCAGTATATTCCATGTATATGTAAGGAGTGCTCCTCATGGATCGAGTGCCTGTGATTCCAGTATGTTCCATGTATATGTGAGGAGTGCTCCTCATGGATTGAGTGACTGTGAGTCCAGTATGTTCCATGTATATGTAACGAGTGTTCCTCATGGATCGAGTGCCCGTGAGTCCAGTATATTCCATGTATTTGTAAGGAGTGCTCCTCATGGATGGAGTGCTCGTGATTCCAGTATGTTCCATACATACGTAAGCAGTGCTCCTCATAGAGTGCCCGTGAGTCCAGTATGTTCCATTTATATGTAAGGAGTGCTCCTCATGGATGGAGTGCCAGTGAGTCCAGTATATTCCATGTATACGTAAGGAGTGCTCCTCATGGATCGAGTGCCAGTGAGTCTAGAATATTCCATGTATACGCTAGCAGTGTTCCTCATGGATCGAGTGCCTGTGAGTCCAGTATATTCCATGTATATGTAAGGAGTGCTCCTCATGGATCGAGTGCCTGTGATTCCAGTATGTTCCATGTATATGTAAGGAGTGCTCCTCATGGATCGAGTGCCCGTGAGTCCAGTATATTCCATGTATACGCTAGCAGTGTTCCTCATGGATCGAGTGCCCGTGAGTCCAGTATATTCCATGTATACGTAAGGAGTGCTCCTCATGGATCGAGTGCCCGTGAGTCCAGTATATTCCATGTATACGCTAGCAGTGTTCCTCATGGATCGAGTGCCCGTGAGTCCAGTATATTCCATGTATACGTAAGGAGTGCTCCTCATGGATCGAGTGCCTGTGATTCCAGTATGTTCCATGTATATGTAAGGAGTGCTCCTCATGGATTGAGTGACTGTGAGTCCAGTATGTTCCATGTATATGTAACAAGTGTTCCTCATGGATCGAGTGCCCGTGAGTCCAGTATATTCCATGTATTTGTAAGGAGTGCTCCTCATGGATGGAGTGCTCGTGATTCCAGTATGTTCCATACATACGTAAGCAGTGCTCCTCATAGAGTGCCCGTGAATCCAGTATGTTCCATTTATATGTAAGGAGTGCTCCTCATGGATTGAGTGACTGTGAGTCCAGTATGTTCCATGTATATGTAAGGAGTGCTCCTCATGGATTGAGTGACTGTGAGTCCAGTATGTTCCATTTATATGTAAGGAGTGCTCCTCATGGATTGAGTGACTGTGAGTCCTGTATGTTCCATGTATACGTAAGGAGTGCTCCTCATGGATCGAGTGCCCGTGAGTCCAGTATATTCCATGTATACGTTAGCAGTGCTCCTCATGGATGGAGTGCCTGTGAGTCCAGTATGTTCCATGTATATGTAAGGAGTGCTCCTCATAGATCGAGTGCCAGTGAGTCCAGTATATTCCATGTATACGTTAGCAGTGCTCCTCATGGATGGAGTGCCTGTGAGTCCAGTATGTTCCATGTATATGTAAGGAGTGCTCCTCATGGATCGAGTGCCCGTGATTCCAGTATGTTCCATGTATACGTAAGGAGTGCTCCTCATGGATCGAGTACCCGTGAGTCCAGTATATTCCATGTATACGTAAGGAGTGCTCCTCATGGATGGTGTGCCCGTGAGTCCAGTATATTCCATGTATACGTAAGGAGTGCTCCTCATGGATGGAGTGCCCGTGAGTCCGTATATTCCATGTATACATTAGCAGTGCTCCTCATGGATCGAGTGCCCGTGAGTCCAGTATGTTCCATGTATACGTTAGCAGTGCTCCTCATGGATGGAGTGCCCGTGAGTCCAGTATATTCCATACATACGTAAGAAGTGCTCCTCATGGATGGAGTGCCCGTGAGTCCAGTATATTCCATGTACACGTTAGCAGTGTTCCTAATGGATCGAGTGCCCGTGAGTCCAGTATATTCCATGTATATGTAAGGAGTGCTCCTCATGGATTGAGTGACTGTGAGTCCTGTATGTTCCATGTATACGTAAGGAGTGCTCCTCATGGATCGAGTGCCCGTGAGTCCAGTATATTCCATGTATACGTTAGCAGTGCTCCTCATGGATGGAGTGCCTGTGAGTCCAGTATGTTCCATGTATATGTAAGGAGTGCTCCTCATAGATCGAGTGCCAGTGAGTCCAGTATATTCCATGTATATGTAAGGAGTGCTCCTCATGGATCGAGTGCCCGTGAGTCCAGTATATTCCATGTATATGTAAGGAGTGCTCCTCATGGATCGAGTGCCTGTGAGTCCAGTATATTCCATGTATACGTAAGGAGTGCTCCTCATGGATGGAGTGCCCGTGAGTCCAGTATATTCCATGTATACGTTAGCAGTGCTCCTCATGGATCGAGTGCCCGTGAGTCCAGTATATTCCATGTATACGTTAGCAGTGCTCCTCATGGATGGAGTGCCTGTGAGTCCAGTATGTTCCATGTATATGTAAGGAGTGCTCCTCATGGATCGAGTGCCAGTGAGTGTAGTATATTCCATGTATATGTAAGGAGTGCTCCTCATGGATTGAGTGCCTGTGAGTCCAGTATGTTCCATGTATATGTAAGGAGTGCTCCTCATAGATCGAGTGCCTGTGAGTCCAGTATATTCCATGCATACGTAAGGAGTGCTCCTCATGGATCGAGTGCCTGTGAGTCCAGTATATTCCATGTATACGTAAGGAGTGCTCCTCATGGATCGAGTGCCCGTGAGTCCAGTATATTCCATGTATACGTTAGCAGTGCTCCTCATGGATGGAGTGCCTGTGATTCCAGTATGTTCCATTTATATGTAAGGAGTGCTGCTCATGGATCGAGTGCCCGTGAGTCCAGTATATTCCATACATACGTAAGGAGTGCTCCTCATGGATCGAGTGCCCGTGAGTCCAGTATGTTCCATGTATACGTAAGTAGTGCTCCTCATAGATCGAGTGCCAGTGATTCCAGTATGTTCCATGTATATGTAAGGAGTGCTCCTCATAGATCGAGTGCCTGTGAGTCCAGTATGTTCCATGTATATGTAAGGAGTGCTCCTCATGGATTGAGTGCCCGTGAGTCCAGTATGTTCCATGTATACGTAAGGAGTGCTCCTCATGGATTGACTGCCTGTGAGTCCAGTATGTTCCATGTATACGTAAGGAGTGCTCCTCTTGGATCGAGTGCCCGTGATTCCAGTATGTTCCATGTATATGTAAGGAGTGCTCCTCATGGATCGAGTGCCTGTGATTCCAGTATGTTCCATGTATACGTTAGCAGTGCTCCTCATGGATAGAGTACCCGTGAGTCCAGTATATTCCATGTATACGTAAGGAGTGCTCCTCATGGATGGTGTGCCCGTGAGTCCAGTATATTCCATGTATACGTAAGGAGTGCTCCTCATGGATGGAGTGCCAGTGAGTCCGTATATTCCATGTATACATTAGCAGTGCTCCTCATGGATCGAGTGCCCGTGAGTCCAGTATGTTCCATGTATACGTTAGCAGTGCTCCTCATGGATGGAGTGCCCGTGAGTCCAGTATATTCCATACATACGTAAGAAGTGCTCCTCATGGATGGAGTGCCCGTGAGTCCAGTATATTCCATGTACACGTTAGCAGTGTTCCTAATGGATCGAGTGCCCGTGAGTCCAGTATATTCCATGTATATGTAAGGAGTGCTCCTCATGGATCGAGTGCCTGTGATTCCAGTATGTTCCATGTATATGTAAGGAGTGCTCCTCATGGATCGAGTGCCAGTGAGTCTAGTATATTCCATGTATACGTTAGCAGTGTTCCTCATGGATCGAGTGCCCGTGAGTCCAGTATATTCCATGTATACGCTAGCAGTGTTCCTCATGGATTGAGAGCCCGTGAGTCCAGTATATTCCATACATAGGTAAGGAGTGCTCCTCATGGATTGAGTGCCCATGAGTCCAGTATATTCCATGTATACGTAAGGAGTGCTCCTCATGGATGGAGTGCCCATGAGTCCAGTATATTCCATGTATACATTAGCAGTGCTCCTCATGGATCGAGTGCCTGTGAGTCCAGTATGTTCCATGTATACGTTAGCAGTGTTCCTCATGGATCGAGTGCCCGTGAGTCCAGTATATTCCATGTATATGTAAGGAGTGCTCCTCATGGATCGAGTGCCCGTGAGTCCATTATATTCCATACATACGTAAGAAGTGCTCCTCATGGATGGAGTGCCAGTGAGTCCATTATATTCCATACATACGTAAGCAGTGCTCCTCATGGATCGAGTGCCTGTGATTCCAGTATGTTCCATGTATATGTAAGGAGTGCTCCTCATGGATGGAGTGCCTGTGAATCCAGTATATTCCATGTATACGTTAGCAGTGCTCCTCATGGATTGACTGCCTGTGAGTCCAGTATGTTCCATGGATACGTAAGGAGTGCTCCTCATGGATGGAGTGCCCGTGAGTCCAGTATATTCCATGTATACGCTAGCATTGTTCCTCATGGATCGAGTGCCCGTGAGTCCAGTATATTCCATGTATATGTAAGGAGTGCTCCTCATTGATCGAGTGCCTGTGAGTCCAGTATGTTCCATGTATACGTAAGGAGTTCTCCTCATGGATTGACTGCCCGTGAGTCCATTATGTTCCATGTATATGTTAGCAGTGCTCCTCATGGATGGAGTGCCCGTGAGTCCAGTATATTCCATACATACGTAAGAAGTGCTCCTCATGGATGGAGTGCCCGTGAGTCCAGTATATTCCAAGTATACGTTAGTAGTGTTCCTCATGGATCGAGTGCCTGTGAGTCCAGTATATTCCATGTATATTTAAGGAGTGCTCCTCATGGATCGAGTGCCTGTGATTCCAGTATGTTCCATGTATATGTTAGGAGTGCTCCTCATGGATCGAGTGCCCGTGAGTCCAGTATATTCCATGTATACGCTAGCAGTGTTCCTCATGGATCGAGTGCCCGTGAGTCCAGTATATTCCATGTATATGTAAGGAGTGCTCCTCATGGATCGAGTGCCTGTGATTCCAGTATGTTCCATGTATATGTGAGGAGTGCTCCTCATGGATTGAGTGACTGTGAGTCCAGTATGTTCCATGTATATGTAACGAGTGTTCCTCATGGATCGAGTGCCCGTGAGTCCAGTATATTCCATGTATTTGTAAGGAGTGCTCCTCATGGATGGAGTGCTCGTGATTCCAGTATGTTCCATACATACGTAAGCAGTGCTCCTCATAGAGTGCCCGTGAGTCCAGTATGTTCCATTTATATGTAAGGAGTGCTCCTCATGGATGGAGTGCCAGTGAGTCCAGTATATTCCATGTATACGTAAGGAGTGCTCCTCATGGATCGAGTGCCAGTGAGTCTAGAATATTCCATGTATACGCTAGCAGTGTTCCTCATGGATCGAGTGCCTGTGAGTCCAGTATATTCCATGTATATGTAAGGAGTGCTCCTCATGGATCGAGTGCCTGTGATTCCAGTATGTTCCATGTATATGTAAGGAGTGCTCCTCATGGATCGAGTGCCCGTGAGTCCAGTATATTCCATGTATACGCTAGCAGTGTTCCTCATGGATCGAGTGCCCGTGAGTCCAGTATATTCCATGTATACGTAAGGAGTGCTCCTCATGGATCGAGTGCCCGTGAGTCCAGTATATTCCATGTATACGCTAGCAGTGTTCCTCATGGATCGAGTGCCCGTGAGTCCAGTATATTCCATGTATACGTAAGGAGTGCTCCTCATGGATCGAGTGCCTGTGATTCCAGTATGTTCCATGTATATGTAAGGAGTGCTCCTCATGGATTGAGTGACTGTGAGTCCAGTATGTTCCATGTATATGTAACAAGTGTTCCTCATGGATCGAGTGCCCGTGAGTCCAGTATATTCCATGTATTTGTAAGGAGTGCTCCTCATGGATGGAGTGCTCGTGATTCCAGTATGTTCCATACATACGTAAGCAGTGCTCCTCATAGAGTGCCCGTGAATCCAGTATGTTCCATTTATATGTAAGGAGTGCTCCTCATGGATTGAGTGACTGTGAGTCCAGTATGTTCCATGTATATGTAAGGAGTGCTCCTCATGGATTGAGTGACTGTGAGTCCAGTATGTTCCATTTATATGTAAGGAGTGCTCCTCATGGATTGAGTGACTGTGAGTCCTGTATGTTCCATGTATACGTAAGGAGTGCTCCTCATGGATCGAGTGCCCGTGAGTCCAGTATATTCCATGTATACGTTAGCAGTGCTCCTCATGGATGGAGTGCCTGTGAGTCCAGTATGTTCCATGTATATGTAAGGAGTGCTCCTCATAGATCGAGTGCCAGTGAGTCCAGTATATTCCATGTATATGTAAGGAGTGCTCCTCATGGATGGAGTGCTCATGATTCCAGTATGTTCCATACATATGTAAGCAGTGCTCCTCATAGAGTGCCCGTGAATCCAGTATGTTCCATTTATATGTAAGGAGTGCTCCTCATGGATTGAGTGACTGTGAGTCCAGTATGTTCCATGTATATGTAAGGAGTGCTCCTCATGGATTGAGTGACTGTGAGTCCAGTATGTTCCATTTATATGTAAGGAGTGCTCCTCATGGATTGAGTGACTGTGAGTCCTGTATGTTCCATGTATACGTAAGGAGTGCTCCTCATGGATCGAGTGCCCGTGAGTCCAGTATATTCCATGTATATGTAAGGAGTGCTCCTCATGGATGGAGTGCCTGTGAGTCCAGTATGTTCCATGTATATGTAAGGAGTGCTCCTCATAGATCGAGTGCCAGTGAGTCCAGTATATTCCATGTATATGTAAGGAGTGCTCCTCATGGATCGAGTGCCCGTGAGTCCAGTATATTCCATGTATATGTAAGGAGTGCTCCTCATGGATCGAGTGCCTGTGAGTCCAGTATATTCCATGTATACGTAAGGAGTGCTCCTCATGGATTGAGTGACTGTGAGTCCAGTATGTTCCATTTATATGTAAGGAGTGCTCCTCATGGATATAGTGACTGTGAGTCCTGTATGTTCCATGTATACGTAAGGAGTGCTCCTCATGGATCGAGTGCCCGTGAGTCCAGTATATTCCATGTATACGTTAGCAGTGCTCCTCATGGATGGAGTGCCTGTGAGTCCAGTATGTTCCATGTATATGTAAGGAGTGCTCCTCATGGATCGAGTGCCCGTGATTCCAGTATGTTCCATGTATACGTAAGGAGTGCTCCTCATGGATCGAGTACCCGTGAGTCCAGTATATTCCATGTATACGTAAGGAGTGCTCCTCATGGATGGTGTGCCCGTGAGTCCAGTATATTCCATGTATACGTAAGGAGTGCTCCTCATGGATGGAGTGCCCGTGAGTCCGTATATTCCATGTATACATTAGCAGTGCTCCTCATGGATCGAGTGCCCGTGAGTCCAGTATGTTCCATGTATACGTTAGCAGTGCTCCTCATGGATGGAGTGCCCGTGAGTCCAGTATATTCCATACATACGTAAGAAGTGCTCCTCATGGATGGAGTGCCCGTGAGTCCAGTATATTCCATGTACACGTTAGCAGTGTTCCTAATGGATCGAGTGCCCGTGAGTCCAGTATATTCCATGTATATGTAAGGAGTGCTCCTCATGGATCGAGTGCCTGTGATTCCAGTATGTTCCATGTATATGTAAGGAGTGCTCCTCATGGATCGAGTGCCAGTGAGTCTAGTATATTCCATGTATACGTTAGCAGTGTTCCTCATGGATCGAGTGCCCGTGAGTCCAGTATATTCCATGTATACGCTAGCAGTGTTCCTCATGGATCGAGAGCCCGTGAGTCCAGTATATTCCATACATAGGTAAGGAGTGCTCCTCATGGATTGAGTGCCCATGAGTCCAGTATATTCCATGTATACGTAAGGAGTGCTCCTCATGGATCGAGTGCCCATGAGTCCAGTATATTCCATGTATACGTAAGGAGTGCTCCTCATGGATGGAGTGCCCATGAGTCCAGTATATTCCATGTATACATTAGCAGTGCTCCTCATGGATCGAGTGCCTGTGAGTTCAGTATGTTCCATGTATACGTTAGCAGTGTTCCTCATGGATCGAGTGCCCGTGAGTCCAGTATATTCCATGTATATGTAAGGAGTGCTCCTCATGGATCGAGTGCCCGTGAGTCCATTATATTCCATACATACGTAAGCAGTGCTCCTCATGGATCGAGTGCCTGTGATTCCAGTATGTTCCATGTATATGTAAGGAGTGCTCCTCATGGATGGAGTGCCCGTGAATCCAGTATATTCCATGTATACGTTAGCAGTGCTCCTCATGGATTGACTGCCTGTGAGTCCAGTATGTTCCATGGATACGTAAGGAGTGCTCCTCATGGATGGAGTGCCCGTGAGTCCAGTATATTCCATGTATACGCTAGCAGTGTTCCTCATGGATCGAGTGCCCGTGAGTCCAGTATATTCCATGTATATGTAAGGAGTGCTCCTCATTGATCGAGTGCCTGTGAGTCCAGTATATTCCATGTATACGTAAGGAGTTCTCCTCATGGATTGACTGCCCGTGAGTCCAGTATGTTCCATGTATATGTTAGCAGTGCTCCTCATGGATGGAGTGCCCGTGAGTCCAGTATATTCCATACATACGTAAGAAGTGCTCCTCATGGATGGAGTGCCCGTGAGTCCAGTATATTCCATGTATACGTTAGTAGTGTTCCTCATGGATCGAGTGCCCGTGAGTCCAGTATATTCCATGTATATTTAAGGAGTGCTCCTCATGGATCGAGTGCCTGTGATTCCAGTATGTTCCATGTATATGTTAGGAGTGCTCCTCATGGATCGAGTGCCAGTGAGTCTAGAATATTCCATGTATACGTTAGCAGTGTTCCTCATGGATCGAGTGCCTGTGAGTCCAGTATATTTCATGTATATGTAAGGAGTGCTCCTCATGGATCGAGTGCCTGTGATTCCAGTATGTTCCATGTATATGTAAGGAGTGCTCCTCATGGATCGAGTGCCCGTGAGTCCAGTATATTCCATGTATACGCTAGCAGTGTTCCTCATGGATCGAGTGCCCGTGAGTCCAGTATATTCCATGTATATGTAAGGAGTGCTCCTCATGGATCGAGTGCCTGTGATTCCAGTATGTTCCATGTATATGTAAGGAGTGCTCCTCATGGATTGAGTGACTGTGAGTCCAGTATGTTCCATGTATATGTAACAAGTGTTCCTCATGGATCGAGTGCCCGTGAGTCCAGTATATTCCATGTATTTGTAAGGAGTGCTCCTCATGGATGGAGTGCTCGTGATTCCAGTATGTTCCATACATACGTAAGCAGTGCTCCTCATAGAGTGCCCGTGAATCCAGTATGTTCCATTTATATGTAAGGAGTGCTCCTCATGGATTGAGTGACTGTGAGTCCAGTATGTTCCATGTATATGTAAGGAGTGCTCCTCATGGATTGAGTGACTGTGAGTCCAGTATGTTCCATTTATATGTAAGGAGTGCTCCTCATGGATTGAGTGACTGTGAGTCCTGTATGTTCCATGTATACGTAAGGAGTGCTCCTCATGGATCGAGTGCCCGTGAGTCCAGTATATTCCATGTATACGTTAGCAGTGCTCCTCATGGATGGAGTGCCTGTGAGTCCAGTATGTTCCATGTATATGTAAGGAGTGCTCCTCATAGATCGAGTGCCAGTGAGTCCAGTATATTCCATGTATATGTAAGGAGTGCTCCTCATGGATCGAGTGCCCGTGAGTCCAGTATATTCCATGTATATGTAAGGAGTGCTCCTCATGGATCGAGTGCCTGTGAGTCCAGTATATTCCATGTATACGTAAGGAGTGCTCCTCATGGATGGAGTGCCCGTGAGTCCAGTATATTCCATGTATACGTTAGCAGTGCTCCTCATGGATGGAGTGCCTGTGAGTCCAGTATGTTCCATGTATACGTAAGGAGTGCTCCTCATGGATTGACTGCCTGTGAGTCCAGTATGTTCCATGTATACGTAAGGAGTGCTCCTCATGGATGGACTGCCCGTGAGTCCAGTATATTCCATACATACGTAAGGAGTGCTCCTCATGGAGTGCCCGTGAGTCCAGTATATTCCATGTATACGTAAGGAGTGCTCCTCATGGATCGAGTGCCCGTGAGTCCAGTATATTCCATGTATACGTTAGCAGTGCTCCTCATGGATGGAGTTCCCGTGAGTCCAGTATATTCCATCCATACATAAGGAGTGCTCCTCATGGATGGAGTGCCCGTGAGTCCAGTATATTCCATGTATACGTTAGCAGTGTTCCTCATGGATCGAGTGCCCGTGAGTCCAGTATATTCCATGTATATGTAAGGAGTGCTCCTCATGGATCGAGTGCCTGTGATTCCAGTATGTTCCATGTATATGTAAGGAGTGCTCCTCATGGATCAAGTGCCCGTGAGTCCAGTATATTCCATGTATACGTTAGCAGTGTTCCTCATTGATCGAGTGCCAGTGAGTCCAGTATATTCCATGTATACGTAAGCAGTGCTCCTCATGGATCGAGAGCCAGTGAGTCCAGTATATTCCATGTATACGTAAGCAGTGTTCCTCATGGATCGAGTGCCAGTGAGTCCAGTATATTCCATGTATACGTAAGCAGTGCTCCTCATAGAGTGCCCGTGAGTCCAGTATATTCCATGTATACGTTAGCAGTGCTCCTCATGGATGGAGTTCCCGTGAGTCAGTATATTCCATGTATACATTAGCAGTGCTCCTCATGGATCGAGTGCCCGTGAGTCCAGTATGTTCCATGCATACGTAAGGAGTGCTCCTCATGGATTGAGTGCTAGTGAGTCCAGTATATTCCATGTATACGTAAGGAGTGCTCCTCATGGATGGAGTGCCCGTGATTCCAGTATGTTCCATGTATACGTAAGGAGTGCTCCTCATGGATCGAGTGCCCGTGATTCCAGTATATTCCATTAATACGTAAGGAGTGCTCCTCATGGATCGAGTGCCCGTGAGTCCATTATATTCCATGTATACGTAAGGAGTGCTCCTCATGGATCGAGTGCCCGTTAGTCCAGTATGTTCCATGTATATGTAAGGAGTGCTCCTCATGGATTGAGAGCCTGTGAGTCCAGTATATTCCATGTATACGTTAGCAGTGCTCCTCATGGATCGAGTGCCAGTGAATCCAGTAAATTCCATGTATACGTTAGCAGTGCTCCTCATGGATCGAGTGCCTGTGAGTCCAGTATATTCCATGTATACGTAAGGAGTGCTCCTCATGGATCGAGTGCCCGTGAGTCCAGTATATTCCATACATACGTAAGGAGTGCTCCTCATGGATGGAGTGCCCGTGAGTCCAGTATATTCCATGTATACGTAAGGAGTGCTCCTCATGGATCGAGTGCCCGTGAGTCCAGTATATTCCATGTATACATTAGCAGTGCTCCTCATGGATCGAGTGCCTGTGAGTCCAGTATATTCCATGTATACGTAAGGAGTGCTCCTCATGGATCGAGTGCCTGTGAGTCCAGTATATTCCATGTATACGTAAGGAGTGCTCCTCATGGATCGAGTGCCTGTGAGTCCAGTATATTCCATGCATACGTAAGGAGTGCTCCTCATGGATCGAGATGCCTGTGAGTCCAGTATATTCCATGCATACGTAAGGAGTGCTCCTCATGAATCGAGTGACTGTGAGTCCAGTATATTCCATGTACATGTAAGGAGTGCTCCTCATGGATCGAGTGCCTGTGAGTCCAGTATATTCCATGCATACGTAAGGAGTGCTCCTCATGGATCGAGTGCCAGTGAGTCTAGTATATTCCATGCATACGTAAGGAATGCCCCTCATGGATCGAGTGCCTGTGAGTCTAGTATATTCCATGCATACGTTAGCAGTGCTCCTCATGGATCGAGTGCCCGTGAGTCCAGTATATTCCATGTATACGTAAGGATTGCTCCTCATGGATTGAGTGCCAGTGAGTCCAGTATATTCCATGCATACGTTAGCAGTGCTCCTCATGGATAAAGTACCCGTGAGTCCAGTATGTTCCATGTATACGTAAGGAGTGCTCCTCTTGGATCGAGTGCCCGTGATTCCAGTATGTTCCATGTATATGTAAGGAGTGCTCCTCATGGATCGAGTGCCTGTGATTCCAGTATGTTCCATGTATACGTTAGCAGTGCTCCTCATGGATAGAGTACCCGTGAGTCCAGTATATTCCATGTATACGTAAGGAGTGCTCCTCATGGATGGTGTGCCCGTGAGTCCAGTATATTCCATGTATACGGAAGGAGTGCTCCTCATGGATGGAGTGCCCGTGAGTCCGTATATTCCATGTATACATTAGCAGTGCTCCTCATGGATCGAGTGCCCGTGAGTCCAGTATGTTCCATGTATACGTTAGCAGTGCTCCTCATGGATGGAGTGCCCGTGAGTCCAGTATATTCCATACATACGTAAGAAGTGCTCCTCATGGATGGAGTGCCCGTGAGTCCAGTATATTCCATGTACACGTTAGCAGTGTTCCTAATGGATCGAGTGCCCGTGAGTCCAGTATATTCCATGTATATGTAAGGAGTGCTCCTCATGGATCGAGTGCCTGTGATTCCAGTATGTTCCATGTATATGTAAGGAGTGCTCCTCATGGATCGAGTGCCAGTGAGTCTAGTATATTCCATGTATACGTTAGCAGTGTTCCTCATGGATCGAGTGCCCGTGAGTCCAGTATATTCCATGTATACGTTAGCAGTGCTCCTCATGGATCGAGTGCCTGTGATTCCAGTATGTTCCATGTATATGTAAGGAGTGCTCCTCATGGATCGAGTGCCCGTGAGTCCAGTATGTTCCATGTATACGTAAGGAGTGCTCCTCATGGATCGAGTGCTCGTGTTTCCAGTATGTTCCATGTATATGTAAGGAGTGCTCCTCATGGATCGAGTGCCTGTGATTCCAGTATGTTCCATGTATACGTAAGGAGTGCTCCTCATGGATTGAGAGCCCGTGAGTCCAGTATATTCCATACATAGGTATGGAGTGCTCCTCATGGATTGAGTGCCTGTGAGTCCATTATGTTCCATGTATATGTAAGGAGTGCTCCTCATAGATCGAATGTCTGTGAGTCCAGTATGTTCCATGTATATGTAAGGAGTGCTCCTCATGGATTGAGTGCCCGTGAGTCCATTATATTCCATGTATACGTTAGCAGTGCTCCTCATGGATGGAGTGCCTGTGAGTCCAGTATGTTCCATGTATATGTAAGGAGTGCTCCTCATGGATCGAGTGCCCGTGAGTCCAGTATGTTCCATGTATACGTAAGGAGTGCTCCTCATGGATCGAGTGCCCGTGATTCCAGTATATGTAAGGAGTGCTCCTCATGGATCGAGTGCCTGTGATTCCAGTATGTTCCATGTATACATAAGGAGTGCTCCTCATGGATTGAGAGCCCGTGAGTCCAGTATATTCCATACATAGGTAAGGAGTGCTCCTCATGGATTGAGTGCCCGTGAGTCCAGTATATTCCATGTATACGTAAGGAGTGCTCCTCATGGATCGAGTGCCCGTGAATCCAGTATATTCCATGTATACGTAAGGAGTGCTCCTCATGGATGGAGTGCCCGTGAGTCCAGTATGTTCCATGTATACGTTAGCAGTGCTCCTCATGGATGGAGTGCCCGTGAATCCAGTATATTCCATGTATACGTTAGCAGTGCTCCTCATGGATTGACTGCCTGTGAGTCCAGTATGTTCCATGTATACGTAAGGAGTGCTCCTCATGGATGGAGTGCCCGTGAGTCCAGTATATTCCATACATACGTAAGAAGTGCTCCTCATGGATGGAGTGCCCGTGAGTCCAGTATATTCCATGTATACGTTAGCAGTGTTCCTCATGGATCGAGTGCCCGTGAGTCCAGTATATTCCATGTATATGTAAGGAGTGCTCCTCATGGATCGAGTGCCAGTGAGTCCAGTATATTCCATGTATACGTTAGCAGTGTTCCTCATGGATCGAGTGCCCGTGAGTCCAGTATATTCCATGTATACGTAAGGAGTGCTCCTCATGGATCGAGTGCCTGTGATTCCAGTATGTTCCATGTATATGTAAGGAGTGCTCCTCATGGATCGAGCGCCAGTGAGTCTAGTATATTCCATGTATACGTTAGCAGTGTTCCTCATGGATCGAGTGCCCGTGAGTCCAGTATATTCCATGTATATGCTAGCAGTGTTCCTCATGGATCGAGTGCCCGTGAGTCCAGTATATTCCATGTATACGTTAGCAGTGCTCCTCATTGATCGAGTGCCTGTGAGTCCAGTATATTCCATGTATACGTAAGGAGTGCTCCTCATGGATTGACTTCCCGTGAGTCCAGTATGTTCCATGTATACGTTAGCAGTGCTCCTCATGGATGGAATGCCCGTGAGTCCAGTATATTCCATACATACGTAAGAAGTGCTCCTCATGGATGGAGTGCCCGTGAGTCCAGTATATTCCATGTATACGTTAGCAGTGTTCCTCATGGATCTAGTGCCCGTGAGTCCAGTATATTCCATGTATATGTAAGGAGTGCTCCTGATGAATCGAGTGCCTGTGATTCCAGTATGTTCCATGTATATGTAAGGAATGCTCCTCATGGTTCGAGTGCCAGTGAGTCTAGTATATTCCATGTATACGTTAGCAGTGTTCCTCATGGATCGAGTGCCTGTGAGTCCAGTATATTCCATGTATATGTAAGGAGTGCTCCTCATGGATCGAGTGCCTGTGATTCCAGTATGTTCCATGTATATGTAAGGAGTGCTCCTCATGGATTGAGTGACTGTGAGTCCAGTATGTTCCATGTATATGTAACGAGTGTTCCTCATGGATCGAGTGCCCGTGAGTCCAGTATATTCCATGTATATGTAAGGAGTGCTCCTCATGGATGGAGTGCCCGTGAGTCCAGTATATTCCATGTATACGTTAGCAGTGCTCCTCATGGATTGAGAGCCCGTGAGTCCAGTATATTCCATGTATACGTAAGGAGTGCTCCTCCTGGATGGAGTGCCTGTGAGTCCAGTATATTCCATGTATACGTTAGCAATGCTCCTCATAGAGTGCCTGTGAGTCCAGTATATTCCATGTATACATTAGCAGTGCTCCTCCTGGATGGAGTGCCCGTGAGCCCAGTATGTTCCATGTATACGTAAGAAGTGCTCCTCATAGATCGAGTGCCTGTGAGTCCAGTATGTTCCATGTATATGTAAAGAGTGCACCTCATGGATCGAGTGCCCGTGAGTCCAGTATGTTCCATGTATACGTAAGGAGTGCTCCTCATAGATCGATTGCCTGTGAGTCCAGTATGTTCCATGTATATGTAAGGAGTGCTCCTCGTGGATCGAGTGCCCGTGAGTCCAGTATGTTCCATGTATACGTAAGGAGTGCTCCTCATGGATCGAGTGCCCGTGATTCCAGTATGTTCCATGTATATGTAAGGAGTGCTCCTCATGGATCGAGTGCCTGTGATTCCAGTATGTTCCATGTATACGTAAGGAGTGCTCCTCATGGATTGAGAGCCCGTGAGTCCAGTATATTGCATACATAGGTAAGGAGTGCTCCTCATGGATTGAGTGCCCATGAGTCCAGTATATTCCATGTATACGTAAGGAGTGCTCCTCATGGATCGAGTGCCCGTGAGTCCAGTATATTCCATGTATACGTAAGGAGTGCTCCTCATGGATGGAGTGCCCGTGAGTCCAGTATATTCCACGTATACATTAGCAGTGCTCCTCATGGATCGAGTGCCCGTGAGTCCAGTATGTTCCATGCATACGTTAGCAGTGCTCCTCATGGATGGATTGCCCGTGAGTCCAGTATATTGCATACATAGGTAAGGAGTGCTCCTCATGGATTGAGTGCCCATGAGTCCAGTATATTCCATGTATACGTTAGCAGTGCTCCTCATGGATTGAGTGCCTGTGAGTCCAGTATGTTCCATGTATACGTAAGGAGTGCTCCTCATGGATGGAGTGCCCGTGAGTCCAGTATATTCCATACATACGTAAGAAGTGCTCCTCATGGATGGAGTGCCCGTGAGTCCAGTATATTCCATGTACACGTTAGCAGTGTTCCTAATGGATCGAGTGCCCGTGAGTCCAGTATATTCCATGTATATGTAAGGAGTGCTCCTCATGGATCGAGTGCCTGTGATTCCAGTATGTTCCATGTATATGTAAGGAGTGCTCCTCATGGATCGAGTGCCAGTGAGTCTAGTATATTCCATGTATACGTTAGCAGTGTTCCTCATGGATCGAGTGCCCGTGAGTCCAGTATATTCCATGTATACGCTAGCAGTGTTCCTCATGGATCGAGTGCCCGTGAGTCCAGTATATTCCATGTATATGTAAGGAGTGCTCCTCATGGATTGAGAGCCCGTGAGTCCAGTATATTCCATACATAGGTAAGGAGTGCTCCTCATGGATTGAGTGCCCATGAGTCCAGTATATTCCATGTATACGTAAGGAGTGCTCCTCATGGATCGAGTGCCCGTGAGTCCAGTATATTCCATGTATACGTAAGGAGTGCTCCTCATGGATCGAGTGCCCGTGAGTCCAGTATATTCCATGTATATGTAAGGAGTGCTCCTCATGGATCGAGTGCCCGTGAGTCCATTATATTCCATACATACGTAAGAAGTGCTCCTCATGGATGGAGTGCCAGTGAGTCCATTATATTCCATACATACGTAAGCAGTGCTCCTCATGTATCGAGTGCCTGTGATTCCAGTATGTTCCATGTATACGTAAGGAGTGCTCCTCATGGATGGAGTGCCCGTGAGTCCAGTATATTCCATGTATACGCTAGCAGTGTTCCTCATGGATCGAGTGCCCGTGAGTCCAGTATATTCCATGTATATGTAAGGAGTGCTCCTCATTAATCGAGTGCCTGTGAGTCCAGTATATTCCATGTATACGTAAGGAGTTCTCCTCATGGATTGACTGCCCGTGAGTTCAGTATGTTCCATGTATATGTTAGCAGTGCTCCTCATGGATGGAGTGCCCGTGAGTCCAGTGTATTCCATACATACGTAAGAAGTGCTCCTCATGGATGGAGTGCCCGTGAGTCCAGTATATTCCATGTATACGTTAGTAGTGTTCCTCATGGATCGAGTGCCCGTGAGTCCAGTATATTCCATGTATATGTAAGGAGTGCTCCTCATGGATCGAGTGCCTGTGATTCCAGTATGTTCCATGTATATGTAAGGAGTGCTCTTCATGGATTGAGTGACTGTGAGTCCAGTATGTTCCATGTATATGTAACGAGTGTTCCTCATGGATCGAGTGCCCGTGAGTCCAGTATATTCCATGTATTTGTAAGGAGTGCTCCTCATGGATGGAGTGCTCGTGATTCCAGTATGTTCCATACATACGTAAGCAGTGCTCCTCATAGAGTGCCCGTGAGTCCAGTATGTTCCATTTATATGTAAGGAGTGCTCCTCATGGATCGAGTGCCAGTGAGTCTAGAATATTCCATGTATACGTTAGCAGTGTTCCTCATGGATCGAGTGCCTGTGAGTCCAGTATATTCCATGTATATGTAAGGAGTGCTCCTCATGGATCGAGTGCCTGTGATTCCAGTATGTTCCATGTATATGTAAGGAGTGCTCCTCATGGATCGAGTGCCCGTGAGTCCAGTATATTCCATGTATACGCTAGCAGTGTTCCTCATGGATCGAGTGCCCGTGAGTCCAGTATATTCCATGTATATGTAAGGAGTGCTCCTCATGGATCGAGTGCCTGTGATTCCAGTATGTTCCATGTATATGTACGGAGTGCTCCTCATGGATTGAGTGACTGTGAGTCCAGTATGTTCCATGTATATGTAACAAGTGTTCCTCATGGATCGAGTGCCCGTGAGTCCAGTATATTCCATGTATTTGTAAGGAGTGCTCCTCATGGATGGAGTGCTCGTGATTCCAGTATGTTCCATACATACGTAAGCAGTGCTCCTCATAGAGTGCCCGTGAGTCCAGTATGTTCCATTTATATGTAAGGAGTGCTCCTCATGGATCGAGTGCCAGTGAGTCTAGAATATTCCATGTATACGTTAGCAGTGTTCCTCATGGATCGAGTGCCTGTGAGTCCAGTATATTCCATGTATATGTAAGGAGTGCTCCTCATGGATCGAGTGCCTGTGATTCCAGTATGTTCCATGTATATGTACGGAGTGCTCCTCATGGATTGAGTGACTGTGAGTCCAGTATGTTCCATGTATATGTAAGGAGTGCTCCTCATGGATTGAGTGACTGTGAGTCCAGTATGTTCCATTTATATGTAAGGAGTGCTCCTCATGGATTGAGTGACTGTGAGTCCTGTATGTTCCATGTATACGTAAGGAGTGCTCCTCATGGATCGAGTGCCCGTGAGTCCAGTATATTCCATGTATACGTTAGCAGTGCTCCTCATGGATGGAGTGCCTGTGAGTCCAGTATGTTCCATGTATATGTAAGGAGTGCTCCTCATAGATCGAGTGCCAGTGAGTCCAGTATATTCCATGTATATGTAAGGAGTGCTCCTCATGGATGGAGTGCTCGTGATTCCAGTATGTTCCATACATACGTAAGCAGTGCTCCTCATAGAGTGCCCGTGAATCCAGTATGTTCCATTTATATGTAAGGAGTGCTCCTCATGGATTGAGTGACTGTGAGTCCAGTATGTTCCATGTATATGTAAGGAGTGCTCCTCATCGATTGAGTGACTGTGAGTCCAGTATGTTCCATTTATATGTAAGGAGTGCTCCTCATGGATTGAGTGACTGTGAGTCCTGTATGTTCCATGTATACGTAAGGAGTGCTCCTCATGGATCGAGTGCCCGTGAGTCCAGTATATTCCATGTATACGTTAGCAGTGCTCCTCATGGATGGAGTGCCTGTGAGTCCAGTATGTTCCATGTATATGTAAGGAGTGCTCCTCATAGATCGAGTGCCAGTGAGTCCAGTATATTCCATGTATATGTAAGGAGTGCTCCTCATGGATGGAGTGCTCGTGATTCCAGTATGTTCCATACATACGTAAGCAGTGCTCCTCATAGAGTGCCCGTGAATCCAGTATGTTCCATTTATATGTAAGGAGTGCTCCTCATGGATTGAGTGACTGTGAGTCCAGTATGTTCCATGTATATGTAAGGAGTGCTCCTCATCGATTGAGTGACTGTGAGTCCAGTATGTTCCATTTATATGTAAGGAGTGCTCCTCATGGATTGAGTGACTGTGAGTCCTGTATGTTCCATGTATACGTAAGGAGTGCTCCTCATGGATCGAGTGCCCGTGAGTCAGTATATTCCATGTATACATTAGCAGTGCTCCTCATGGATCGAGTGCCCGTGAGTCCAGTATATTCCATGTATATGTAAGGAGTGCTCCTCATGGATCGAGTGCCTGTGAGTCCAGTATATTCCATGTATACGTAAGGAGTGCTCCTCATGGATGGAGTGCCCGTGAGTCCAGTATATTCCATGTATACGTTAGCAGTGCTCCTCATGGATCGAGTGCCCGTGAGTCCAGTATATTCCATGTATACGTTAGCAGTGCTCCTCATGGATGGAGTGCCTGTGAGTCCAGTATGTTCCATGTATATGTAAGGAGTGCTCCTCATGGATCGAGTGCCAGTGAGTGTAGTATATTCCATGTATATGTAAGGAGTGCTCCTCATGGATTGAGTGCCTGTGAGTCCAGTATGTTCCATGTATATGTAAGGAGTGCTCCTCATAGATCGAGTGCCTGTGAGTCCAGTATATTCCATGCATACGTAAGGAGTGCTCCTCATGGATCGAGTGCCTGTGAGTCCAGTATATTCCATGTATACGTAAGGAGTGCTCCTCATGGATCGAGTGCCCGTGAGTCCAGTATATTCCATGTATACGTTAGCAGTGCTCCTCATGGATGGAGTGCCTGTGATTCCAGTATGTTCCATTTATATGTAAGGAGTGCTGCTCATGGATCGAGTGCCCGTGAGTCCAGTATATTCCATACATACGTAAGGAGTGCTCCTCATGGATCGAGTGCCCGTGAGTCCATTATGTTCCATGTATACGTAAGTAGTGCTCCTCATAGATCGAGTGCCAGTGATTCCAGTATGTTCCATGTATATGTAAGGAGTGCTCCTCATAGATCGAGTGCCTGTGAGTCCAGTATGTTCCATGTATATGTAAGGAGTGCTCCTCATGGATTGAGTGCCCGTGAGTCCAGTATGTTCCATGTATACGTAAGGAGTGCTCCTCATGGATTGACTGCCTGTGAGTCCAGTATGTTCCATGTATACGTAAGGAGTGCTCCTCTTGGATCGAGTGCCCGTGATTCCAGTATGTTCCATGTATATGTAAGGAGTGCTCCTCATGGATCGAGTGCCTGTGATTCCAGTATGTTCCATGTATACGTTAGCAGTGCTCCTCATGGATAGAGTACCCGTGAGTCCAGTATATTCCATGTATACGTAAGGAGTGCTCCTCATGGATGGTGTGCCCGTGAGTCCAGTATATTCCATGTATACGTAAGGAGTGCTCCTCATGGATGGAGTGCCAGTGAGTCCGTATATTCCATGTATACATTAGCAGTGCTCCTCATGGATCGAGTGCCCGTGAGTCCAGTATGTTCCATGTATACGTTAGCAGTGCTCCTCATGGATGGAGTGCCCGTGAGTCCAGTATATTCCATACATACGTAAGAAGTGCTCCTCATGGATGGAGTGCCCGTGAGTCCAGTATATTCCATGTACACGTTAGCAGTGTTCCTAATGGATCGAGTGCCCGTGAGTCCAGTATATTCCATGTATATGTAAGGAGTGCTCCTCATGGATCGAGTGCCTGTGATTCCAGTATGTTCCATGTATATGTAAGGAGTGCTCCTCATGGATCGAGTGCCAGTGAGTCTAGTATATTCCATGTATACGTTAGCAGTGTTCCTCATGGATCGAGTGCCCGTGAGTCCAGTATATTCCATGTATACGCTAGCAGTGTTCCTCATGGATCGAGAGCCCGTGAGTCCAGTATATTCCATACATAGGTAAGGAGTGCTCCTCATGGATTGAGTGCCCATGAGTCCAGTATATTCCATGTATACGTAAGGAGTGCTCCTCATGGATGGAGTGCCCATGAGTCCAGTATATTCCATGTATACATTAGCAGTGCTCCTCATGGATCGAGTGCCTGTGAGTCCAGTATGTTCCATGTATACGTTAGCAGTGTTCCTCATGGATCGAGTGCCCGTGAGTCCAGTATATTCCATGTATATGTAAGGAGTGCTCCTCATGGATCGAGTGCCCGTGAGTCCATTATATTCCATACATACGTAAGAAGTGCTCCTCATGGATGGAGTGCCAGTGAGTCCATTATATTCCATACATACGTAAGCAGTGCTCCTCATGGATCGAGTGCCTGTGATTCCAGTATGTTCCATGTATATGTAAGGAGTGCTCCTCATGGATGGAGTGCCTGTGAATCCAGTATATTCCATGTATACGTTAGCAGTGCTCCTCATGGATTGACTGCCTGTGAGTCCAGTATGTTCCATGGATACGTAAGGAGTGCTCCTCATGGATGGAGTGCCCGTGAGTCCAGTATATTCCATGTATACGCTAGCATTGTTCCTCATGGATCGAGTGCCCGTGAGTCCAGTATATTCCATGTATATGTAAGGAGTGCTCCTCATTGATCGAGTGCCTGTGAGTCCAGTATGTTCCATGTATACGTAAGGAGTTCTCCTCATGGATTGACTGCCCGTGAGTCCATTATGTTCCATGTATATGTTAGCAGTGCTCCTCATGGATGGAGTGCCCGTGAGTCCAGTATATTCCATACATACGTAAGAAGTGCTCCTCATGGATGGAGTGCCCGTGAGTCCAGTATATTCCAAGTATACGTTAGTAGTGTTCCTCATGGATCGAGTGCCTGTGAGTCCAGTATATTCCATGTATATTTAAGGAGTGCTCCTCATGGATCGAGTGCCTGTGATTCCAGTATGTTCCATGTATATGTTAGGAGTGCTCCTCATGGATCGAGTGCCCGTGAGTCCAGTATATTCCATGTATACGCTAGCAGTGTTCCTCATGGATCGAGTGCCCGTGAGTCCAGTATATTCCATGTATATGTAAGGAGTGCTCCTCATGGATCGAGTGCCTGTGATTCCAGTATGTTCCATGTATATGTGAGGAGTGCTCCTCATGGATTGAGTGACTGTGAGTCCAGTATGTTCCATGTATATGTAACGAGTGTTCCTCATGGATCGAGTGCCCGTGAGTCCAGTATATTCCATGTATTTGTAAGGAGTGCTCCTCATGGATGGAGTGCTCGTGATTCCAGTATGTTCCATACATACGTAAGCAGTGCTCCTCATAGAGTGCCCGTGAGTCCAGTATGTTCCATTTATATGTAAGGAGTGCTCCTCATGGATGGAGTGCCAGTGAGTCCAGTATATTCCATGTATACGTAAGGAGTGCTCCTCATGGATCGAGTGCCAGTGAGTCTAGAATATTCCATGTATACGTTAGCAGTGTTCCTCATGGATCGAGTGCCTGTGAGTCCAGTATATTCCATGTATATGTAAGGAGTGCTCCTCATGGATCGAGTGCCTGTGATTCCAGTATGTTCCATGTATATGTAAGGAGTGCTCCTCATGGATCGAGTGCCCGTGAGTCCAGTATATTCCATGTATACGCTAGCAGTGTTCCTCATGGATCGAGTGCCCGTGAGTCCAGTATATTCCATGTATACGTAAGGAGTGCTCCTCATGGATCGAGTGCCCGTGAGTCCAGTATATTCCATGTATACGCTAGCAGTGTTCCTCATGGATCGAGTGCCCGTGAGTCCAGTATATTCCATGTATACGTAAGGAGTGCTCCTCATGGATCGAGTGCCTGTGATTCCAGTATGTTCCATGTATATGTAAGGAGTGCTCCTCATGGATTGAGTGACTGTGAGTCCAGTATGTTCCATGTATATGTAACAAGTGTTCCTCATGGATCGAGTGCCCGTGAGTCCAGTATATTCCATGTATTTGTAAGGAGTGCTCCTCATGGATGGAGTGCTCGTGATTCCAGTATGTTCCATACATACGTAAGCAGTGCTCCTCATAGAGTGCCCGTGAATCCAGTATGTTCCATTTATATGTAAGGAGTGCTCCTCATGGATTGAGTGACTGTGAGTCCAGTATGTTCCATGTATATGTAAGGAGTGCTCCTCATGGATTGAGTGACTGTGAGTCCAGTATGTTCCATTTATATGTAAGGAGTGCTCCTCATGGATTGAGTGACTGTGAGTCCTGTATGTTCCATGTATACGTAAGGAGTGCTCCTCATGGATCGAGTGCCCGTGAGTCCAGTATATTCCATGTATACGTTAGCAGTGCTCCTCATGGATGGAGTGCCTGTGAGTCCAGTATGTTCCATGTATATGTAAGGAGTGCTCCTCATAGATCGAGTGCCAGTGAGTCCAGTATATTCCATGTATATGTAAGGAGTGCTCCTCATGGATGGAGTGCTCATGATTCCAGTATGTTCCATACATACGTAAGCAGTGCTCCTCATAGAGTGCCCGTGAATCCAGTATGTTCCATTTATATGTAAGGAGTGCTCCTCATGGATTGAGTGACTGTGAGTCCAGTATGTTCCATGTATATGTAAGGAGTGCTCCTCATGGATTGAGTGACTGTGAGTCCAGTATGTTCCATTTATATGTAAGGAGTGCTCCTCATGGATTGAGTGACTGTGAGTCCTGTATGTTCCATGTATACGTAAGGAGTGCTCCTCATGGATCGAGTGCCCGTGAGTCCAGTATATTCCATGTATACGTTAGCAGTGCTCCTCATGGATGGAGTGCCTGTGAGTCCAGTATGTTCCATGTATATGTAAGGAGTGCTCCTCATAGATCGAGTGCCAGTGAGTCCAGTATATTCCATGTATATGTAAGGAGTGCTCCTCATGGATCGAGTGCCCGTGAGTCCAGTATATTCCATGTATATGTAAGGAGTGCTCCTCATGGATCGAGTGCCTGTGAGTCCAGTATATTCCATGTATACGTAAGGAGTGCTCCTCATGGATTGAGTGACTGTGAGTCCAGTATGTTCCATTTATATGTAAGGAGTGCTCCTCATGGATATAGTGACTGTGAGTCCTGTATGTTCCATGTATACGTAAGGAGTGCTCCTCATGGATCGAGTGCCCGTGAGTCCAGTATATTCCATGTATACGTTAGCAGTGCTCCTCATGGATGGAGTGCCTGTGAGTCCAGTATGTTCCATGTATATGTAAGGAGTGCTCCTCATGGATCGAGTGCCCGTGATTCCAGTATGTTCCATGTATACGTAAGGAGTGCTCCTCATGGATCGAGTACCCGTGAGTCCAGTATATTCCATGTATACGTAAGGAGTGCTCCTCATGGATGGTGTGCCCGTGAGTCCAGTATATTCCATGTATACGTAAGGAGTGCTCCTCATGGATGGAGTGCCCGTGAGTCCGTATATTCCATGTATACATTAGCAGTGCTCCTCATGGATCGAGTGCCCGTGAGTCCAGTATGTTCCATGTATACGTTAGCAGTGCTCCTCATGGATGGAGTGCCCGTGAGTCCAGTATATTCCATACATACGTAAGAAGTGCTCCTCATGGATGGAGTGCCCGTGAGTCCAGTATATTCCATGTACACGTTAGCAGTGTTCCTAATGGATCGAGTGCCCGTGAGTCCAGTATATTCCATGTATATGTAAGGAGTGCTCCTCATGGATTGAGTGACTGTGAGTCCTGTATGTTCCATGTATACGTAAGGAGTGCTCCTCATGGATCGAGTGCCCGTGAGTCCAGTATATTCCATGTATACGTTAGCAGTGCTCCTCATGGATGGAGTGCCTGTGAGTCCAGTATGTTCCATGTATATGTAAGGAGTGCTCCTCATAGATCGAGTGCCAGTGAGTCCAGTATATTCCATGTATATGTAAGGAGTGCTCCTCATGGATCGAGTGCCCGTGAGTCCAGTATATTCCATGTATATGTAAGGAGTGCTCCTCATGGATCGAGTGCCTGTGAGTCCAGTATATTCCATGTATACGTAAGGAGTGCTCCTCATGGATGGAGTGCCCGTGAGTCCAGTATATTCCATGTATACGTTAGCAGTGCTCCTCATGGATCGAGTGCCCGTGAGTCCAGTATATTCCATGTATACGTTAGCAGTGCTCCTCATGGATGGAGTGCCTGTGAGTCCAGTATGTTCCATGTATATGTAAGGAGTGCTCCTCATGGATCGAGTGCCAGTGAGTGTAGTATATTCCATGTATATGTAAGGAGTGCTCCTCATGGATTGAGTGCCTGTGAGTCCAGTATGTTCCATGTATATGTAAGGAGTGCTCCTCATAGATCGAGTGCCTGTGAGTCCAGTATATTCCATGCATACGTAAGGAGTGCTCCTCATGGATCGAGTGCCTGTGAGTCCAGTATATTCCATGTATACGTAAGGAGTGCTCCTCATGGATCGAGTGCCCGTGAGTCCAGTATATTCCATGTATACGTTAGCAGTGCTCCTCATGGATGGAGTGCCTGTGATTCCAGTATGTTCCATTTATATGTAAGGAGTGCTGCTCATGGATCGAGTGCCCGTGAGTCCAGTATATTCCATACATACGTAAGGAGTGCTCCTCATGGATCGAGTGCCCGTGAGTCCAGTATGTTCCATGTATACGTAAGTAGTGCTCCTCATAGATCGAGTGCCAGTGATTCCAGTATGTTCCATGTATATGTAAGGAGTGCTCCTCATAGATCGAGTGCCTGTGAGTCCAGTATGTTCCATGTATATGTAAGGAGTGCTCCTCATGGATTGAGTGCCCGTGAGTCCAGTATGTTCCATGTATACGTAAGGAGTGCTCCTCATGGATTGACTGCCTGTGAGTCCAGTATGTTCCATGTATACGTAAGGAGTGCTCCTCTTGGATCGAGTGCCCGTGATTCCAGTATGTTCCATGTATATGTAAGGAGTGCTCCTCATGGATCGAGTGCCTGTGATTCCAGTATGTTCCATGTATACGTTAGCAGTGCTCCTCATGGATAGAGTACCCGTGAGTCCAGTATATTCCATGTATACGTAAGGAGTGCTCCTCATGGATGGTGTGCCCGTGAGTCCAGTATATTCCATGTATACGTAAGAAGTGCTCCTCATGGATCGAGTGCCTGTGATTCCAGTATGTTCCATGTATATGTAAGGAGTGCTCCTCATGGATCGAGTGCCAGTGAGTCTAGTATATTCCATGTATACGTTAGCAGTGTTCCTCATGGATCGAGTGCCCGTGAGTCCAGTATATTCCATGTATACGCTAGCAGTGTTCCTCATGGATCGAGAGCCCGTGAGTCCAGTATATTCCATACATAGGTAAGGAGTGCTCCTCATGGATTGAGTGCCCATGAGTCCAGTATATTCCATGTATACGTAAGGAGTGCTCCTCATGGATCGAGTGCCCATGAGTCCAGTATATTCCATGTATACGTAAGGAGTGCTCCTCATGGATGGAGTGCCCATGAGTCCAGTATATTCCATGTATACATTAGCAGTGCTCCTCATGGATCGAGTGCCTGTGAGTTCAGTATGTTCCATGTATACGTTAGCAGTGTTCCTCATGGATCGAGTGCCCGTGAGTCCAGTATATTCCATGTATATGTAAGGAGTGCTCCTCATGGATCGAGTGCCCGTGAGTCCATTATATTCCATACATACGTAAGCAGTGCTCCTCATGGATCGAGTGCCTGTGATTCCAGTATGTTCCATGTATATGTAAGGAGTGCTCCTCATGGATGGAGTGCCCGTGAATCCAGTATATTCCATGTATACGTTAGCAGTGCTCCTCATGGATTGACTGCCTGTGAGTCCAGTATGTTCCATGGATACGTAAGGAGTGCTCCTCATGGATGGAGTGCCCGTGAGTCCAGTATATTCCATGTATACGCTAGCAGTGTTCCTCATGGATCGAGTGCCCGTGAGTCCAGTATATTCCATGTATATGTAAGGAGTGCTCCTCATTGATCGAGTGCCTGTGAGTCCAGTATATTCCATGTATACGTAAGGAGTTCTCCTCATGGATTGACTGCCCGTGAGTCCAGTATGTTCCATGTATATGTTAGCAGTGCTCCTCATGGATGGAGTGCCCGTGAGTCCAGTATATTCCATACATACGTAAGAAGTGCTCCTCATGGATGGAGTGCCCGTGAGTCCAGTATATTCCATGTATACGTTAGTAGTGTTCCTCATGGATCGAGTGCCCGTGAGTCCAGTATATTCCATGTATATTTAAGGAGTGCTCCTCATGGATCGAGTGCCTGTGATTCCAGTATGTTCCATGTATATGTTAGGAGTGCTCCTCATGGATCGAGTGCCAGTGAGTCTAGAATATTCCATGTATACGTTAGCAGTGTTCCTCATGGATCGAGTGCCTGTGAGTCCAGTATATTCCATGTATATGTAAGGAGTGCTCCTCATGGATCGAGTGCCTGTGATTCCAGTATGTTCCATGTATATGTAAGGAGTGCTCCTCATGGATCGAGTGCCCGTGAGTCCAGTATATTCCATGTATACGCTAGCAGTGTTCCTCATGGATCGAGTGCCCGTGAGTCCAGTATATTCCATGTATATGTAAGGAGTGCTCCTCATGGATCGAGTGCCTGTGATTCCAGTATGTTCCATGTATATGTAAGGAGTGCTCCTCATGGATTGAGTGACTGTGAGTCCAGTATGTTCCATGTATATGTAACAAGTGTTCCTCATGGATCGAGTGCCCGTGAGTCCAGTATATTCCATGTATTTGTAAGGAGTGCTCCTCATGGATGGAGTGCTCGTGATTCCAGTATGTTCCATACATACGTAAGCAGTGCTCCTCATAGAGTGCCCGTGAATCCAGTATGTTCCATTTATATGTAAGGAGTGCTCCTCATGGATTGAGTGACTGTGAGTCCAGTATGTTCCATGTATATGTAAGGAGTGCTCCTCATGGATTGAGTGACTGTGAGTCCAGTATGTTCCATTTATATGTAAGGAGTGCTCCTCATGGATTGAGTGACTGTGAGTCCTGTATGTTCCATGTATACGTAAGGAGTGCTCCTCATGGATCGAGTGCCCGTGAGTCCAGTATATTCCATGTATACGTTAGCAGTGCTCCTCATGGATGGAGTGCCTGTGAGTCCAGTATGTTCCATGTATATGTAAGGAGTGCTCCTCATAGATCGAGTGCCAGTGAGTCCAGTATATTCCATGTATATGTAAGGAGTGCTCCTCATGGATCGAGTGCCCGTGAGTCCAGTATATTCCATGTATATGTAAGGAGTGCTCCTCATGGATCGAGTGCCTGTGAGTCCAGTATATTCCATGTATACGTAAGGAGTGCTCCTCATGGATGGAGTGCCCGTGAGTCCAGTATATTCCATGTATACGTTAGCAGTGCTCCTCATGGATGGAGTGCCTGTGAGTCCAGTATGTTCCATGTATACGTAAGGAGTGCTCCTCATGGATTGACTGCCTGTGAGTCCAGTATGTTCCATGTATACGTAAGGAGTGCTCCTCATGGATGGACTGCCCGTGAGTCCAGTATATTCCATACATACGTAAGGAGTGCTCCTCATGGAGTGCCCGTGAGTCCAGTATATTCCATGTATACGTAAGGAGTGCTCCTCATGGATCGAGTGCCCGTGAGTCCAGTATATTCCATGTATACGTTAGCAGTGCTCCTCATGGATGGAGTTCCCGTGAGTCCAGTATATTCCATCCATACATAAGGAGTGCTCCTCATGGATGGAGTGCCCGTGAGTCCAGTATATTCCATGTATACGTTAGCAGTGTTCCTCATGGATCGAGTGCCCGTGAGTCCAGTATATTCCATGTATATGTAAGGAGTGCTCCTCATGGATCGAGTGCCTGTGATTCCAGTATGTTCCATGTATATGTAAGGAGTGCTCCTCATGGATCAAGTGCCCGTGAGTCCAGTATATTCCATGTATACGTTAGCAGTGTTCCTCATTGATCGAGTGCCAGTGAGTCCAGTATATTCCATGTATACGTAAGCAGTGCTCCTCATGGATCGAGAGCCAGTGAGTCCAGTATATTCCATGTATACGTAAGCAGTGTTCCTCATGGATCGAGTGCCAGTGAGTCCAGTATATTCCATGTATACGTAAGCAGTGCTCCTCATAGAGTGCCCGTGAGTCCAGTATATTCCATGTATACGTTAGCAGTGCTCCTCATGGATGGAGTTCCCGTGAGTCAGTATATTCCATGTATACATTAGCAGTGCTCCTCATGGATCGAGTGCCCGTGAGTCCAGTATGTTCCATGCATACGTAAGGAGTGCTCCTCATGGATTGAGTGCTAGTGAGTCCAGTATATTCCATGTATACGTAAGGAGTGCTCCTCATGGATGGAGTGCCCGTGATTCCAGTATGTTCCATGTATACGTAAGGAGTGCTCCTCATGGATCGAGTGCCCGTGATTCCAGTATATTCCATTAATACGTAAGGAGTGCTCCTCATGGATCGAGTGCCCGTGAGTCCATTATATTCCATGTATACGTAAGGAGTGCTCCTCATGGATCGAGTGCCCGTTAGTCCAGTATGTTCCATGTATATGTAAGGAGTGCTCCTCATGGATTGAGAGCCTGTGAGTCCAGTATATTCCATGTATACGTTAGCAGTGCTCCTCATGGATCGAGTGCCAGTGAATCCAGTAAATTCCATGTATACGTTAGCAGTGCTCCTCATGGATCGAGTGCCTGTGAGTCCAGTATATTCCATGTATACGTAAGGAGTGCTCCTCATGGATCGAGTGCCCGTGAGTCCAGTATATTCCATACATACGTAAGGAGTGCTCCTCATGGATGGAGTGCCCGTGAGTCCAGTATATTCCATGTATACGTAAGGAGTGCTCCTCATGGATCGAGTGCCCGTGAGTCCAGTATATTCCATGTATACATTAGCAGTGCTCCTCATGGATCGAGTGCCTGTGAGTCCAGTATATTCCATGTATACGTAAGGAGTGCTCCTCATGGATCGAGTGCCTGTGAGTCCAGTATATTCCATGTATACGTAAGGAGTGCTCCTCATGGATCGAGTGCCTGTGAGTCCAGTATATTCCATGCATACGTAAGGAGTGCTCCTCATGGATCGAGATGCCTGTGAGTCCAGTATATTCCATGCATACGTAAGGAGTGCTCCTCATGAATCGAGTGACTGTGAGTCCAGTATATTCCATGTACATGTAAGGAGTGCTCCTCATGGATCGAGTGCCTGTGAGTCCAGTATATTCCATGCATACGTAAGGAGTGCTCCTCATGGATCGAGTGCCAGTGAGTCTAGTATATTCCATGCATACGTAAGGAATGCCCCTCATGGATCGAGTGCCTGTGAGTCTAGTATATTCCATGCATACGTTAGCAGTGCTCCTCATGGATCGAGTGCCCGTGAGTCCAGTATATTCCATGTATACGTAAGGATTGCTCCTCATGGATTGAGTGCCAGTGAGTCCAGTATATTCCATGCATACGTTAGCAGTGCTCCTCATGGATAAGTACCCGTGAGTCCAGTATGTTCCATGTATACGTAAGGAGTGCTCCTCTTGGATCGAGTGCCCGTGATTCCAGTATGTTCCATGTATATGTAAGGAGTGCTCCTCATGGATCGAGTGCCTGTGATTCCAGTATGTTCCATGTATACGTTAGCAGTGCTCCTCATGGATAGAGTACCCGTGAGTCCAGTATATTCCATGTATACGTAAGGAGTGCTCCTCATGGATGGTGTGCCCGTGAGTCCAGTATATTCCATGTATACGGAAGGAGTGCTCCTCATGGATGGAGTGCCCGTGAGTCCGTATATTCCATGTATACATTAGCAGTGCTCCTCATGGATCGAGTGCCCGTGAGTCCAGTATGTTCCATGTATACGTTAGCAGTGCTCCTCATGGATGGAGTGCCCGTGAGTCCAGTATATTCCATACATACGTAAGAAGTGCTCCTCATGGATGGAGTGCCCGTGAGTCCAGTATATTCCATGTACACGTTAGCAGTGTTCCTAATGGATCGAGTGCCCGTGAGTCCAGTATATTCCATGTATATGTAAGGAGTGCTCCTCATGGATCGAGTGCCTGTGATTCCAGTATGTTCCATGTATATGTAAGGAGTGCTCCTCATGGATCGAGTGCCAGTGAGTCTAGTATATTCCATGTATACGTTAGCAGTGTTCCTCATGGATCGAGTGCCCGTGAGTCCAGTATATTCCATGTATACGCTAGCAGTGTTCCTCATGGATCGAGAGCCTGTGAGTCCAGTATATTCCATACATAGGTAAGGAGTGCTCCTCATGGATTGAGTGCCCATGAGTCCAGTATATTCCATGTATACGTAAGGAGTGCTCCTCATGGATCGAGTGCCCGTGAGTCCAGTATATTCCATGTATACGTAAGGAGTGCTCCTCATGGATGGAGTGCCCATGAGTCCAGTATATTCCATGTATACATTAGCAGTGCTCCTCATGGATCGAGTGCCTGTGAGTCCAGTATGTTCCATGTATACGTTAGCAGTGTTCCTCATGGATCGAGTGCCCGTGAGTCCAGTATATTCCATGTATATGTAAGGAGTGCTCCTCATGGATCGAGTGCCCGTGAGTCCATTATATTCCATACATACGTAAGAAGTGCTCCTCATGGATGGAGTGCCAGTGAGTCCATTATATTCCATACATACGTAAGCAGTGCTCCTCATGGATCGAGTGCCTGTGAGTCCAGTATGTTCCATGGATACGTAAGGAGTGCTCCTCATGGATGGAGTGCCCGTGAGTCCAGTATATTCCATGTATACGCTAGCAGTGTTCCTCATGGATTGACTGCCTGTGAGTCCAGTATGTTCCATGGATACGTAAGGAGTGCTCCTCATGGATGGAGTGCCCGTGAGTCCAGTATATTCCATGTATACGCTAGCAGTGTTCCTCATGGATCGAGTGCCCGTGAGTCCAGTATATTCCATGTATATGTAAGGAGTGCTCCTCATTGATCGAGTGCCTGTGAGTCCAGTATATTCCATGTATACGTAAGGAGTTCTCCTCATGGATTGACTGCCCGTGAGTCCAGTATGTTCCATGTATATGTTAGCAGTGCTCCTCATGGATGGAGTGCCCGTGAGTCCAGTATATTCCATACATACGTAAGAAGTGCTCCTCATGGATGGAGTGCCCGTGAGTCCAGTATATTCCAAGTATACGTTAGTAGTGTTCCTCATGGATCGAGTGCCTGTGAGTCCAGTATATTCCATGTATATTTAAGGAGTGCTCCTCATGGATCGAGTGCCTGTGATTCCAGTATGTTCCATGTATATGTTAGGAGTGCTCCTCATGGATCGAGTGCCCGTGAGTCCAGTATATTCCATGTATACGCTAGCAGTGTTCCTCATGGATCGAGTGCCCGTGAGTCCAGTATATTCCATGTATATGTAAGGAGTGCTCCTCATGGATCGAGTGCCTGTGATTCCAGTATGTTCCATGTATATGTGAGGAGTGCTCCTCATGGATTGAGTGACTGTGAGTCCAGTATGTTCCATGTATATGTAACGAGTGTTCCTCATGGATCGAGTGCCCGTGAGTCCAGTATATTCCATGTATTTGTAAGGAGTGCTCCTCATGGATCGAGTGCCAGTGAGTCTAGAATATTCCATGTATACGTTAGCAGTGTTCCTCATGGATCGAGTGCCTGTGAGTCCAGTATATTCCATGTATATGTAAGGAGTGCTCCTCATGGATCGAGTGCCTGTGATTCCAGTATGTTCCATGTATATGTAAGGAGTGCTCCTCATGGATCGAGTGCTCGTGATTCCAGTATGTTCCATACATACGTAAGCAGTGCTCCTCATAGAGTGCCAGTGAGTCCAGTATATTCCATGTATACGTAAGGAGTGCTCCTCATGGATCGAGTGCCAGTGAGTCTAGAATATTCCATGTATACGTTAGCAGTGTTCCTCATGGATCGAGTGCCTGTGAGTCCAGTATATTCCATGTATATGTAAGGAGTGCTCCTCATGGATCGAGTGCCTGTGATTCCAGTATGTTCCATGTATATGTAAGGAGTGCTCCTCATGGATCGAGTGCCTGTGAGTCCAGTATATTCCATGTATACGCTAGCAGTGTTCCTCATGGATCGAGTGCCCGTGAGTCCAGTATATTCCATGTATACGTAAGGAGTGCTCCTCATGGATCGAGTGCCCGTGAGTCCAGTATATTCCATGTATACGCTAGCAGTGTTCCTCATGGATCGAGTGCCCGTGAGTCCAGTATATTCCATGTATACGTAAGGAGTGCTCCTCATGGATCGAGTGCCTGTGATTCCAGTATGTTCCATGTATATGTAAGGAGTGCTCCTCATGGATTGAGTGACTGTGAGTCCAGTATGTTCCATGTATATGTAACAAGTGTTCCTCATGGATCGAGTGCCCGTGAGTCCAGTATATTCCATGTATTTGTAAGGAGTGCTCCTCCTAGATGGAGTGCTCGTGATTCCAGTATGTTCCATACATACGTAAGCAGTGCTCCTCATAGAGTGCCCGTGAATCCAGTATGTTCCATTTATATGTAAGGAGTGCTCCTCATGGATCGAGTGCCAGTGAGTCTAGAATATTCCATGTATACGTTAGCAGTGTTCCTCATGGATCGAGTGCCTGTGAGTCCATTATATTCCATACATACGTAAGCAGTGCTCCTCATGGATGGAGTGCCTGTGAGTCCATTATATTCCATACATACGTAAGCAGTGCTCCTCATGGATCGAGTGCCTGTGAGTCCAGTATGTTCCATGTATACGTAAGGAGTGCTCCTCATGGATTGAGTGACTGTGAGTCCAGTATGTTCCATGTATATGTAAGGAGTGCTCCTCATGGATTGAGTGACTGTGAGTCCTGTATGTTCCATGTATACGTAAGGAGTGCTCCTCATGGATCGAGTGCCCGTGAGTCCAGTATATTCCATGTATACGTTAGCAGTGCTCCTCATGGATGGAGTGCCTGTGAGTCCAGTATGTTCCATGTATATGTAAGGAGTGCTCCTCATAGATCGAGTGCCAGTGAGTCCAGTATATTCCATGTATATGTAAGGAGTGCTCCTCATGGATGGAGTGCTCATGATTCCAGTATGTTCCATACATACGTAAGCAGTGCTCCTCATAGAGTGCCCGTGAATCCAGTATGTTCCATTTATATGTAAGGAGTGCTCCTCATGGATTGAGTGACTGTGAGTCCAGTATGTTCCATGTATATGTAAGGAGTGCTCCTCATGGATTGAGTGACTGTGAGTCCAGTATGTTCCATTTATATGTAAGGAGTGCTCCTCATGGATTGAGTGACTGTGAGTCCTGTATGTTCCATGTATACGTAAGGAGTGCTCCTCATGGATCGAGTGCCCGTGAGTCCAGTATATTCCATGTATACGTTAGCAGTGCTCCTCATGGATGGAGTGCCTGTGAGTCCAGTATGTTCCATGTATATGTAAGGAGTGCTCCTCATAGATCGAGTGCCAGTGAGTCCAGTATATTCCATGTATATGTAAGGAGTGCTCCTCATGGATCGAGTGCCCGTGAGTCCAGTATATTCCATGTATATGTAAGGAGTGCTCCTCATGGATCGAGTGCCTGTGAGTCCAGTATATTCCATGTATACGTAAGGAGTGCTCCTCATGGATTGAGTGACTGTGAGTCCAGTATGTTCCATTTATATGTAAGGAGTGCTCCTCATGGATTGAGTGACTGTGAGTCCTGTATGTTCCATGTATACGTAAGGAGTGCTCCTCATGGATCGAGTGCCCGTGAGTCCAGTATATTCCATGTATACGTTAGCAGTGCTCCTCATGGATGGAGTGCCTGTGAGTCCAGTATGTTCCATGTATATGTAAGGAGTGCTCCTCATGGATCGAGTGCCCGTGATTCCAGTATGTTCCATGTATACGTAAGGAGTGCTCCTCATGGATCGAGTACCCGTGAGTCCAGTATATTCCATGTATACGTAAGGAGTGCTCCTCATGGATGGTGTGCCCGTGAGTCCAGTATATTCCATGTATACGTAAGGAGTGCTCCTCATGGATGGAGTGCCCGTGAGTCCGTATATTCCATGTATACATTAGCAGTGCTCCTCATGGATCGAGTGCCCGTGAGTCCAGTATGTTCCATGTATACGTTAGCAGTGCTCCTCATGGATGGAGTGCCCGTGAGTCCAGTATATTCCATACATACGTAAGAAGTGCTCCTCATGGATGGAGTGCCCGTGAGTCCAGTATATTCCATGTACACGTTAGCAGTGTTCCTAATGGATCGAGTGCCCGTGAGTCCAGTATATTCCATGTATACGTAAGGAGTGCTCCTCATGGATCGAGTGCCTGTGATTCCAGTATGTTCCATGTATATGTAAGGAGTGCTCCTCATGGATCGAGTGCCAGTGAGTCTAGTATATTCCATGTATACGTTAGCAGTGTTCCTCATGGATCGAGTGCCCGTGAGTCCAGTATATTCCATGTATACGCTAGCAGTGTTCCTCATGGATCGAGAGCCCGTGAGTCCAGTATATTCCATACATAGGTAAGGAGTGCTCCTCATGGATTGAGTGCCCATGAGTCCAGTATATTCCATGTATACGTAAGGAGTGCTCCTCATGGATCGATTGCCCGTGAGTCCAGTATATTCCATGTATACGTAAGGAGTGCTCCTCATGGATGGAGTGCCCATGAGTCCAGTATATTCCATGTATACATTAGCAGTGCTCCTCATGGATCGAGTGCCTGTGAGTCCAGTATGTTCCATGTATACGTTAGCAGTGTTCCTCATGGATCGAGTGCCCGTGAGTCCAGTATATTCCATACATAGGTAAGGAGTGCTCCTCATGGATTGAGTGCCCATGAGTCCAGTATATTCCATGTATACGTAAGGAGTGCTCCTCATGGATCGAGTGCCTGTGATTCCAGTATGTTCCATGTATATGTAAGGAGTGCTCCTCATGGATGGAGTGCCCGTGAATCCAGTATATTCCATGTATACGTTAGCAGTGCTCCTCATGGATTGACTGCCTGTGAGTCCAGTATGTTCCATGGATACGTAAGGAGTGCTCCTCATGGATGGAGTGCCCGTGAGTCCAGTATATTCCATGTATACGCTAGCAGTGTTCCTCATGGATCGAGTGCCCATGAGTCCAGTATATTCCATGTATATGTAAGGAGTGCTCCTCATTGATCGAGTGCCTGTGAGTCCAGTATATTCCATGTATACGTAAGGAGTTCTCCTCATGGATTGACTGCCCGTGAGTCCAGTATGTTCCATGTATATGTTAGCAGTGCTCCTCATGGATGGAGTGCCCGTGAGTCCAGTATATTCCATACATACGTAAGAAGTGCTCCTCATGGATGGAGTGCCCGTGAGTCCAGTATATTCCATGTATACGTTAGTAGTGTTCCTCATGGATCGAGTGCCCGTGAGTCCAGTATATTCCATGTATATTTAAGGAGTGCTCCTCATG
Organism: Lissotriton vulgaris; assembly: GCF_964263255.1. Classification (NCBI taxonomy): domain Eukaryota; kingdom Metazoa; phylum Chordata; class Amphibia; order Caudata; family Salamandridae; genus Lissotriton; species Lissotriton vulgaris. The sequence goes on along the minus strand of NW_028240611.1, from coordinate 1,601,816 downwards.
GATCGAGTGCCTGTGATTCCAGTATGTTCCATGTATATGTTAGGAGTGCTCCTCATGGATCGAGTGCCCGTGAGTCCAGTATATTCCATGTATACGCTAGCAGTGTTCCTCATGGATCGAGTGCCCATGAGTCCAGTATATTCCATGTATATGTAAGGAGTGCTCCTCATGGATCGAGTGCCTGTGATTCCAGTATGTTCCATGTATATGTAAGGAGTGCTCCTCATGGATTGAGTGACTGTGAGTCCAGTATGTTCCATGTATATGTAACAAGTGTTCCTCATGGATCGAGTGCCCGTGAGTCCAGTATATTCCATGTATTTGTAAGGAGTGCTCCTCATGGATGGAGTGCTCGTGATTCCAGTATGTTCCATACATACGTAAGCAGTGCTCCTCATAGAGTGCCCGTGAGTCCAGTATGTTCCATTTATATGTAAGGAGTGCTCCTCATGGATCGAGTGCCAGTGAGTCTAGAATATTCCATGTATACGTTAGCAGTGTTCCTCATGGATCGAGTGCCTGTGAGTCCAGTATATTCCATGTATATGTAAGGAGTGCTCCTCATGGATCGAGTGCCTGTGATTCCAGTATGTTCCATGTATATGTAAGGAGTGCTCCTCATGGATGGAGTGCCCGTGAATCCAGTATATTCCATGTATACGTTAGCAGTGCTCCTCATGGATTGACTGCCTGTGAGTCCAGTATGTTCCATGGATACGTAAGGAGTGCTCCTCATGGATGGAGTGCCCGTGAGTCCAGTATATTCCATGTATACGCTAGCAGTGTTCCTCATGGATCGAGTGCCCATGAGTCCAGTATATTCCATGTATATGTAAGGAGTGCTCCTCATTGATCGAGTGCCTGTGAGTCCAGTATATTCCATGTATACGTAAGGAGTTCTCCTCATGGATTGACTGCCCGTGAGTCCAGTATGTTCCATGTATATGTTAGCAGTGCTCCTCATGGATGGAGTGCCCGTGAGTCCAGTATATTCCATACATACGTAAGAAGTGCTCCTCATGGATGGAGTGCCCGTGAGTCCAGTATATTCCATGTATACGTTAGTAGTGTTCCTCATGGATCGAGTGCCCGTGAGTCCAGTATATTCCATGTATATTTAAGGAGTGCTCCTCATGGATCGAGTGCCTGTGATTCCAGTATGTTCCATGTATATGTTAGGAGTGCTCCTCATGGATCGAGTGCCCGTGAGTCCAGTATATTCCATGTATACGCTAGCAGTGTTCCTCATGGATCGAGTGCTCATGAGTCCAGTATATTCCATGTATATGTAAGGAGTGCTCCTCATGGATCGAGTGCCTGTGATTCCAGTATGTTCCATGTATATGTAAGGAGTGCTCCTCATGGATTGAGTGACTGTGAGTCCAGTATGTTCCATGTATATGTAACAAGTGTTCCTCATGGATCGAGTGCCCGTGAGTCCAGTATATTCCATGTATTTGTAAGGAGTGCTCCTCATGGATGGAGTGCTCGTGATTCCAGTATGTTCCATACATACGTAAGCAGTGCTCCTCATAGAGTGCCCGTGAGTCCAGTATGTTCCATTTATATGTAAGGAGTGCTCCTCATGGATCGAGTGCCAGTGAGTCTAGAATATTCCATGTATACGTTAGCAGTGTTCCTCATGGATCGAGTGCCTGTGAGTCCAGTATATTCCATGTATACGTTAGCAGTGTTCCTCATGGATCGAGTGCCTGTGAGTCCAGTATATTCCATGTATATGTAAGGAGTGCTCCTCATGGATCGAGTGCCTGTGATTCCAGTATGTTCCATGTATATGTAAGGAGTGCTCCTCATGGATCGAGTGCCCGTGAGTCCAGTATATTCCATGTATACGCTAGCAGTGTTCCTCATGGATCGAGTGCCCGTGAGTCCAGTATATTCCATGTATATGTAAGGAGTGCTCTTCATGGATCGAGTGCCTGTGATTCCAGTATGTTCCATGTATATGTAAGGAGTGCTCCTCATGGATTGAGTGACTGTGAGTCCTGTATGTTCCATGTATATGTAACAAGTGTTCCTCATGGATCGAGTGCCCGTGAGTCCAGTATATTCCATGTATTTGTAAGGAGTGCTCCTCATGGATGGAGTGCTCGTGATTCCAGTATGTTCCATACATACGTAAGCAGTGCTCCTCATAGAGTGCCCGTGAATCCAGTATGTTCCATTTATATGTAAGGAGTGCTCCTTATGGATTGAGTGACTGAGTCCAGTATGTTCCATGTATATGTAAGGAGTGCTCCTCATGGATTGAGTGACTGTGAGTCCAGTATGTTCCATTTATATGTAAGGAGTGCTCCTCATGGATTGAGTGACTGTGAGTCCTGTATGTTCCATGTATACGTAAGGAGTGCTCCTCATGGATCGAGTGCCCGTGAGTCCAGTATATTCCATGTATACGTTAGCAGTGCTCCTCATGGATGGAGTGCCTGTGAGTCCAGTATGTTCCATGTATATGTAAGGAGTGCTCCTCATAGATCGAGTGCCAGTGAGTCCAGTATATTCCATGTATATGTAAGGAGTGCTCCTCATGGATCGAGTGCCCGTGAGTCCAGTATATTCCATGTATATGTAAGGAGTGCTCCTCATGGATCGAGTGCCTGTGAGTCCAGTATATTCCATGTATACGTAAGGAGTGCTCCTCATGGATGGAGTGCCCGTGAGTCCAGTATATTCCATGTATACGTTAGCAGTGCTCCTCATGGATCGAGTGCCCGTGAGTCCAGTATATTCCATGTATACGTTAGCAGTGCTCCTCATGGATGGAGTGCCTGTGAGTCCAGTATGTTCCATGTATACGTAAGGAGTGCTCCTCATGGATTGACTGCCTGTGAGTCCAGTATGTTCCATGTATACGTAAGGAGTGCTCCTCATGGATGGACTGCCCGTGAGTCCAGTATATTCCATACATACGTAAGGAGTGCTCCTCATGGAGTGCCCGTGAGTCCAGTATATTCCATGTATACGTAAGGAGTGCTCCTCATGGATCGAGTGCCCGTGAGTCCAGTATATTCCATGTATACGTTAGCAGTGCTCCTCATGGATGGAGTTCCCGTGAGTCCAGTATATTCCATCCATACATAAGGAGTGCTCCTCATGGATGGAGTGCCCGTGAGTCCAGTATATTCCATGTATACGTTAGCAGTGTTCCTCATGGATCGAGTGCCCGTGAGTCCAGTATATTCCATGTATATGTAAGGAGTGCTCCTCATGGATCGAGTGCCTGTGATTCCAGTATGTTCCATGTATATGTAAGGAGTGCTCCTCATGGATCGAGTGCCCGTGAGTCCAGTATATTCCATGTATACGTTAGCAGTGTTCCTCATTGATCGAGTGCCAGTGAGTCCAGTATATTCCATGTATACGTAAGCAGTGCTCCTCATGGATCGAGAGCCAGTGAGTCCAGTATATTCCATGTATACGTAAGCAGTGTTCCTCATGGATCGAGTGCCAGTGAGTCCAGTATATTCCATGTATACGTAAGCAGTGCTCCTCATAGAGTGCCTGTGAGTCCAGTATATTCCATGTATACGTTAGCAGTGCTCCTCATGGATGGAGTTCCCGTGAGTCAGTATATTCCATGTATACATTAGCAGTGCTCCTCATGGATCGAGTGCCCGTGAGTCCAGTATGTTCCATGCATACGTAAGGAGTGCTCCTCATGGATTGAGTGCTAGTGAGTCCAGTATATTCCATGTATACGTAAGGAGTGCTCCTCATGGATGGAGTGCCCGTGATTCCAGTATGTTCCATGTATACGTAAGGAGTGCTCCTCATGGATCGAGTGCCCGTGATTCCAGTATATTCCATTAATACGTAAGGAGTGCTCCTCATGGATCGAGTGCCCGTGAGTCCATTATATTCCATGTATACGTAAGGAGTGCTCCTCATGGATCGAGTGCCCGTTAGTCCAGTATGTTCCATGTATATGTAAGGAGTGCTCCTCATGGATTGAGAGCCTGTGAGTCCAGTATATTCCATGTATACGTTAGCAGTGCTCCTCATGGATCGAGTGCCAGTGAATCCAGTAAATTCCATGTATACGTTAGCAGTGCTCCTCATGGATCGAGTGCCTGTGAGTCCAGTATATTCCATGTATACGTAAGGAGTGCTCCTCATGGATCGAGTGCCCGTGAGTCCAGTATATTCCATGCATACGTAAGGAGTGCTCCTCATGGATCGAGTGCCCGTGAGTCCAGTATATTCCATACATACGTAAGGAGTGCTCCTCATGGATGGAGTGCCCGTGAGTCCAGTATATTCCATGTATACGTAAGGAGTGCTCCTCATGGATCGAGTGCCCGTGAGTCCAGTATATTCCATGTATACATTAGCAGTGCTCCTCATGGATCGAGTGCCTGTGAGTCCAGTATATTCCATGTATACGTAAGGAGTGCTCCTCATGGATCGAGTGCCTGTGAGTCCAGTATATTCCATGTATACGTAAGGAGTGCTCCTCATGGATCGAGTGCCTGTGAGTCCAGTATATTCCATGCATACGTAAGGAGTGCTCCTCATGGATCGAGATGCCTGTGAGTCCAGTATATTCCATGCATACGTAAGGAGTGCTCCTCATGAATCGAGTGACTGTGAGTCCAGTATATTCCATGTACATGTAAGGAGTGCTCCTCATGGATCGAGTGCCTGTGAGTCCAGTATATTCCATGCATACGTAAGGAGTGCTCCTCATGGATCGAGTGCCTGTGAGTCTAGTATATTCCATGCATACGTAAGGAGTGCCCCTCATGGATCGAGTGCCTGTGAGTCTAGTATATTCCATGCATACGTTAGCAGTGCTCCTCATGGATCGAGTGCCCGTGAGTCCAGTATATTCCATGTATACGTTAGCAGTGTTCCTAATGGATCGAGTGCCCGTGAGTCCAGTATATTCCATGTATACGTTAGCAGTGCTCCTCATGGATTGAGTGCCAGTGAGTCCAGTATATTCCATGCATACGTTAGCAGTGCTCCTCATGGATAAAGTACCCGTGAGTCCAGTATATTCCATGTATACGTAAGGAGTGCTCCTCGTAGTTTGGTATGCTCAGGCACTGTCCAAGGCAAAGAAGACCAGTCATTTTACCAACACCTCACCGCACAGTGAGATCCAACATTCCTGCATCACTGAAACCCAGAACATTGATATCACTATCTTTTGAACATTGTTCTTTGTTTTCATGCAAATCTCTTCTTTCAGGAAGCACCTTTTGTCCAAGTCTCTTCAGAGCCCGCTTCACCTTCAGAAGACGATGCAGCTGAAGCCGAGCGATTAAAATCAGAAGGTAGGAGATAAATGCACACAATTCTCTGGAGTGCTGCGCAGTGCGTTGCTGCACTGTTATGAGATAAGAGACTTACAACTGGTAGATCTTAATTTGCATCAGATCAAACAATGCTCCGTGGTTGAATGTGAGATTTCTGCAGTAGACTCTCGTTTTTGAGACAGTTTCGGAGACGTTTGCAGGGGCATGCTGGTTGTTGTCCCCAAACCATAATGTCACATGGAGTGGACTCTTGCTCTGTTGCTGAACCTGTGAGTCGAGGGTTAACGGATTTCATCGCTGCCTTTTAGCTTCCTACCTCTGTTCCTCATTTGGTGCCTGTCCCTCTGAAGATGGGTGAAGATGGGAGAGTGCCTTTCCGCCTGTAAATGGTGGCTCTGGGCTCTCTATGGCTACAAGTCTGCAGAGTCCTGCTCTGTTCCAGTGTCAACGGGGAGTCCACCCCTGCCTCAGCCCTATTTGGCTTTTGTTGGTGGTTGCCCCTGTTAAAGTGACAGTGAGCTTCCTTTTCCAGTTCAGCTTTGGCCCCTTTGTTCGAGTGTTGCCGAGGAACCCCTCTGAGTGTGGTTGTGTACCACACACAGCATGGTGGTCCGTGCCTCACCCACTCATCATTGCGAAAGCTTCTCTTCTGCCTTGCCTCACAGTGGTTCCTGTGAGCTCATTCAACAAATGTGAGCAGCATCTCCCCACTTGGTGCCTTCTCTTTTAACCATGTATTGTCCTTTTTTCACTCTTAATTGTGTAAGTTCAGATATTTTCTTATTTTCTCTTTAGGAAATGAGCATATGAAAACTGAAAATTTTGAAGCTGCTGTTTCGTGCTACACAAAAGCGTTGGAAGTGAATCCCAGCAACGCAGTGTACTTCTGTAACAGGTACTGCTCTTCCTTCCTATGAGCCTCTGCCCTCCTTTCCAATCTCTTGGACCTGCATCTCATCCTCTTGCATCTTTTAGTTCTGACTCTCCCTCTTTCCCATCTCCTGATCCACACTGTCACAACTAATCCAGCCCGTCTCAAACTGTCCTTTCAGCCCTCACATTGCCTTCTGTCTCATCCCCTCGTCTGTCTGCACATCTGTCCTCTCTCCTCCATTTTCTGTGCTCTCCTCTCATTTTTCGGTGTCAATAGAATTGTTTAGATGTTTACATGCCCGTAATGTCTCTTGGCTCTGCACATGAAACAACAGCGAGGTGGCACTTCTTTAGGTATAACCAGCCTTTAAGTGAAAATATTCAGAGTACCTGTTTGCTCCTGAGAAGTGCTGGCACTCCTATATTGCAGCAGTGACGTGCAGTGCAGGTACTCCGTACCGGACAGTACCTGCCCATTTAAAGCACTGGGTTGAACAAGATGAAATTACCCTCAGCACTTTCTAATCCAAGCCTCTATCATTAATTTTTGGTTTCGCCATTTATCCCTTTCTCACCCATTGTTCTCTGAACTGCCCCGTCCTGCTCCCTACCTCCATAATCATGTCTCAACCTTTGTTTTTTCTTTAACGTAGTTGTGGCGGGATCAAGGGAAACGAGTACTCGGGGTGCAGGTAAAGCGGGTTTTATTGTTTTTAACAGGCGCTTGCGCTGGGGGGGATTCCTGTAATATGGCAGGGGCGCTTCGGTGAGCCGGCGTACTGGGGAACTCTTCTCCTTCCTGTATTCACCGCCTGGTTTGCCTCCCTCCCGTGGGCTTCTGGAGGCTGGAGTCCCGTCCGTTTTGTGCGTCGGTCTCAGGGCGCATGGAAAACAAAAGATAAGACGGTCTCAGGCAACTGCTCTCGTGTGCATAGAAGGAATCAAGGTAAGGGTGTGAGGACAAGCACGCGTGCACTGCAAGTAAATCGAAGTGGCGATGTGATGTAGGGAAGGGGGTCAGTGAGTGGATAACGAACGCGGGTGCACTACGGAGGTCTAAAACCTCTTCTACCCGCCCAGCCCACGATACGATCCTGTACCTGGGTTAGCCACACTTCCCTTGAAGTGTGGCTGGGCGATGCGCCGTGTCGTTGGCCTCCTGGCTCTGCTACCGCTGGGCTCGCCTCCTCCTTCACTCTTTCCTCTTCCTCGCTCTCGTCACTGCTCCCTCTGCTCTGCTCGGCACGTCTTCGTCCTCCTTCCTCGACTCCACAACTCCTCCGGGTGATGAACACGCCTCCTCAGTCGACTGCTCTGTTTTTATTTCCGGGGTCTCAGCTGACCAGGGGGCGTGGTCCGGGGCTTCCTCGGACCAGTTAAAGAAACAGCGTCCCTCTTCTTCTTGCGAGCCATATGTGTCCCAAGGCGCTGCCCTATTCTGAACCACGGGCTGCTGCAGGGATGAGAAAGAAGGTAGCATACATACAGGGGATCTCGAAGGGGAGGTGAGACCCCTCAAGGGGAGCTGCCCCGCCCCCAGGTCACAGTAGTCTTCCAGCCAGTTGTTCGCCTTCTCACGCTCCTTGTCTGCACTCTATCCTCTCCTCTGCTTAGCGTGGTTCCTTCCTCATCCCTTCCTTTCAGACCCATCTTACTTAATTTCCTCTCTAGTCAGCTAAGTTTCAGCTAGTGTCCTCTCCCATCATCCTTCTTATCACTCTCTTTCCTCTCCCCTCGTCCTTCCTTTCACTGTCTGTCCTCTCTGCTCATCCCCCTCATCCTTCCTATCAGTGGCAGCTATTGCATAGGGGCGAAAGGGGTGTTGCCCCACTAGACTCGGGACGAGGGAGCAGCCTCAAATGAAGTGCTCACTGCCCCTTGTCGGACTCGAGTCTCGATTCCGAACACAAATCATAAATTATTCTGTTTTCTTGTGGGTTTTTTTCCCTAGGAAAGGAGTCTGGACGAGGTCACAGCCGGTCAGAGACACCTCCTCCGCATGTGCTGGCAGGGGCGAGGTCTATTGCTCACCCTCGAAGTACATGCGAGAGGAGTGATGTCATCCTGAAGGGAGTCGCCAAAGAAAGCGCAGAATGACTGGTTTCGAATGGGGCGCCTAAGCTGCGCCCAGGCGACTTCAGTAGCGCGCCACTGAAATCAGTGGCAAGGGGCAGGGCAGTGGGTGGCAACAACCGGAGTACTCCCTTGCCGTTGCGCTAGTCCCAGACTTCCTGATTGGACAGTGGGAGGTGAGGTAGTGGGCTTCGGATTGCGGAAGAGCCCGCCGACCTCTGCACAGTGCCCGAAGCAGTGGGAAGGAGAGAGGCGGGCTTCGAGTGGGAGAGTTTGAAAGAAGAGTGGAGTTCGGACCAGAATAGGAGAACCGGGCTGGTGGGTCCGGCCAGAGGAGAGTTGAGGAGAATTACTAACTAAGGATGACGCTCACTGAGCGCAGGCAGCAGGGGACATGCAGCATTGGCAGCAGTGAGGTTGCAGCTCGGGAGAGGAGGAGGCTTGTCTTTGCCGTACCCAGCAAAGGCTGCAGTGTTACACTCCACACTGGTAAGTGACATGTCCGTGACGGGGTCCTAAATCATATTCTGCAATCTGCATGTCATTGGCGGGCTGTGAGCATCCCAGGATCAGGGATGTGTTCTACCCACTTCGTGGTTCTAACAACCCTGACGTCACTGTAGTGCTGTGCTCTAACATTCCCCTGAATAATCCCCTTGCGCAGCAGCAGCGAGCTGGAGTACACAGAGCCTGTATGTTTACATACAGGGCCTATGGGAGAGAGCAAGGCTCCCCGTCCCTCCCCTCAGCAATGTGCTGTGAACGTGAGGGCTGGCAGCTCCTTCTGAGTGATGCCGGCCCGTCAGAGATCCAGGCTGAAGGCAGGCCTGTCAGGAAAATATTTAGCAGTGGTCTTGCTCCTGAAACGAAAAACGTTTTTTTTTTATACTGCAAGTTACGCACTACAAGTAAGCTACAAGCCAGTGGAGTTGAAGTGTACAACTTCAAATATATTTTTCGTACTATTTCACTCCGTACTACACTATCACTTTACCCCACATTGTTTTCACCTGAAATCAAATGTTCGTTTTGTTTGTTTGGTTTTTACATGAAAACCAGTTATTGTGATAAAGTGAAATAATCTAAGGTAGATTGGAAGTGCGCTGGTGCAGGACTGTATTGTGCATACCATAGCGCAGAACAGAATATTGTTCTGGCACTGCTACAGTCATGGGTGAATTCTTCTAGTAAAAGCGTGAACACAAACTTAGAATAATATAATGTTGATTATGTGTGTTGTGTTGTTGTTACAGGCTGCACATATACACGCACACACACACACACACTGTTTTTTCAAAATTTCCCGAGGGGAAACCCCCCACGTACCCTCCTTGTTACAGTTGGCCTCGCTCGCTCGCCACAGGCCACTCATCCCAAACTTTTAGGCCCTACCACTTTCAAATGTCACCAGCTGCCACTGCTTCCTATCACTCTTTCCTCTTCCTTCGTCCTGCCTTTCACTCTTTTTCCTGTCCCCTTGTCCTTCCTTTCACTCTTTCCTCCCGTCGTTCCTTGCTCTTTCCTCTCGTCCTTCCTTTCACTCTCTATCCTCCACCATCCTTTCACTTTCCTCTCCCATCGTCCTTCCTTTCACTCTTTTCTCTCCCCTTGTCCTTCCTTTCACTGTCTGTCCTCTCCCCTCATCCTTCCTTTCACTGTCTGTCCTCTCCCCTCGTCCTTCCTTTCACTGTCTGTCCTCTCCCCTCGTCCTTCCTTTCACTGGCTGTCCTCTCCCCTCGTCCTTCCTTTCACTGGCTGTCCCCTCCTCTCGTCCTTCCTTTCACTCTTTCCTCTCCCCTCGTCCTTCCTTTCACTCTCTGTCCCCTCCCCTCGTCCTTCTTTTCTCTTTCCTCTCCCCTCGTCCTTCCTTTCACTCTCTGTCCCCTCCCCTCGTCCTTCCTTTCACTCTTTTCTCTCCCCTTGTCCTTCCTTTCACTGTCTGTCCTCTCCCCTCGTCCTTCCTTTCACTGGCTGTCCTCTCCCCTCGTCCTTCCTTTCACTGTCTGTCTCCTCCCCTCGTCCTTCCTTTGACACTCTGTCCCCTCCCCTCGTCCTTCCTTTGACTCTCTGTCCCCTCCCCTTGTCCTTCCTTTCACTCTTTCCTCTCCCCTCGTCCTTCCTTTCACTCTCTGTCCCCTCCCCTTGTCCTTCTTTTCACTTTCCTCTCCCCTCGTTCTTCCTTTCACTCTCTTTCCTCTCACCTCGTCCTTCCATTCACTGTCTTTCCTCTCTGCTCATCCCCCTTCGACATTCCTTTCATAGTGTCCTCTCCCCTCATCCACCTATCCCCCATTCCCTTTCCACCCCTGTTCAGTCCCCCTTTTTGACATGGCTATCCCCACTTTTTGCCAGATATTTGATGTGATTTTGGCTGGAAGTCCACTCTGTACCCGCTAGCCAGGTCCTCAGTGCTTGATCTCTTTCCCAAAACTGTACCATTGTTTTCCCCAATCGTCAAAACCTTTAGCACTCTCCGGAAGTTCTTAGTAAATGGTACCCATGGTACCGAGGGCCTGAGGGACTAAGGAGGGTCACTAAGGGCTGCAGCATGGAGTGTGCCCCCTAAAGGACCCCTCACCGAACTCATGCAAAACTGCCAGTGCAGGCTGCGTACCTTGGTGCAGACAAAAATGAAAACACTACGTTACACACATCCCTGTGTGCCATGTCCCTCCCCTGACACTGCACTTAATATTTGTAAGTCGCCCCTACAGCAGGCCTGACCGCCCAAGGCAGGGTGCCTAATATTGCCTGTGAGCTCATACCTGCATGAGCAGAGGTGCCCCTGTGCTGGGTGCTCCTGTTTCTGCCAGTGGAAGTGACTAGGGAAGCCATCTTAAGGCATGTGCTGCACACTGGTGAAAACGAGTTCCCCAGCTACATGATGGCTTCAATGGAGATAGGGATGTTTGGTATCAAACATTTCGTATTAATAAACCCACACTGAGTCCATTGTTGAATTTATTAATATATTGTATTGTAATTGCATTTATATAGCGCTTACTACCCCTGACGAGGCGTCAAAGCTCTATTTCGGTGAGTCGCACACTACTCCAGAACCCATAAAGGATTAGTGGTGGATAGGTTAGTCCGTTATTTGGATTCAGAAGGATAGCGGAAGGATAGAACAGGGAAAAAAGGTTTGTATTTATAAAGCACTTGTTCCCCCTGATGGGGTTTTGAAGCGCTTTTTGGCGAGTAGCACACCACTCCGGAAACCTATAAAGGATTAGTGGTAAATTATTATAGTGAAATATGCATCCAGTGGTCACCTTAGAGGTGTGTGTTATATTCTGACTTCTTGGTATTTCCCTTTTAATCCATCCCTGTACATATTTCCCTTTTAATAGAACCTTTGTTCTATGTTGCACATGCACACCATTCAGGTGGTTCCATTTAGAATTGTTATGATCTGAAATGAGATACTGGGATTGTGAACTTGATGGTTGGAAGTACTGTGCTGCAGCTGAATAAATCCTGGACTTATCAATATATCTTTGGATTTCTCTTTATTTATTACAAAATTGGCGACGAGGGTGACCAGTTAGTGCAATTTCGTTCTTATTGCATTACTATTATTTATACTGTTTATATTGCAATTATTTTTTTGTTCATTGCTGTGATATTTGCATTTACTAATTAACATGCAGTTCGACCCTCCTTCAAAATTTTTGCAAAGCAAAGGTGATCCTCCCATTCCGTGGAACAGATGGAAGGAGGAGTTTATGACATATTTAAAAGCTATTGATGGGGAAAGGATGGGAAATGAAAGGAAGAAGAATATCTTCTTACATTGTTTGGGATCCGAGGGGCAAGCTATTTTCAGAAATTTACCATCCATTCCTGGCGATAATGGGGTTTTTGATGAAGCTATGCTTCGTGTAGAAACACGCTTTAAACCCACCACTAGTCTAGCTTTAAACCGGTACAAGTTTTATACCAGAACACAAAAGGAAAATGAATCTTTTGATGATTTTCTAACAGGTTTGAGAGCTCTAGTTATGCCATGTAATTTTGGTAATATGACAGATGAGATGCTTAGAGATAATATTATTGTGAATGTTAAGTGCAAGAAAACACAAGAACAGTTGTGGATTGTAGGCAACCCAACTTTGTTGGAGTGTATCTCAACTGCTAAAGCTTTTGAACAGTCTAACAAATGGATGAAAATGATAGAGGAGACAAGCAATAAGAGTAGTAAGAGTGATAAGTTAACTGAAGAAGTGTGTGCAATGAACAATGTTGCAAAAGGTTCCCCAAGTCATAAGTTTGGACCACGTAACCGCATCGTGTGTTTTAGATGTGGGAGTTACAATCATGTTGCTACGTTTAAATTTTGTCCTGCTTTGGGCAAGGAGTGCAACAAGTGTGGAAAGGTGGGTCATTTTTCCAACTCATGTAGAGAAGACAGAAAGAAAACTGGGGATAAAGGAAGTTATTTCAAGAAAAAGGAAGTTTCTTGTGTGAGAGATGAAACAGACTATGATTCAAGTTTAGTTAGATATGAACGTGTTGTGTCTGATGAACCCAGCAGAGTAAGTGGGATGATTGTGTCTATTATAAGTATAAGTCTGCTTGAAGAGGATTATTTGGAGTCTCCTAAATGTGCCGTTAGGTTTAAAGGAGTAGAGTTAGAGTTGATGGCTGACTCGGGGTCTCCTTGGACCATCATAACTGAAAGGTATTTTGATGAAATGTACAAGAACATAATTTCTAAGAGTGAATTGTGTCCCCCCGATGTCATGGCAAAAGGTTTTAATGGTTCTAGTATTGATTTTATAGGGTACATTGCCTCCATGATGTATTTTAAAGATCAATCTGCATATATCAAACTGTATGTGGTTGTGAAGGGAGTGAATGTTTTGGGGTGGCGGGATCAATTCAGACTTCACATTACGTTGAATCCACGCAACAAAGATCCTGTCATGGTGTCATATGATTGTGATATGTCTGAGGATAAAATCAGATCAGTAGAAGAGAGTAATGTTTGGAAGACTCTGTCTGATGAGTTTCCTAGTGTGTTTTCAGACAAATTAGGTAAATTAAGTGGGTTCACTCATGTCATTAAGCTTAAACAACGAGCTATGCCGGTTGTACAAAAACTTAGGCCAGTACCACTTAATGTTAGAGAAGAATTAAGTGATGCACTGAATGACATGTTAAAAAATGATGTCATAGAAGAAATAGAGTCATCCGAAAGGGTTTCGCCAATGGTTTTGGCACGCAAACCTGACAAATCTTTGAGGTTGTGCATAGATTTGAGAGCACTAAATGCAAACATAGTGGTAGACTGTCATCCCCTGCCCAATATCAACGAGGTCGTGAGTATGCTGGGAGGTGGTATGATATTTTCCACGTTGGATTTGAGATCGGCGTATCATCAGGTTGTGTTAGCAGAGGAGTCACGCCATCTCACTGCTTTTATCACACCCCAGGGTTTGTTCCAGTTCAAACGGATGCCGTTCGGTTTGGCGTCAGCAGCCTCTGTTTTTCAGAGATCTATGTACCATATATTTAAGGACATGAGTGAGTACGTGAAGTGTTTCCAAGACGATATCTTGGTTTTCTCCAAAAATGATGAAACACACATGGAGCATTTGAGGAATGTGTGCAAGAAGTTAGATAAGTTTGGACTTACTATTAAGAGTAAGAAGTGTAAGTTGTTTCAAAAAACTATAGAATATTTGGGACACACAATTTCTGGTAAGGGTGTTGCTCCAAAAAGATCTTTGGTAGATGCTATCTTAAAGGCTCCTGCACCAGATTGTAAGGACAAGTTGTTGTCGTTCCTAGGACTGTGCGAATATTACAGTAAGTTTATTGCAAATTTTGCAACAAAGATGGAGCCGTTAAGGGAGTTGACAAGGAAGGAGGTAGAATTTTTGTGGGGATCTAAACAGCAGGATGCTTTCGAAAGTGTCAAACTCGATATGGTGTCAGCACCTACTTTAAGGCCATTTTGTTTGAATAAACTTTGCATTTTGACAGTAGATGCCAGCCTTTATGGTTTAGGTTGTGTACTTTCACAACGTTCTGGAAAGGAAGATTGGAACGTTGCGTTTGCATCCAGATCGTTGAATCAAACTGAAAGACGGTATGCTGTCATAGAAAAGGAATTGTTAGGATGTGTATGGGGCGTTGAGCATTTCCGGAATTACATTTGGGGTGCAAGATTCCTCATACGCACTGATCACAAACCATTGGTGAGCATTCTCTCACCTGGTGGAGAGTTAAATGCCACAGCTCGCATTGCAAGATTGATGTCACGTTTGCAAGAATATAGTTTTGACATTGAATACGTACCTGGGAAGCTAAATGTGACTGCAGACTGTTTGTCTAGATTGCCATGTACTAGTTCTGGAGTTGAAGAGGATACAGAGGTGGTAACCAGTATTTCTGAAATGTTTTCAGAGAAATACAAAGTTATATCGGAGGATATGTGGAAGAGAGGTATGGATGAGGATGATTTGCTGTGTAAGGTCAGAGACTATGTGAGGTTGGGATGGCCTTCCAAAGAACGTATTCCTGCTGAGACCACACCATTCTACAATGTTGCTGATGATTTGGCCATTGAGGGAGACCTTTTGTTCAGAGCTGGGAAATGTATTCCACCGTTGGCTATAAGAAGTGTGATTTTACAAATGAGTCATGAATGTCATATGGGAATGTCTTCTATGAAAAGACTTATTAGGTCCAACTTCTGGTGGCCAGGGGTTGATAGAGTAGTGGATAAGTTTGTCAGGGAATGTCCTGAGTGCATTGAGAGTGATAAATCGTGTAAGTGTGATCCTGCACCTTTAGTTCCTGTAAAGTGGCCAGATCATCCGTGGCAAAAGTTAGGAATTGATATAGCTGGTCCTTTCAATTTCTTACCACAAGAATGTAGGTTTGCCATTGTTGCTGTGGACTATCACTCAAAGTGGCCTGAGGTCAAACTAGTGCCTCATCCAAATACTGAAAGTGTTATTCTATTTTTAAAAGAGATTTTTTCCAGAGAAGGTTCTCCGGAGTGTATTGTATCAGATAATGGGGTACAGTTCAAGTCCTCACTTATGTCAGAGTTTTTGAGCACGTATGGCATTAAGCATTGTACCACAGCTCTCTATGAACCACAAGGTAATGGACTAGTGGAGAGATATAATAGAGTCCTCAAGGAAGATTTGATTTGGGCTCGCAAATCAGGAGGTCTGTGGAAAGATAAGTTGAGAGAGAAATTATGGTTATACCGTATTACACCTCATGCCACTACTGAAGTCTCTCCTTTCCGTTTACTAAAAGGTAGAGATCCTGTTTCGGGATTATGTCCTTGGTGGTTTAAGAAAAGTTGTAGTCAACAAGTGACTGATGTGAATATTAAGGATGTGGCTGGAAAAGTGGAGCTCAAACAAAACAAGTACAAATGCAATTATGATTCTAGGATGAATGTTAGACAACCAGTTTTCATGGTTGGAGATGTTGTCAGGATTCGCAAACCAGGGTTCATTGCTAAAGGAGAGAACAAATTTGGTAAGCCAATGAAAGTTATGCGAGTCTATCATAATAGTGTTGTTACTCAAGATGGGAAAAGATGGAATGTTAGAAGAGTTTCGAAATGTGTACCATAGTTGATTTATACATACGCATCCTGATGTTTGAATATACAGCTTTTAAGGTAAATGTCTTTTTCTTTTCTTTAAGGGGGGAAATGTGTTATATTCTGACTTCTTGGTATTTCCCTTTTAATCCATCCCTGTACATATTTCCCTTTTAATAGAACCTTTGTTCTATGTTGCACATGCACACCATTCAGGTGGTTCCATTTAGAATTGTTATGATCTGAAATGAGATACTGGGATTGTGAACTTGATGGTTGGAAGTACTGTGCTGCAGCTGAATAAATCCTGGACTTATCAATATATCTTTGGATTTCTCTTTATTTATTACAAAGTCCCCTGAAAACCTAGCAGCCGCTGGTGTGTTGGCTGACTGATTTCTGCCAGCCTGCCACCAGAGAAGAGTGTCCGTCCCCCAAGTGTGAGAGCCTTTGCTCTCAGGAGGTCAGAAACAAAGCCTGCTTGGGAAATGGTGTGCTCAAGGCATATGAGCTGCAGATCTCACACTGAGCATTAGATCGCCACCTGGTGTTGGGCTCGGATGATTGCATGTTGTTGTCGTCGTCTTGGAAGAAGTCTTTGTAGTCACAAGATAGGTGACTCCTCCCTTGGACGATAGTGCGCATGGGCATCGACTCCATCCTTAGATTGTTTTTTTCCGCCACTGGGTTCGGATGAAAGTTTTCCGCTCTGAAATCTACTTTCTAAGTAGTTCGACGTGTAAATAACTTTCAACATCAATAACCATTGGCTCGATCTCATCAGCCTGATTCCTGTCGACGACGCAAGTCCTTTGGCCTTTCCACGCTGTGAGGCCTACAGCTCATGGAAAGGATGCCCCCAGTGTGGAGCAAAATCCCCCATACAGTGACCATCACAAGGTCTGTAACCTGTGCTTATCACCAGAACACGATGAGTCCAGCTGTCCAGCCTGTGCATCCTTTCGATCCAAGAAGACCGTTCGAGATCGGAGGGCCCGTCGACACATCATGCAGAGATCAGCTCCGGAACTGGTAGACATCTTTGACGAGGGTCCAGATGTCCCAGAGGAAGATTCTGAAGATCTCGAAATCGTATCTAGGGCAGACGACTCCATACCATCGGGTCAATGCGTGAGTACTACTGCCCCTGCCCCAACCCCAACACCCAAATCGAAGGCAAAGGTCAACACTCCGCCTCCAGGGCCCAATCATCACTGGAAGAGTACTTCAGAAGCCCCCCCCTTCGACCCCGACTCAGAAGATAATTCACAAGCCTTCCGGTAGCTCGGGACCGAGCAAACCGCATGTGCCGATACCACCAGCTCCCTCGGCACCGAAACCGGAAGAAGTCCCGGTTCCGAAATCCACTCCAAAATTGTCAACTCGGAAAGACAAAACGGCTTGGAAAATAATAAAGCCTGGTTCCGATGTTTCCAAGCCAACAAAACCAGCTTCGGCTCCAAATCCAAGATCTTCGGAGCGAAAACCTATGCCAAAGGACTCTGCCACAACTCCTAAGGCTAAGGACAAAGACAAGCAACAACCACGCTTGGAACCCAAAAAATCAGCACCGAAAGCAGTTTGTGAAGAAGAGGAGCTTTTTCACCTTGATCCTAGACAGAAAAAGATCAATATTGACCCAAGGACAGGACATGTTTCTACTGTGCCAGACAGAAAGAGGAAGTTAGATACAGCACCTCCACCTCCAGTGCCTGTAAAGAAGGACGACTCTGCCACGTCACCTATGCGCCCTTCTTCTCCTATACCTCCCTCTATTCTACCTCCTCTTCCTTCTCCTCAAAATGTTCCTCCTCATTATTCACCACAACATACACCTCCTCATAATGATGATAATGATATGGGGGGAGGGGACGACCCAAATGACCCTTTTAACCCCTTCGATGCTCATGACGAGCTCAGCTGGTCATGACCGCGCCCGTTTTCATTATGGTCCAGCACAGGAGAAGGATATTGTCAGCAGGGATGGTGTTAACTACCCAACAGATCCACCTGACTGGGAGTATCCAATCCGACCCGATGTACCAGATATCCCTGACCACATCCATACCATCTCCTCCAGAAGGTATGATTGGGTTTAGACACGTACTCAATAGGGCTGCCGTCCATCATGGGGTCACAATGCACTCAGATGAGGCAGAAGAGGATTTTCTACTTGATACTTTTGAACAATCCCAAAAGTCAATTCAGATATTACCTATGATTAAAGGGGTCATTGAGCATGCACCAGAAGCGTTTAAAGATCCTTTACGGGCTAGGATCATAAACCCAAGAATAGAAAAGAAGTACAGGCCTGTTCCTGGGAATCCTGCCTACATTAAAGGACAGCTACCCTTAGATTCCCAAGTCATTTCAAACGCTAGAAAAAGAGCAAACTCACAGACATCCGGTGAGGAACCACCTCCTGATAAAGAGTCAAAGATGATAGATGCTTCAGGCAAGAGAATAGCTGTACAAGTAGGTAACACATGGCGCATCGCTAATACACAGGCCCTCTTCGCAAGATACGACAGGGCTCACTATGGTCCGCTAGAAACACTCCTACAGCATCTACCTGACCAATATAAAGCGCAGGCTTATGACCTTAGCCAAGAGGGTAAGCTAATCTCCAGTGCATCAATCCAATGCGCACTAGATGTAGCAGACACTGCATCTAGAGCAATGAACACTAGCGTCCTCCTTAGACGCCACGCATGGCTACGCATTTCAGGCTTTAAGCAAGAAGTGCAAACTACCATCTTAAATCAGCCATTTAACCAACAGCAGCTTTTTGGGCCCGCTGTAGACACAGCACTTGAAAAAATGAAAAAGGACACTGACCCTGCCAAGTCTATGGGAGCTTTGCATTCCCCACAAACAAGAGGCTCCTTTTGTCGCTCCTTCTATAGAGGAGGCTCCAAACAGACTGGAGCAGACCATTCAGCTTCCTTTAAAACCAATAAACATCCTCCAATAGGGGATATTTTAGAGGAGGCTAGAGAGGCAACAACAAGAAGGGGAGAGGTCGAGGTAATAACAATTGAACCTCTTCCACCACAAAACAGTGACTTCCTTCCGCTCCCCCAACAGCATTCCACTCCTGTCGGGGGAGATTAACACCGTTTCTACCTGTCTGGAATTCCATCACAACTGACAAGTGGGTAAGACAAGTTATCCAGTATGGCTACTGCCTAGAAATTACAGCTACCCCGCCACAAATACCACCCAGGCAGTGACCAATGTCCACAGAACATCTAACGCTGCTCCAACAAGAGGTTCTCTCATTACTTCAAAAGGACGCAATAGAAATAGTTCCATTACAACATCAAGGGACAGGGGTTTGTTCGCTGTATTTCCTAATACCCAAGAAGAACGGGACACTAAGACCCATTCTCGACCTCAGGCCCCTCAATCTGTATATACACTCAGATCATTTTCATATGATCACTTTACAACAAGTGCTCCCATTGTTGAAACAAGGCGATTTCCTCACTACACTAGACCTCAAGGACGCCTACTTCCACATTCCTATACATCCTTCTCACAGGAAGTATCTACGGCTTGTACTAGAAGGACAACACTATCCATTCAAAGTCCTTCCATTCGGGGTCACAACTGCACCAAGAGTGTTTACAAAGTGCCTAGCAGTGGTAGCAGCACATCTTAGAAGACAACAAATCCATGTCCATGACGACTGGCTCATCAAAGCCAAGTCATTCAATCCGTGTGTCCAACACACATCTCAGACAATTCAAACATTGCACGACCTGGGGTTTACAATCAACTACACCAAGTCGCATCTCCAGCCCTCTAATGTACATCAATACCTAGGGGCTACAATAAACACCAGTACAGCTCTAGCTTATCCCAGTCCAGCCAGGATACAGAGCATTCAAGCCTTAGTCACAAGGTTTCAAGACCAACACTCTCTCCCAGCCAGAGTGTTCATGCAATTAATAGGCATGATGGCATCTTGCATTTTTATTGTACCATATGCAAGACTGCAAATGCGCCCATTGCAGGAATGTCTAGCACAACAGTGGAACCAGGCTCAAGGACAACTTACAGACCTAGTGTTGGTCGCTCTCTGCAGTGGTGGAACACCGAAAACTTGGCCAGAGGGCGGCAGTTCCTCGACCCTGTTCCACAGATAGTACTTACAACAGACGCATCTCCTACACCATACAACTCAGGGAAGATGGACCACTCAACAAAAAGTGTTCCACATCAATCACATGGAGCTGCTAGCAATATTCCTAGCACTGAAGTCCTTCCAAGTACATGCACAGAACAAAACTGTCCTGATCCGGACGGACAACATGTCAGCCATGTACTACATGCAAAAACAAGGAGGCACCCATTCTCTGCAACTGCCCCAGCTTGCACAAAACATTTGGAGATGGGCCATTCCACAACAGATATATCTACTAGCAGAGCACCTTCCAGGGGTTCACAATCAGATTGAAGATCTGTTAAGTCGGCAGACACAACAGCTTCACAAATGGGAACTACATCCGCAAGTTCTTCAACCATTGTTTCACAAGTGGGGTCACCCAGAAATAGATCTGTTCGTCACACACGAAAACGCAAAATGCCCAACCTTCGCCGCCAGATTTCCACACCCGCTGTCCAAAGGCATTGCGATATGGATGAACTGGTCAGGCAGATTTGCGTACGCTTTTCCGCCACTCCCATTAATACCACTAGTAGTGCGCAAGCTACAACAGTCTCTCAAAGTGATCTTAGTAGCTCCCACATGGGCACATCAGCTGTGGTTCACAACCCTGCTAGAACTCTCTCTAGTTCTACATCAAAGACTGTCTGACACCATCCACGCTAACGCAGAACCATTGAGACATCAGACATCCAGACCCAAGTCAACTGAATCTGGCGATCTGGCTCCTGAAGTCTTAGTTTGGTTACCTTAACCTCCCACCAGCCTGTATGAACATCATTAAAGAGGCCAGGAGACCCACTGCCAGAGCTTGTTATGCTGCTAAATGGAAAAAGTTTGCCATTTACTGCACCAATAATCAAAGTGATCCCCTGGATGCTTCCATCCAGAATATCATCTGCTACCTTCTACACTTACAAAGATGAAATCTAGTATATTCAACTATACGGCTACACCTTGCAGCCATTGCTGCGTACCTACAAAGTAGACAACATCTGTCATTAGAGTGCCGGCAATTAAAGCATTTATGGAAGGATTACAAAGAATCATTCCTCCTAGGTTACCACCCTCTCCAGTGTGGAACCTAAAGATTGTTCTTACCAGGCACATGGGAACCCCTTTTGAACCTTTACACAAATGTGAGCGGTAGTTCCTCACATGGAAAACGGCTTTCCTCATTGCTATTACCTCCCTCAGGAGAGTAAGTGAGACTCAAGCTTTCACTGTAGAAGAACCTTTTTTACAATTACACCGTAACAAGGTGGTCCTAAGAACAAATCCCAAATTCCTTCCTAAAGTCATTACTCCTTTTCATCTAAACCAATCAGTAGAGTTACCATTTTTTTTCAAAACCCAGACTCTGTAGCAGAAAGAGCTCTACACAGCCTAGACGTCTGTCTATTACATTGACAGGACCAAATCCTTTCGCAAAACAAAACAACTGTTTGTGTCTTTCTCTCCACCACATAAAGGCGACCCCCTCTCTAAAGGTGGGATTGCCAGGTGGATTGTAAAATGCATACAAATATGCTATCAAAAAGGAAAACGTACATTAGCAATTCCTCCTAGAGCGCACTCCACACGCAAACTAGGAGCCTCTATGGCTTTCTTAGGGAGCATTCCCCTAGAAGACATTTGCAAGACGACAACATGGTCTACACCACACACCTTCACTAAACACTATTGTGTTGATGTGCAAGCCTAGCAACCAGCTGCTGTAGGCCAAGCTGTCATCAAAACTCTCTTTCAAAGTACTGCAACAGATACAGGGGACCACCGCTAGGGGAGACACTGCTGTATAATCGATGCTCAGTGTGAGATCTGCAGCTCCTATGCCTCGAATGGAAAATGCTTCTTCCCAGTATGCATCTGTTCTTGGCATGTAGAGCTGCAGAGTCGTACACGCCCTCCCGCCTCCCCGGACTTGTATCTGTTCCAGTACTATCTTAATTAGATATACACGCATGGACATCCCTTTTTCTTTCTACAAACTCCATCATTTCCCATCATGGCAAAAAACAATCTAAGGATGGAGTCGATGTCTATGCGCACTATCGTCCAAGGGAGGAGTCACCTATCTCGTGACTACAAAGACTTCTTCCAAGACAACAACATGCAATCATCCAAGCCCAACACCAGATGGCGCTCTAATGCTAAGTGAGAGAATCTGCAGCGCTACATGCCAAGAACAGATGCATACTGGTAAGTAGCATTTTCCTTATACCCCCACCTACAGGATGACCTGTTGATTAGCATTCCAGGGCAAGGGCGCTTCAAGGAAGATACCACCTTTGAAATGTGAGTCTGGCTCCCCTCACAGGAGATGAAGCCGACCCCACTTTATCCAGAGCCTTTTGTGACCTGTACAGCTGGGAAAATTAGCTCGTCAGGTAGGCGTGCCACCCCCAGCTAGCACCTCCCTAAGGTGGCCTAGTCTGAGGTGGACACTACTTTTCAGAAATAGCCATCTTTGTGATGGAAAACATAGAAATTCTGGGACTGGGTTATGTCCACATCCCACAAGAAGTGGTCATATAAGGGGCGTAGTGACTTCTAAGTCAGTAGCCCATTGGGTACTACCCTACACTCCCCTAACACCCCTAAATTCAGTATTTCGGGGAGCTCCTGCCACCAGAAAATCAGATCCTGCCAACCTGAGAAACAAAGATGAACGTGAGGACTCGCAACAGCAAGAACAGAAGACCCAGCAACTGGCAAGGCGCCAACCCTGCTGGCCTGCCTGCTGATTCCACCAATTGTACCAAAAGACGACTTGTCCTGCAGATTCTAAGTCCCTAAAGCCCGGGAGACCTACCAGTACTTCAGCCTGGAACGAAGACCTCCAGAGAAGTAGCGGACCTGCTTCCCTGCATCCTTCATGCAACCAAAGACCCTGCGTGGACTTTGTGACCACAGAAACCTGACGCATGAAGACCCCACTGCACCTGACACTCCAAGAGCAAGTTGGAGTGGGCCAACGGTGTCAAACGTGTGGTCCCCCAGCCTTCCAGAGACCGAGTCCCCTGTGGTTTCACCCTCATTGAACTCTCTGACAACGCCTGCACACGCAGGTCCCCTCTACAGCGACTGCTCCCCGTAAGTACAAGCATTGGCATAGCCAATAGGTCTCGCCTTTGGGACCTTATACGTGTTTAGCCATGCAACAACAGTTGATGTTGTTGCACAAAGGATATTGTGATGGATAACTAAACACTTATAAGGTCCCAAAGGCGAGACCTATTGGCTATGCCAATGCTTGTTCAGTTTGTTATTGTTGCCTGCGTTGTGTTTGATAGGTGTAATTGCAGTCTGGTGTGGCTGGGAGTGCCAGAAGCATTCTTTCTCTAAGCAACAAACTGTTCTTATACAACAAAATACCGAAGGTTTGTATCTAGTTGCCAAATGCAGCTCGGCTATAAAAAGCAGGCGAAGTGACTTGCTTTCATCCGAAGAACAATACTCTTAACCTGGAGATAAAAAATAATTCCGAGAGGGGCGAGCCTCCGTGCCTGGTGCAGCCTGTCCTGTGCTTCTATGGATCTATTTAATTTCAATCAAATATAAATAAGGCACTGCACTGAAGTTGTGAATTTAGATCCAGATGACTGTACAGCTTAGATCCAGACAATTGTAAGGCCAAGGATTTGTGTAAATTGTAGGAACCAAACGAGTGAAGCTGCTGTTGAATTCTTACGTTCTACGTTTCCACTTTGTTACATTGGTTATTCTGAGGCCTGAACGACATGTGTAAATCACTGACCAGTCACTGGTGTCTACATTAAAATTATGAGCGATTCATAGTTATTCTGTGACTGGAACTGTTAACATAGGGACTGTGCTAGGGTATGTAGAGAATGTGCGTGGGCCTGCCATAGTATTTAATGACTGGTTTGTCTGTGCGAGGCCTAGCCTCGTGTGTGAAGAAGGAATCCTTAATTCATAGAAGATGTGAGCAGCTTCGGTGGAGAGAGGGGTTTGGGGGGGCGGAGTATGCCTTGGCACATAGTGGTGTGAAACGTCATGGCTGTATATACTGTATCAGAACTATATCTGGGTGGAAAAAGTTGCTGCAGCTGTGTAAAAGCATGCTCCGTGTTTTGAAATTGATGCAACTTGCCATGACTTCTAGTCGGGCGCTTAAATTATGCTGCAATTTAGGTCAAAATGATTTGATGCGGTGGATTACATTATGCGGCGAAGGAAAAAGCAATTTATGCAGTATGCTGTGTAATTAAAAGCACATTGTGACATTCGTCATTTAGCTATTTAAAAATGTTAACATATTCACACAAAAGGGATCCCATTCCTATAGCAATTACATTGTTTTATTAAGAAGGGAGCTATACATTCATCAGAATCAATTCAAAATGTTATTCCCTTAACAAACACCGCTGATATTGTATTACATGAAAGCACGAGAATACCATTCTAGTAAAGTGGCCCTTTCTACCTCACAGAGTAAAATAGTTTGTGTGAAACGTAAAACGTGGTACTCCGCAGAAAAACAAGCCTACATGTACGCTCGTCAAGTCTTGTCATAACAAGACAAGCAATGGCCGCGCGGCCGTGAAAGTGACATGGCCGCGCGGCCACGAAAGTGAAAGTAATGGCCAGTGATGCGGAGGAAGAGATCAGAAAGGCAGATGGCGGCTGCGTGCGTTCGCGCAAGCTTGAGGCCAGGAAAAGCTTGTGGATAGCACTTTGAAAACCCCCTCACTAAAAGTCGAGCATGCAGCGCATGCGCTGCTCTAGGCTCAACCTAAAAAACAGATGTTTAAGGACACTTCTGCACCCGTTGCCCCTAGGCCTCGGAGAAGCAGACCAAAGGTGTCCCTATTTCCCTTAGCATCGTGAATCCTGAGCCTTCCTGTTGGTACAGCCCGACTAGCCCCCCCTGTCGAAGCTTGCATCCTCTTTTCATCGCGACCGATCACCATAGAGTAACATTTGGCACCATACTCTTATTTTGCTGCCCTAGTGCTGCTGGTGGTGTTCTGCTGGTGCTGCCTTGGACCTTGCTCCCCACTCACCTGACCTTCTGGATGTTGGTCCCGTAAGTCGCTTTATAAGCTTGAGCCTAGTAGGTGTTTCGATAGTTTTGAAAACAACTCCTGTAGCATCAGGTCTTTGGCCCTAATCACTTGTCTGTTTTCTTTGTGGACACCAAATATTTGTAGGACTAGTCATTTGCGATGTTTGTTCCACCGTAAGTCCTGCCTCCTCCTTGATACTTTCTAGGCCCATAGGTTATGATTTTGGTTAAATTCACCTCCAAGTTGTTAGCCGTGGTATAGATGCATAGTTGGTCGGGGAGTCGTTGGAAGACCAACACCTGTGTGACTAAATAGCGCGAAGTCATCTGCCTATAGCAGGTTACTGGTCCGGGTACCACCGATTTTAGGGGGTGACTGTTGATGGCTTCCATTGACTGCGATAAATAAGTAAAAAAAGCAAGGGGGCAAAACGCAGCCCTGTTTTACTCCTCGTGGTGTCATTATTTTCCTGGAGATGCGCGCTCCTTCCCCCCATTTAAGGTTGATCCATGTATTGGTTTGGAGCTGAATACTGGCATCGCACAGAGGCAACGGCACGGCCCATTTCTGCATCTTGGCCCACAATAGGTTCCTTGGAACTCGTTCAAAAGCTGCTTTCGCGTCTACAAACAGCAGCGGATTAAAGTCTTTGAGACTGCTGCTTTGTCCATCAATACTAATATTGCATTTAAGTTTTTAAGCATCCCAGATTTAGCACAAACCCTGTTTGATTGGACGGCAGTAGCTGCTTTTGTTCTGCCTATGCCTCGAGCTCTTCCCGTAGCGAGCTGGCGGGATATTTGGCATCGATGGCAAGGAGGGCTATGAACCTGCAGTTTTTTGGTTTTGATCTTGAGCCACCTTTGGAGATTGGATTCCCGCCATTAGGCCCAGGAGTCCCTTCAGATTGCCCCTTTATGAGAAGGCTCTCTCTCTGGGTTATGAGGGTCGATTGGAGGTGTGTATCTTGATGATGTGTATTCCGTCACCAGGGACGGAGTTCGTTGTCTGCTGTGCTCGTGTTCCTTGTATTGCTGTCAGCTGATTTATTTTGTTCCTTGATGTTGATTGCGTCTGAGAAGGATGGTACTTGGAGGCCCAGTCATTTCACAGCTTACAGGTTAGACCTGTTGTTTATGCTGGTTATTGCAGCAACCCTGGTCACTGAAGGACCTATTCCTGCTGAAAACGTTTGCTATGTCTCTTATGAAACTTGTATCTTTGCCCTATACGTTGCTGCGACGATGGCCACTGAGAGGCCATTGTCAAGTCAAGTCAAGTCAGATAATTTATATAGCGCGCTACATACCCAGAGGGTCTCAAGGCGCTTGAAGAAGGGTGGGGAATTACATGTCGAATATCCAGGTTTTAAGTTGCTTTCTGAATGCTAGGTGGTTCCGAGTGAGGCGAAGGTGAATGGGAAGTGAGTTCCAGGTTTTAGCCGCCAGGTAGGAGAAGGATCTTCCTCCCATGGTGGTTTTGTTGATGCGAGGTACAGCAGCAAGGGCTTGGTTGGAAGAGCGTAGCTGGCGGGGGGGAGTGTAGAAGGAAAGTCGTGTGTTGAGGCATTCGGGTCCAAGTTCGTAAAGTGCTTTGTGTGCGTGGGTTAGGAGGCGGAATGTTATCCTCTTATTGACGGGGAGCCAGTGGAGGTTTTTTAGGTGACCAGAAATGTGGTCTTTACGCGGGATGTCTAGTATGAGTCTGGCTGATGCGTTCTGGATGCGTTGGAGTTTTTTCTGAAGTTTTGCGGTGGTACCGGCGTATAGGGTGTTTCCGTAGTCCAGGCGGCTTGTAACCAGTGCGTGGGTGACCGTTTTTCTAGTTTCGGTGGGGATCCAGCGAAATGTTTTTTTGAGCATGCGAAGAATGTTGAAGCAAGATGATGAAACGGCGTTGACTTGTCTGGTCATCGAGAGAGAGGAGTCCAGGATGACGCCCAGGTTCCGTGCGTGGTCCGTCGGGATGGGTGCTTTTCCAAGGTCCTCTGGCCACCAAGAGTCGTCCCAGGCGGAGGGGGAGGTACCTAAGATAAGGACTTCTGTTTTGTCTGAATTCAGTTTCAGACGGCTGTGCTTCATCCACTAGGCTACTTCTTTCATTCCTTCATGTAGGTTAGTTTTGGCGGTGTTAGGGTCTTTGGTGAGTGAGAGGATCAGTTGAGTGTCATCAGCGTAGGAGATGATGTTGAGGTTGTGTTGGCGTGCGATGGCCGCGAGGGGGCTCATGTATACTTTGAAGAGGGTGGGGCTGGAGTGAGTGCCCGTCTGTAATGACTCAGTCAAGCATTAGAGTTTTGAAGCTGGTTTGTGTGTTCCTAAACCATCCCGCAGGGATGATCTTTCCGTCCCACACTCCTTCCTTAGCATGTAAGTCCATGACGCGTGAAACTGAGGTCATTCACTCTCACTCGGACAGCTACTAACTAGGGTCCTGTCTTTAATTGTTCACTGCAGCCCTCTTGCCACAAACCCAGCTCTCACCACTTCCTGCAACTTTGATTCTTTTCCCACTCTCCCAGGACAGTCTGCTGTTCCTACTCAGACCCCATGCCCAGCTGTGCACTTCCAACATTCTCCCATAATTGCAATTCAGACCAAATCCGGTGTTTCCCTCCACCTATCTGGACTGCTTCTCAAAGCCTTGAATCTCTTTCAACAGGGCCGCGGCCTACAGCAAGCTGGGCAACTATGTGGGGGCAGTGCGGGACTGTGAGCGAGCCATTGCAATCGACCCTGGGTACAGCAAAGCCTACGGAAGGATGGGGTAAGTCTGCTATGTGATGTTCGTGCCCAAATACACATGCATACATACATGTACATTGCACGTGAAGACCAAGCACAGGCCTCCATGGCACACACACAATCAACACTGCGCACCCACACCTACAATTGGGATAGATGCCCCCATATGCGTGGGCACCTTTCTAACACAGGGCATTGGTGCATAGCCTTATCAATCTTGCGCCACAATCCATAGATTCTGAATATTCTTCAGTGAGCATCCACTGAGTCTGTGGACATACTTGTAACACTGAATTTATAACCTGCGCGCCCTCATGCAGTCTGCCTTGCGCTCTCTCATGCAGTCTGCCTTGCGCTCTCTCATGCAGTCTGCCTTGCGCCCTCTCATGCAGTCTGCCTTGGGCCTCTCATGCAGTCTGCCTTGGGCCTCTCATGCAGTCTGCCTTGGGCCTCTCATGCAGTCTGCCTTGGGCCTCTCATGCAGTCTGCCTTGGGCCTCTCATGCAGTCTGCCTTGGGCCTCTCATGCAGTCTGCCTTGGGCCTCTCATGCAGTCTGCCTTGCAGTCTGCCTTGCGCTCTCTCATGCAGTCTGCCTTGCGCTCTCTCATGCAGTCTGCCTTGCGCCCTCTCATGCAGTCTGCCTTGGGCCTCTCATGCAGTCTGCCTTGGGCCTCTCATGCAGTCTGCCTTGGGCCTCTCATGCAGTCTGCCTTGGGCCTCTCATGCAGTCTGCCTTGGGCCTCTCATGCAGTCTGCCTTGGGCCTCTCATGCAGTCTGCCTTGGGCCTCTCATGCAGTCTGCCTTGGGCCTCTCATGCAGTCTGCCTTGCGCTCTCTCATGCAGTCTGCCTTGCGCTCTCTCATGCAGTCTGCCTTGGGCCTCTCATGCAGTCTGCCTTGCGCTCTCTCATGCAGTCTGCCTTGGGCCTCTCATGCAGTCTGCCTTGGGCCTCTCATGCAGTCTGCCTTGCGCCCTCTCATGCAGTCTGCCTTGGGCCTCTCATGCAGTCTGCCTTGGGCCTCTCATGCAGTCTGCCTTGGGCCTCTCATGCAGTCTGCCTTGGGCCTCTCATGCAGTCTGCCTTGGGCCTCTCATGCAGTCTGCCTTGGGCCTCTCATGCAGTCTGCCTTGGGCCTCTCATGCAGTCTGCCTTGGGCCTCTCATGCAGTCTGCCTTGGGCCTCTCATGCAGTCTGCCTTGGGCCTCTCATGCAGTCTGCCTTGGGCCTCTCATGCAGTCTGCCTTGCGCTCTCTCATGCAGTCTGCCTTGCGCTCTCTCATGCAGTCTGCCTTGGGCCTCTCATGCAGTCTGCCTTGCGCTCTCTCATGCAGTCTGCCTTGCGCTCTCTCATGCAGTCTGCCTTGCGCTCTCTCATGCAGTCTGCCTTGGGCCTCTCATGCAGTCTGCCTTGGGCCTCTCATGCAGTCTGCCTTGGGCCTCTCATGCAGTCTGCCTTGGGCCTCTCATGCAGTCTGCCTTGGGCCTCTCATGCAGTCTGCCTTGGGCTCTCTCATGCAGTCTGCCTTGGGCCTCTCATGCAGTCTGCCTTGGGCCTCTCATGCAGTCTGCCTTGCGCTCTCTCATGCAGTCTGCCTTGCGCTCTCTCATGCAGTCTGCCTTGCGCTCTCTCATGCAGTCTGCCTTGCGCTCTCTCATGCAGTCTGCCTTGCGCTCTCTCATGCAGTCTGCCTTGGGCCTCTCATGCAGTCTGCCTTGGGCCTCTCATGCAGTCTGCCTTGGGCCTCTCATGCAGTCTGCCTTGGGCCTCTCATGCAGTCTGCCTTGGGCCTCTCATGCAGTCGGCCTTGGGCCTCTCATGCAGTCTGCCTTGGGCCTCTCATGCAGTCTGCCTTGCGCTCTCTCATGCAGTCTGCCTTGCGCTCTCTCATGCAGTCTGCCTTGGGCCTCTCATGCAGTCTGCCTTGCGCTCTCTCATGCAGTCTGCCTTGCGCTCTCTCATGCAGTCTGCCTTGCGCTCTCTCATGCAGTCTGCCTTGGGCCTCTCATGCAGTCTGCCTTGGGCCTCTCATGCAGTCTGCCTTGGGCCTCTCATGCAGTCTGCCTTGGGCCTCTCATGCAGTCTGCCTTGGGCCTCTCATGCAGTCTGCCTTGGGCTCTCTCATGCAGTCTGCCTTGGGCCTCTCATGCAGTCTGCCTTGGGCCTCTCATGCAGTCTGCCTTGCGCTCTCTCATGCAGTCTGCCTTGCGCTCTCTCATGCAGTCTGCCTTGCGCTCTCTCATGCAGTCTGCCTTGCGCTCTCTCATGCAGTCTGCCTTGCGCTCTCTCATGCAGTCTGCCTTGGGCCTCTCATGCAGTCTGCCTTGGGCCTCTCATGCAGTCTGCCTTGGGCCTCTCATGCAGTCTGCCTTGGGCCTCTCATGCAGTCTGCCTTGGGCCTCTCATGCAGTCTGCCTTGGGCCTCTCATGCAGTCTGCCTTGCGCTGTCTTCATTTCAGAGCTGTCTCTCTCTTCCAAAGCATCACACAGAGGAGAGCGTTCACAATCACTTGCACTGGCACCAATCTCTAAGCGCTTTAAACCTTCATGCTGGGGGAGCCAGGGGGCAGCAATACAATCTGGAGCGTGTTTTACACCTTAAATCTCAATAAGTTGTGAAAAGACGTGTTAAAATGAAAGTCTGGCACATACAATGGCTGAAACACACACTACATGTTACAAATATAGAGTCAGGGCAGCCAACATAATATGCAAGAAACTCAGTTTCGGCTGTTCTTTTTCTTGGACTGCATACAGAATGTTGCACTTTAATTTCCTCTCCCTGTCAGGAGGAAGCCGCAGCACCTCAGCAAAAACTAATATTTAGAGATTAGGAACTGTTAGAGGCTAAAAGCCTCTGTCATCACACCCAAAGCCACCCTTGAAACACTCCATCCTGTTCACAACTCCATGTGTACATCACTAGGTCACCTTTTCAGCCTTCCCTTATCCTAATAAACTTACATCGTGCCCTGAGGGTCAGGATTAATCGATGTATTGTGTACCTGCGTATCCTCATCTGCATGGTTCTCATACGCACCAGTGCAGCCTTCTTCAGCTTCTGAAACAGTGGACACAGCAGTAATGAGAGTGATTCTAACGCACAGCTGACCAGCTAGAGCTGGATGTTGGCAGAACACACTTACAAGTACTACTACCCAACAACCACATGCAACTCAAACTTAAACTTCCAAGACATCATTTTGGTGGGCCCTAGATTTAGTTACCGGTGTGTAGTCCCCTCCCTGATTCATGCCGCTCCTCCCCTTAGTCCTTCTGGTGGGGTCTATTAACCTTTTTCACCCTGACAGCTGTGTGGCCTTGCATAGTTGTATGTCTTACACAGGCTGCTTCTGCGTATAATGTATGTGCGTAACCTCCCTGACCCTCATGGTTACTCAGTCTGGTTCCTGGTGCATGTCCTGAATTTCCGGTGTGTTTCCATGCCCTGTTGCTGCTCATAGCCAGTCAGACCCTCATGGTTGCTCAGTCTGGTCACTGGTGCATGTCCTGGGTTTCCGGTGTGTTTCCGTGCCCTGTTGCTGCTCATAGCCAGTCAGACCCTCATGGTTGCTCAGTCTGGTCACTGGTGCATGTCCTGAGTTTCCAGTGTGTTTCCGTGCCCTGTTGCTGCTCATAGCCAGTCAGACCCTCATGGTTGCTCAGTCTGGTCACTGGTGCATGTCCTGAGTTTCCCGGTGTGTTTCCGTTCCCTGTTGCTGCTCATAGCCAGTCAGACCCTCATGGTTGCTCAGTCTGGTCACTGGTGCATGTCCTGAGTTTCCAGTGTGTTTCCGTGCCCTGTTGCTGCTCATAGCCAGTCAGACCCTCATGGTTGCTCAGTCTGGTCACTGGTGCATGTCCTGAGTTTCCCGGTGTGTTTCCGTGCCCTGTTGCTGCTCATAGCCAGTCAGACCCTCATGGTTGCTCAGTCTGGTCATTGGTGCATGTCCTGAGTTTCCCGCTGTGTTTCCGTGCCCTGTTGCTGCTCATAGCCAGTCAGACCCTCATGGTTGCTCAGTCTGGTCACTGGTGCATGTCCTGAGTTTCCGGTGTGTTTCCATGCCCTGTTGCTGCTCATAGCCAGTCAGACCCTCATGGTTGCTCAGTCTGGTCACTGGTGCATGTCCTGGGTTTCCGGTGTGTTTCCGTGCCCTGTTGCTGCTCATAGCCAGTCAGACCCTCATGGTTGCTCAGTCTGGTCACTGGTGCATGTCCTGAGTTTCCCGGTGTGTTTCCGTTCCCTGTTGCTGCTCATAGCCAGTCAGACCCTCATGGTTGCTCAGTCTGGTCACTGGTGCATGTCCTGAGTTTCCCGGTGTGTTTCCGTGCCCTGTTGCTGCTCATAGCCAGTCAGACCCTCATGGTTGCTCAGTCTGGTCACTGGTGCATGTCCTGAGTTTCCAGTGTGTTTCCGTGCCCTGTTGCTGCTCATAGCCAGTCAGACCCTCATGGTTGCTCAGTCTGGTCACTGGTGCATGTCCTGAGTTTCCCGGTGTGTTTCCGTTCCCTGTTGCTGCTCATAGCCAGTCAGACCCTCATGGTTGCTCAGTCTGGTCACTGGTGCATGTCCTGAGTTTCCAGTGTGTTTCCGTGCCCTGTTGCTGCTCATAGCCAGTCAGACCCTCATGGTTGCTCAGTCTGGTCACTGGTGCATGTCCTGAGTTTCCCGGTGTGTTTCCGTTCCCTGTTGCTGCTCATAGCCAGTCAGACCCTCATGGTTGCTCAGTCTGGTCACTGGTGCATGTCCTGAGTTTCCCGGTGTGTTTCCGTGCCCTGTTGCTGCTCATAGCCAGTCAGACCCTCATGGTTGCTCAGTCTGGTCACTGGTGCATGTCCTGAGTTTCCAGTGTGTTTCCGTGCCCTGTTGCTGCTCATAGCCAGTCAGACCCTCATGGTTGCTCAGTCTGGTCACTGGTGCATGTCCTGAGTTTCCAGTGTGTTTCCGTGCCCTGTTGCTGCTCATAGCCAGTCAGACCCTCATGGTTGCTCAGTCTGGTCACTGGTGCATGTCCTGAGTTTCCAGTGTGTTTCCGTGCCCTGTTGCTGCTCATAGCCAGTCAGACCCTCATGGTTGCTCAGTCTGGTCACTGGTGCATGTCCTGAGTTTCCCGGTGTGTTTCCGTGCCCTGTTGCTGCTCATAGCCAGTCAGACCCTCATGGTGGCTCAGTCTGGTCACTGGTGCATGTCCTGAGTTTCCCGCTGTGTTTCCGTGCCCTGTTGCTGCTCATAGCCAGTCAGACCCTCATGGGTCAGTCTGGTCACTGGTGCATGTCCTGAGTTTCCCGGTGTGTTTCCGTTCCCTGTTGCTGCTCATAGCCAGTCAGACCCTCATGGTTGCTCAGTCTGGTCACTGGTGCATGTCCTGAGTTTCCCGGTGTGTTTCCGTTCCCTGTTGCTGCTCATAGCCAGTCAGACCCTCATGGTTGCTCAGTCTGGTCACTGGTGCATGTCCTGAGTTTCCAGTGTGTTTCCGTGCCCTGTTGCTGCTCATAGCCAGTCAGACCCTCATGGTTGCTCAGTCTGGTCACTGGTGCATGTCCTGAGTTTCCCGGTGTGTTTCCGTGCCCTGTTGCTGCTCATAGCCAGTCAGACCCTCATGGTTGCTCAGTCTGGTCATTGGTGCATGTCCTGAGTTTCCCGCTGTGTTTCCGTGCCCTGTTGCTGCTCATAGCCAGTCAGACCCTCATGGTTGCTCAGTCTGGTCACTGGTGCATGTCCTGAGTTTCCGGTGTGTTTCCGTGCCCTGTTGCTGCTCATAGCCAGTCAGACCCTCATGGTTGCTCAGTCTGGTCACTGGTGCATGTCCTGAGTTTCCAGTGTGTTTCCGTGCCCTGTTGCTGCTCATAGCCAGTCAGACCCTCATGGTTGCTCAGTCTGGTCACTGGTGCATGTCCTGAGTTTCCCGGTGTGTTTCCGTTCCCTGTTGCTGCTCATAGCCAGTCAGACCCTCATGGTTGCTCAGTCTGGTCACTGGTGCATGTCCTGAGTTTCCCGGTGTGTTTCCGTGCCCTGTTGCTGCTCATAGCCAGTCAGACCCTCATGGTTGCTCAGTCTGGTCACTGGTGCATGTCCTGAGTTTCCAGTGTGTTTCCGTGCCCTGTTGCTGCTCATAGCCAGTCAGACCCTCATGGTTGCTCAGTCTGGTCACTGGTGCATGTCCTGAGTTTCCAGTGTGTTTCCGTGCCCTGTTGCTGCTCATAGCCAGTCAGACCCTCATGGTTGCTCAGTCTGGTCACTGGTGCATGTCCTGAGTTTCCAGTGTGTTTCCGTGCCCTGTTGCTGCTCATAGCCAGTCAGACCCTCATGGTTGCTCAGTCTGGTCACTGGTGCATGTCCTGAGTTTCCCGGTGTGTTTCCGTGCCCTGTTGCTGCTCATAGCCAGTCAGACCCTCATGGTTGCTCAGTCTGGTCACTGGTGCATGTCCTGAGTTTCCCGGTGTGTTTCCGTGCCCTGTTGCTGCTCATAGCCAGTCAGACCCTCATGGTTGCTCAGTCTGGTCACTGGTGCATGTCCTGAGTTTCCCGGTGTGTTTCCGTGCCCTGTTGCTGCTCATAGCCAGTCAGACCCTCATGGTTGCTCAGTCTGGTCACTGGTGCATGTCCTGAGTTTCCAGTGTGTTTCCGTGCCCTGTTGCTGCTCATAGCCAGTCAGACCCTCATGGTTGCTCAGTCTGGTCACTGGTGCATGTCCTGAGTTTCCAGTGTGTTTCCGTGCCCTGTTGCTGCTCATAGCCAGTCAGACCCTCATGGTTGCTCAGTCTGGTCACTGGTGCATGTCCTGAGTTTCCCGGTGTGTTTCCGTGCCCTGTTGCTGCTCATAGCCAGTCAGACCCTCATGGTTGCTCAGTCTGGTCACTGGTGCATGTCCTGAGTTTCCCGGTGTGTTTCCGTGCCCTGTTGCTGCTCATAGCCAGTCAGACCCTCATGGTTGCTCAGTCTGGTCACTGGTGCATGTCCTGAGTTTCCAGTGTGTTTCCGTGCCCTGTTGCTGCTCATAGCCAGTCAGACCCTCATGGTTGCTCAGTCTGGTCACTGGTGCATGTCCTGAGTTTCCAGTGTGTTTCCGTGCCCTGTTGCTGCTCATAGCCAGTCAGACCCTCATGGTTGCTCAGTCTGGTCACTGGTGCATGTCCTGAGTTTCCCGGTGTGTTTCCGTGCCCTGTTGCTGCTCATTGCCAGTCAGACCATCATGGTTGCTCAGTCTGGTCACTGGTGCATGTCCTGAGTTTCCCGGTGTGTTTCCGTGCCCTGTTGCTGCTCATAGCCAGTCAGACCCTCATGGTTGCTCAGTCTGGTCACTGGTGCATGTCCTGAGTTTCCAGTGTGTTTCCGTGCCCTGTTGCTGCTCATAGCCAGTCAGACCCTCATGGTTGCTCAGTCTGGTCACTGGTGCATGTCCTGAGTTTCCCGGTGTGTTTCCGTGCCCTGTTGCTGCTCATTGCCAGTCAGACCATCATGGTTGCTCAGTCTGGTCACTGGTGCATGTCCTGAGTTTCCCGGTGTGTTTCCGTGCCCTGTTGCTGCTCATAGCCAGTCAGACCCTCATGGTTGCTCAGTCTGGTCACTGGTGCATGTCCTGAGTTTCCAGTGTGTTTCCGTGCCCTGTTGCTGCTCATAGCCAGTCAGACCCTCATGGTTGCTCAGTCTGGTCACTGGTGCATGTCCTGAGTTTCCCGGTGTGTTTCCGTTCCCTGTTGCTGCTCATAGCCAGTCAGACCCTCATGGTTGCTCAGTCTGGTCACTGGTGCATGTCCTGAGTTTCCCGGTGTGTTTCCGTGCCCTGTTGCTGCTCATAGCCAGTCAGACCCTCATGGTTGCTCAGTCTGGTCACTGGTGCATGTCCTGAGTTTCCAGTGTGTTTCCGTGCCCTGTTGCTGCTCATAGCCAGTCAGACCCTCATGGTTGCTCAGTCTGGTCACTGGTGCATGTCCTGAGTTTCCAGTGTGTTTCCGTGCCCTGTTGCTGCTCATAGCCAGTCAGACCCTCATGGTTGCTCAGTCTGGTCACTGGTGCATGTCCTGAGTTTCCAGTGTGTTTCCGTGCCCTGTTGCTGCTCATAGCCAGTCAGACCCTCATGGTTGCTCAGTCTGGTCACTGGTGCATGTCCTGAGTTTCCCGGTGTGTTTCCGTGCCCTGTTGCTGCTCATAGCCAGTCAGACCCTCATGGTTGCTCAGTCTGGTCACTGGTGCATGTCCTGAGTTTCCCGGTGTGTTTCCGTGCCCTGTTGCTGCTCATAGCCAGTCAGACCCTCATGGTTGCTCAGTCTGGTCACTGGTGCATGTCCTGAGTTTCCCGGTGTGTTTCCGTGCCCTGTTGCTGCTCATAGCCAGTCAGACCCTCATGGTTGCTCAGTCTGGTCACTGGTGCATGTCCTGAGTTTCCAGTGTGTTTCCGTGCCCTGTTGCTGCTCATAGCCAGTCAGACCCTCATGGTTGCTCAGTCTGGTCACTGGTGCATGTCCTGAGTTTCCCGGTGTGTTTCCGTGCCCTGTTGCTGCTCATTGCCAGTCAGACCATCATGGTTGCTCAGTCTGGTCACTGGTGCATGTCCTGAGTTTCCCGGTGTGTTTCCGTGCCCTGTTGCTGCTCATAGCCAGTCAGACCCTCATGGTTGCTCAGTCTGGTCACTGGTGCATGTCCTGAGTTTCCAGTGTGTTTCCGTGCCCTGTTGCTGCTCATAGCCAGTCAGACCCTCATGGTTGCTCAGTCTGGTCACTGGTGCATGTCCTGAGTTTCCCGGTGTGTTTCCCTGCTCATAGCCAGTCAGACCCTCATCTTTACTCAGCCTGGTCACTATCACATGGTTGTATTTTCTAGTTTTGGTTGCTCTTCTGCATCTGTTAGACTGTAGCAGCCTCTAAGTCTTTGCCTGTATTTCTTTTCATTCAGGTTGGCTCTGTCTAGTTTGAATAAATACACAGAGGCGGTGACTTATTATACACGAGCCCTGGAGTTGGATCCAGACAATGACACCTATAAGTCCAACTTGAAGATAGCGGAGATGAAGATGAAAGAGCTGCCAAGCCCCGTAAGTGGTCTTTGCCTTTGTAAATTCCTACAGTTCCTTCTGTCCTGGATCCATCTGCATCCCCATAAATTCCACTCCATATTTTCTGTGATCTGCTTCTAAGCTTTCCTGCAGGGCAGTGCTTAATTTGTGACTAAAGAAGTACCAGGGCCCTAGTCGTGGAGGCCTCTGCGGCTTCTGCATTCACTGCCAGTGACAGTACCGGCACAACGACGAACCATCACACTCCTTCAAGTGTGACAATCAGACTATTCCACACTCCTAAACCTATTAGAAAGGCTTGGGAAGCAGGTAGTCGTCATTTTTAATGTACACTGAATTAATAAACAACTGTTTTGTGCTTATCTCTAAATTAGACAGACAGCGCTACCATGTTGCAGACTGTCATAAGCACCGGTGTTGACATTTAAGTGCGGTTGTCGAGCACCAGAAACAACTTGCTCAAATTATGCACTGCTGCAGGGCCCTGTAACTTTTACAGGCCGCTTTGCTCTCTGCCCCCCTCTGCAAGCGACCCATTGTCTCCTTTTCTCTGCCCAGTGTCTGCCCAGTGCCTGTGTCTGTGCCACCACTCTGCTGTGTCTGATCAGACCTCTTTTTCTGTCTTGGGTTTGGCCCAAAACTCCATCTTTGCCGATCTAGGCCACTTACCCTGGCTTTACTTCCTTTGTCGGTGAGCTTTCTTCTGGCCACATTCCTCTCTTCTGCCTCCCGTTCTGTGTGTGCTTACATTCTCTCCCCTTTTCTCTCTCTGCTCTTTTATGTCTGTCTGATTGTTAGACGGACCGGGAAGGTCGGCCGAGATTACGGGGAGAGGTCTCCGGGGAGAGCCGCCTCCAACGACTGTACAGACAAGTAACTTCCCCCCCACAGACGGACACCACACAAGACTGAAGGTTAACGAGACTTTATATGCAATTCTTAGGTTACGATGGTATGATACAAGGAGGTCTGGACTCAGGGGTCCCCTCGATTCAAGTCTTTGGCTGAGGAAAGGGGTAGCGGGACAGTCTTAATTACCAATGAGTACGAAGTAGCTCTCAATCCTCGAGCTCGGCGTTGAGATGATCGGGCCGTGGAGGAGCCAAGCAGGTCCCGAGATGGATGAAGGAAAGATGACGGTCCGCGGCGGAGCCTGCAGGTCCCGGTGAAAGGTGACGGTTACAACGGTCCGCGGCCACGCCAGCAGGTCCCGACGACGATGAAGACTGTAGGTTACGACGGCTGTGGCAGCGCCAACAGGCAGGATGATGGTGCACAGGACAGAGCTACGGCAGCGCCAGTAGTCCGTCCAGGATGAGTTCCTCTTTACGTCTCTCGACTCCAAGATACAACTGCCTTCCTGCTCTGGAGCTGCCCCAGTTATAGGGCTGGCGTGCTTTGATGTCCGGACCCTCGCACTTGGAGGTCGGGAGGTCCGGGATGAGGGAGTCCAGACACCCAGCAGGGGGGTGGAGCCAGCGCCCGGGGAGGTGATGGGCGAGCGGCACTTGGCGGGGGAGAGCCATCGGCACCTCTTTCTCCCATTGACTTGCCAA
Source organism: Lissotriton vulgaris (assembly GCF_964263255.1). Classification (NCBI taxonomy): domain Eukaryota; kingdom Metazoa; phylum Chordata; class Amphibia; order Caudata; family Salamandridae; genus Lissotriton; species Lissotriton vulgaris. Next base: position 1,563,496 of record NW_028240611.1, on the reverse strand, counting down.
GTAGCCCGCTCACCTCCTGGGTGGAGGGTGGTGCCGGAATGTCTGAGGCCGGGCTAGGCCCAGGGTTGAGGTCGATCGGGGGCCAGGCGGCCTCGTGATGAAGTGTCCAAGATGGCGGCCCAGGCTGGGCGCGTGGGCCGGCAGTGGATCGGGCCCATGAGGTCGATATGTTTGAAGGCAGGGGTCCCTGAGGGGACGGAGGACGTGCAATGGTGGTGTGTGGTACTTGCGTGACCGGGCTTGGGCCTGGTCGAGCCGGGGGAGAGCGGCCCTTCACGTGGCCTGTCCAACATGCGTCCCCCCCAGCTGAAGGCGGGGAGAGCTACCCATCCTCTTGGGGACTCTCCTCGTCGAGGCGGAAAAACCGGGACAGGCCATCCGCGTTGGCGTGATCTGACCCGGGCCGGTGTTCGACTGTGAAGTCCATACCTTGCAGGGAGATGGACCAGCGTAGCAACTTTGGGTTTTCCCCCCGCATATGCATCAGCCACTGCAGGGGTCGGTGGTCGGTCTGCACCCGAAAGTGGGTGCCAAAAAGGTAGGGCCGGAGCTTCTTGAGGGCCCATACCACCGCGAAGGCTTCCCTCTCTATGGTGCTCCAGCGTTGCTCCCGTGGTAGGAGTCTCCGGCTGATGAAGGCCACCGGTTGATCGAGGCCTTCGGTGTTCACTTGAGACAGGACCGCCCCAATGCCCTGGTCGGAGGCGTCCGTCTGGACGATGAACTCCCGGCTGTAGTCGGGGGCCTGGAGCACAGGGGCGGAACACATGGCGGCCTTCAACTGTTCGAATGCCGTTTGACACTCTGAGGTCCAGTTCACTTTCTTGGGCTGATTCTTTGACGTGAGTTCTGTGAGAGGCCCCACTATGGTACCATAGTCTTTCACGAACCTTCGGTAATAGCCCGTGAGGCCTAGGAAGGCTCGTACCTCGGTTTGGGTGATAGGGGGCTGCCAGTTCTGGATGGCGGCAATTTTCAGCTGTAGAGGGGCCACTAGGCCGCTTCCCACCTGGTGTCCGAGGTAGGTCACAGACCCTTGTCCAATTTGACACTTGCTGGCCTTGATCGTGAGGCCAGCTCGCTGAAGGGCTTGCAGCACTGCTCGGAGGTGGTGAAGGTGCTCGGTCCAATGGTGGCTGTACACAGCGGTGTCGTCGAGGTAGGCGGCGCTGAACCCTTCGAGCCCCGCCAGGACCTGATTGACGAGCCGTTGGAAAGTCGCTGGGGCATTCTTCATGCCGAAGGGCATGACCGTAAAATGGTAGTGGCCATCGGGGGTGGAGAAGGCAGAACGTTCTTGTGCTCGGGGGGTGAGGCCGATCTGCCAATAACCTGCTGTCAGGTCGAAGATGCTGAGGAAGCGGGCAGCTCCCATTCGGTCGACCAGTTCATCTGCCCGGGGGATGGGGTGTGCGTCTGTTTTGGTGACTTCATTCAGGCCCCGGTAGTCGACGCAGAACCGGAGTTCTGGTGTGGCTCCGGGGGCGGCTGCTTTGGGGACCAGTACGACCGGGCTGGCCCATGGACTGTCGGAGGGCTCGATGACCCCGAGCGTGAGCATTTTGGCCACTTCCGCCTGGATGCAGGCCCGTACCCGATCAGGTACGCGGTAGGCCCGGTGGCGGATAGGAGAGCTGTCGCCGGTGTCCACATCGTGCACACACCAGGAAGTGACACCTGGGGTGAGGGAGAACAGACTGGCGAACTGTGACAGGAGGGCTTGGCACTCTTGGCGTTGTTCTCTGGTGAGGGTCTCCGAGAGTCGGACCCCATTCACGGAGCCGTCCTGCTCCTGGGTCCGCAGGAGGTCAGGGAGAGGCTCGGAGTCGTCTTCAACCCCATTGTCTGTGGCCATCAGTCGGCTGAGTTCTGTTCGTGCAAAGTGGGGTTTCAGTCTGTTGGTGTGGAGAACTCGGAGTGGGTTCCGGGAGGACTCCATATCGATCAGATAGGTGGCAGGGCCCTTGCGCTCGATTACCTTGAAGGGCCCCGTCCATTTGTCTTGGAGAGCGCATGGCTCCGTGGGGGACATTACCCATACCTGTTGTCCCGGTTCGAATTCAATGGATGAGGCGTTCTGGTCATACCATTTTTTCATGTCCTCTTGACTGGCCTCTAGGTTGGCTTTTGCTAGGTCTCTGAACCGCCGGGACTGGTTGCGGAGGGTGAGGAGGTACCGGAAGACATCTGGAGGGTTCTTGGCCGGAGGCATCTCCCAGCCTTCCTTGATCAGGCTGAGCGGCCCCCGCACTGGGTGCCCGTATAGCAGTTCAAATGGGCTGAAGCCTAGGGATTTCGGTGGGACCTCTCGGTAGGCGAAGAGGAGGCACGGTAGCAGCACATCCCACTGGCGACGGAGGGGCTCTTCCAATCCCCCGATCATCCCTTTTAGCGTGCGGTTGAACCGCTCAACAAGTCCGTTCCCTTGGGGGTGATAGGGGGTCGTGAATCGGTAGGTGACCCCACACTGTTGCCAGAGGGATTTCATGTATTTAGAGATAAAGTTCGTGCCTCTGTCGCTGACGACTTCTCGGGGGAACCCTACACGGGAGAAGATCCCCATCAGGGCCCGGCCGACCACTGGGGCTGTCACGGTCCGGAGAGGAACAGCCTCAGGGTAGCGGGTGGCGTGGTCCACTAGCACCAGGATGAAGCGATGGCCTTGTTTTGTACGCGGGTCCAGGGGTCCCACAATGTCTATTCCGACCCTCTCAGATGGGGTCGTGACTACTGGAAAAGGTTGCAAGGGGGCCTTTAGTTTGCGGCCGCTCTTCCCACTGGCTTGGCACGTGGGGCAAGATCGGCAATGCTGGTGCACATCGTTTCTCATTTTGGGCCAGAAGAAGTGGGTCACTAGGCGACTGTAGGTCTTATCTTGTCCCAGGTGCCCTGCCAGGGGGACATCGTGGGCCAGGTTTAGCAGAAAGTCTCTAAAGCGGAGGGGCCCTACTAGTACTCGGTTGGCCCCCAGCTCGGCGATTCTTTGTTCGCTGTACAACAGATCACTGTCCCAGTAGACCCAATGAGTTCCGGAGGTATCCCCTGCGCTTTGGGCGAGCGCTTGTTGGCGAAGTCCCTCTAGGGAGGGACAGGTCTTCTGTTCCTGGCGAAATTGTTCTTGGGTGGGCCCCCCCTCTTGGGCCCACTGGTCAAGGTTAGCGAGGTCGGAAGGTTGAGCAGGTTCGAGGGGGGTGTCATGGTCGGAGGTCTCGGCTGGGGCGACCGGAGGCGGTGGCGCCGGCCATTCTGGTTCTTCCGGGTGATGGTTGGCACGGGCGGCCATGGACCGGGTGGTGACGCACGCCCAGTCCGGGACGCCTAACATCCCCAAGTGTTCTTTTCGCTCCACGGCTGCCCACGGGGAGCTCTCTAGGTCATTTCCGAGGAGGCAGTCCACGGGAGCGTCGTCTCGGACCGTCACCTTCAACATGCCGGAGACCCCTCCCCACTCAAAGGGGACGCAGGCCATCCGACACAGACTTTCCGAGTTGTCGGCTGATCGCACAGGGCAGAGAATGTTCGGTAGATATTGTTCTGGGGTCACCAGGTGACAGCGGACGGCTGTCACACTGGCCCCGGTGTCCCGAAGGGCTTCGGCCCGTTGTCCATTGATGCTCACCCATTGGCTGTACTTCCGGGTGTTAGCGGGTAGGGGGACCCGCGGGACCATGTCTCTTCCCCCTAAGCACGCGAGAGTCATGGCGGCTGGCTCCCACTCCTGATACTCTTGCTTGCCTGTTTCTTGTTCCTCGGAGATCTGTTCTTCCCCTAGTGCCGCGGCGGCCACTTGGCAGGGTTTTGGACTCTGATACTGCGGGCAGCTTGGGTCGTTTGCATAGTGGCCGACTCGTTGGCATCGGTGGCACGTGACATTGGCTCTGTACCCCGGTCGCGCCGGGGTGCTGCCCCGGTTGGCCGGGGGGGTGGTGCTGGTAGCGGGGGCGGCCGGAGTGTTGTCTCTTCCTCGTCCTTGGCCCCCTCCTCCTCCTCTGGGTCGGTAGTGACCATTGTTGTTCCTGCTCTGCTCGTAGGACCCATTCCGGCCCACTCTGGTGATCTCCCACCGGTCAGCTTCGGCTGCGAGCTGCCGGGGATCGGTTAACTTGCTGTCGAGGAGGTGTTGGCGTAGTTCAATGAAGCAATTGTTGGACAGATGCTCCCATACCATCAGATTGAACAGCTGCTCGTAGGTCGTGACGTTGTTTCCTTTGATCCAGCCTTCGAAAGCTCGGCTAAAGTACGTGACATAGTCCACCCAAGTTGTACCCGGTATGCGTGTGCAGTCTCGGAACCTCTGACGGTACATCTCGGGCGTGAGGCCATAGCGGGTGAGGAGGGCCGCTTTCATATGGTCGTAGGAGGTCATCTGGTGGTCTGGGAGCTGTAACAGGGTATCGCGGCCCTCATTGAGGAATCTGCCCCATAGGCCGGCTCCCCAATCGTTTCTATCGATCCGGTGTGCAGTCATAGCGATTTCATAGGCCTTAAACCATTGCTGGATGTCGTCTTCTCGGAAATATTCTCGGACCACATCCTTGGGGATGTGTACCTTTTTTTCCGTGGTCCCTGGGGTGTGTGGTCTCTCGGGCACCCCTAACTCTTTATTCTGTTTGCGCAGGTTGATCTCGGCTAGGTTCCGTTCGTGCTCGTACGCCAGTTTCTTTTCCTCGAGCTCCCTTTGTCTCTGTTTCTCCTCTCTTTCTTCCCGGAGACGTAGGTGCTCTAAGTTGATTTTTTGTTCGGCCAATTTGAGTTCTACGTCCATCTTGAGTCGGGCCATTTCTAGCTCGTGTAGTCGGGTTTTTTCTCTTTCTTGGATTTCGTCTTGCGAGAGACCGGTTCTTTGCCCTTCAGGGGCCGTGCTGGTTTTGTTCGCGGTGCTTTGCTCAGGGGCTTCGGCATCCCTGGTCTCTGCCCAAGATTCTAGGGCATGCTTAAAATCGTCCTTGGTGCTTAGTCCGGTGGTAGCGATACCTAGTTCGATGCAGAACTGCTTTAGTTCACGATGACTGTATTCCTCTAGTTTTTCCCTTTGGAACTTCTCAGTTGATCCGCTTTCTTTAGTTGTCATTGTGGTTCGTTGTGGGGTGAGCTACTCTCTGTACGTTATGCGGTGATTCGGATCCCGTCGCTGGCCACCAATGTTAGACGGACCGGGAAGGTCGGCCGAGATTACGGGGAGAGGTCTCCGGGGAGAGCCGCCTCCAACGACTGTACAGACAAGTAACTTCCCCCCCACAGACGGACACCACACAAGACTGAAGGTTAACGAGACTTTATATGCAATTCTTAGGTTACGATGGTATGATACAAGGAGGTCTGGACTCAGGGGTCCCCTCGATTCAAGTCTTTGGCTGAGGAAAGGGGTAGCGGGACAGTCTTAATTACCAATGAGTACGAAGTAGCTCTCAATCCTCGAGCTCGGCGTTGAGATGATCGGGCCGTGGAGGAGCCAAGCAGGTCCCGAGATGGATGAAGGAAAGATGACGGTCCGCGGCGGAGCCTGCAGGTCCCGGTGAAAGGTGACGGTTACAACGGTCCGCGGCCACGCCAGCAGGTCCCGACGACGATGAAGACTGTAGGTTACGACGGCTGTGGCAGCGCCAACAGGCAGGATGATGGTGCACAGGACAGAGCTACGGCAGCGCCAGTAGTCCGTCCAGGATGAGTTCCTCTTTACGTCTCTCGACTCCAAGATACAACTGCCTTCCTGCTCTGGAGCTGCCCCAGTTATAGGGCTGGCGTGCTTTGATGTCCGGACCCTCGCACTTGGAGGTCGGGAGGTCCGGGATGAGGGAGTCCAGACACCCAGCAGGGGGGTGGAGCCAGCGCCCGGGGAGGTGATGGGCGAGCGGCACTTGGCGGGGGAGAGCCATCGGCACCTCTTTCTCCCATTGACTTGCCAAGTAGCCCGCTCACCTCCTGGGTGGAGGGTGGTGCCGGAATGTCTGAGGCCGGGCTAGGCCCAGGGTTGAGGTCGATCGGGGGCCAGGCGGCCTCGTGATGAAGTGTCCAAGATGGCGGCCCAGGCTGGGCGCGTGGGCCGGCAGTGGATCGGGCCCATGAGGTCGATATGTTTGAAGGCAGGGGTCCCTGAGGGGACGGAGGACGTGCAATGGTGGTGTGTGGTACTTGCGTGACCGGGCTTGGGCCTGGTCGAGCCGGGGGAGAGCGGCCCTTCACGTGGCCTGTCCAACACTGATGCACACATGTCCAGCCTCTGAGGCATGTGTCCTCTCTCATGAACTTGAGACTTTTGCATTCTCTTTTCAAGCTTTTATTCTCTGTTTTCTGTCCTTACTCTTCTAGCTACACTCATTTCCAGTGACTAACCATTGCCTCTACCCTAGTTATTTCACAGGCACTTTCTATCCGTCTCATGGAGTTTTGTGACTTTTGTTGTCATAGGGTGCTGCCCCGCCAAGCTTCGACCTGGCCAGCTGGCTGAATAACCCCGGCTTTATGAGTATGGTGAGTGTGTTTGTCACCCCACCCCCCTTTTACACTTGTCTGCTCTGTTGTTAAACGTGTTCCGCCCTGACAATGATGGTGCAGATGGTGTGACATACGTTCCATTGTCCGAGATATCAAACTCAGGTATATGACACAATATTCATCTAGGATTTTTTTGTGAAATGCCTTCTCTGACTTGAGCTCCCAAGAATTATCCCTGCTTTTATTGCTGCTGCTTCTTTTGCAACCACATCATTTTTTGGAAGGTTTGTTAAGTTAGGGTAAATCTTGCTGTCCAGTGTTTCCTTGAGGGCACTGTATAAAAGTTGAGCCAACTCTTGCAGCTGTCTATTGGGTTCCTTCTGTAAGTTTGCTCCTTCTGAGTGCATCGTGCTAGAGTTTGCTGTTCCTTGGTGTGAGAAGTTAGCCTGGCATATGATGTCCACTATTCTAGTGGGCTCCTTGCACCAGTCTAAACGACCCTTATTGATGGTGGTTGTAAAGTCAACCTTCTAGACAAGCTATCCTAGGGGTAGCATGGACCAGCAGTCATAGGCTAAGACTTCAAAGAGCATGTAAAGCACGCTGTTTTACCAATTATAATCCCTTGAATACCAAATGCAAGGACCCCACACAAGGTATATATCAAATCTATATGTATTTATTTCTAACACAACCCCTCTGGACTCTTTATGAGGTCAGAGATCGAAGTACATTACAAGTTACTCAATTAGCATACGATAAGTTGCACAAATACAGTTATGCCCTAGGGGCCTCACAAACCATATACTAAGTAAGTCATATAAGAACCACTTCAGAAATAGTGAATAGGCCTAGGGCCTAGGGAATCGCTGGGGCTACACTAGACGACCAAAGGTTAGGAAGTAGGAGACCCACGGGAGACGCCTGCAGTGTCGCGAGTTACCATTGAATTATAATGGTGAACGAAGAAGTTACAAAGTTACTGTTTTAGGGCACTTCCGGATGGACTACGACAAAACCCCTTTAAACTAGGACACTTGGAGAGTCAATACCCACGGGAGCACCGGAGTACTCGAGTTACCTCACCCAGGGAAGCCGGGTGCATTGGTGTCTTTTCGTGTCGGGTTTTGTCGATGCTTTCAATGGAGATCTGCAAAAGAAGTGCTGCAAGGGGCCAAAGGAAGAGTGTCCGGGTGGATCCAAGGGCGGATCGAAGAACTGAAGAACCTGAAAGCAGAGGGGACAGAGTTTGGGTCACTAGCCAGTGACCAGGAAGGAACCAGGGGATGTCGAGTGGATTTCAGGTGAAGAGGTGAAGCTTGTCTCTGTAGCTACGAGGACCTGGAGGTGTCGACGATGCCCAGGAGCTGGGCTTGAGCTGTCCCACGAAGGATCTAGTTGACTGCGGTGTCGGTATCCGGATTGGACTCAACAAGCCTTAGCAAACGCAATCCACGCAGGAAGTGAAGATTGGCTTCAGGTCAGACCAGCAAGGTCTGGGGAGCTTCTCCTTTGTAGGGAAGCTGGAGCAAGCCTAGAGCAACCAGGAAAGCAGTTTAGTTTCGAAGGTTCGTCTTCAGAGGGCTCACTAGACAATGGGCTAGCAACCGGGAAGACGCAGTGAGCTGAAATGCAAGAGCAGGCCCCACGCGGCACTCGTGGAGGGCTGAGCTTTGGTGCAAATAGCGCTCGGGTCTGGGGCTTCTCGTACCCCAATGCACAACTGCGAGGGTGCCTCGGTAGTTGCACTGTTAGCAAAATGCAGGATGTCCAGGGTGTCCAGTCCCACGCCTCTCGTGTCCGCCACGGGTCTCAGCTTTGCTGTGGGTGTGGGTCGGAGTCAGAGAAGTCTGGAAGTCCAGTTCCTGAGTCGTTGAGTCTTCAGGATCCGTCTGGAGCGTCGACAAAGCAGACCGGCAAGTTACTGGTGGTGCCTGTTTGCACAGGGTGGTCACTCCTTGACCACAAGGGAGATGTCTTCCGTCTTCTAGTCGGTATAGAATGTTGAAGGTCCAAGAGTTTAGTTTCAAAGTTTCGTTCCAGGATAATCTAAAGTCCTGGGGACACAGCACCTATCTTTATACTCTGAAAATGGGCTGGATTGCCTGCTAGGTCCCTCCTATGGGTGGACCTGAGAAGGGGGTGGTTACACCCCTTTCCCTTTGTCCAGTTTCACGCCAGAGCGGGGCTGGAGTGCCCCAGCAACTGGTTTGAACCGGGCTATGCATGGAGCACCTTGTGTGCCCCAGGCAGTGTCTGGAAAAGCATCTTTCCATTCAACCCACCCTGCCCCAATACACTACAGGCTGTCTGGGGAGGTGCTAGCACCTCCCTCAACAGGAAACCTATTGTCCAAGCCTCCCCTGCTGGAGTTTTGTCCAGCAGCAGGAGGTCAGACTTGTGTCTGTGGCAGCAGCATCCATTATGTGATGCAGAGGCTCTGTTTAACTTTACCCGTGTAAAGCAGTAACTACATGTCTTCTCCCTCTAGAAGGGTGAATGCTACCCCCGCTGCCAGGACTGGCGGGGGGTGGGGGGGTAGTATTCCAAAGTGTTTGACACCTTACACGACATGTTTTGATAAAGCTAAACCAAAGTTATCATTAACCGCGAGGATTATAATGCACTTAAGAGTATATGGTATGACTATATCATAGAACAGCTATAAGGAGATGGTTCCGTAAGCTGCAGAAGGGCTCAGCTCATGCTAGAGCACCATCTCACATAAAACCAAGCACTCTGCCTTCAGGATTGTCAAGGCCTGCCATAGGAGTGACTTATAGGTGTATATGTGTCTATATATAAGGGCAGATATAGGCATACTATATCTAAGTAAGGGGTGATTACACCACCTTGCCCCAGCTGAGTGATCAGCCTGTGGTGTCAGTTGGGATGGCCAGCCAGGGGTGGCATAATACATGCTGCAGCCCCTGATAGGTCTTGGATGCACCTATGCCCTGGGTACCTATGGTACACTATACAGGTGCTCACAAAGGTGACCCAATACCCAATCAAGTATGTACCTAAAGTACATGGAGTCCATTTTATAGGGAGAGCAGATAGCCTGGGGCCCCGAATAGCAGGATCCCAGGCCAACTAAGTCAAAAACCAGCAAAACACTAGGCAAAAGGTTGGTGGTAACCATTTAGTCAGATATGCACCTTCCTACACTCGGGTCCATTGTTCGTGGGTTCCGGCTGTGAATTTGCTTCCTCTGAGTGCATCGTGCTAGAGTTTGCTGTTCCTCCGGTCCTTCGTTCGCGGGTTCCTTCTGTAAGTTTGCTCCCCTCTGAGTGCATCATGCGAGAGTTTGCTGTTCCTCTGGCCTTTGTTGACTCCATGGGCGTGTTGCGTAACAGTTTGCTTTTCTTTGGGTGCATTGTTTAATACATGCCTACTGGTTCCCTGGGTGTATTTCATAACAGTATGCTCTTCTATGTAACTGCTTGCATGTAACATGTTGCTGTTCTTTGTGGCACTGTGCTCTTCCATGGATGTTTGGTGTAACACTTTTCAATTCTCTGAGTGCAGTGCGTAGCACATCGTCTCGGTTCCATTATGTCAATCTATTTCTATGGCTTATTTTATGTTCTTCAGTCGTTGTGATTATTTGAAGCGTTTGTGGTCCTGATAGTTCTATTAGTTCTGAAGAATGTTTACTGCTGTTGTCGCTTTTTGGTTTGTTAATATTACTTTATATGTGTTTCCTAGTGGCTAATGTCTCTCTGGTGTGCGTGTTTATTCGTAAATTGAACTTGTTGCATGGTCCTGTGGCGGATACAGATTGCATCAGTCATTACTTGAGGAGGTTCTTTCGAGTGTGTTTGCTCTCATTATTGCTCTGCATCGGCATGCCAGTCTGGGTATTTATTCTACTCGTTCTTTTACTCTAATCTGGATGCCTTCTGCTGTTTGCTGTCTCTGTGTGATTTGATAGTTTCCATTTAAGGATTTGTGTGTAATGCTTTGTTGTTTCTACACTTCTTTTTTCTCTCAGTTCCTGGTGTGTGTTAAGTCGGGAATATATGTGCTTGCGTGCATGCTGGTTACTGTGTGCTTTGTTCTAAGGTGTAACTTCCATTTACCATGATTGCGGTGTGTACTATGACAGATATTGGTGATCATTGAACCTACGTTTCTTTGCAGGCCTCCAACTTAATGAACAATCCTCAAGTTCAGCAACTGTAAGTTTTGTTCCAGGAAGAACGCACATTTTCTGTTTAGTGTCTAACCAAGTTTCAAGGTTCTTGCCTTTTACAACTGCTGTAGATTCACATTCTCTTCATGATTCTGAACTCTGTTGTTTGTCTGTAATAGCTCTGCCATGAGTGTTTCTGCATTGAAAAGTCTCTATGACCAAATAATGTTACATACGGAAACACAGAGGGTCATCGTCTCTCCAGGTATCAAAGAAGTCCAACGCACAAGGCACCATCTGTCTCTGCATCCCACTAACAGAATATAGGCCAAAAGTATAAAAAGATGTTAGGAACACATGGGTGCTTAAAACAAAGGGTATATGAATGAGATACTGAGAAGAGGTCGGTGGCAGAGATATTGTTGGGTGACGAACACCCTTGTTTCAACCGTAGACTCCCAAGTGTAGGGGCCTTGTGGCAAAGCCTGTGGATTTAGCGGAGCAGCACATTAGCGTGCACGTTTCTTCCAGTCCGCTGCTAAACAGGTGATGAGGAAAATAACAGCAACATAACTACTGAAGGCGCCCTCACAGGATCGACTATTGTGGTATTGCTGTTTCCTCGGAGATGCTGGTTGCTTCGTGCAACAATTTCAGGGTTCCTTACAAGAGATCGAGTTTACAATTGAACACTCGACCATCTGTGCTGATCTAGATTACTCACCTCATCAGAATGGTGTCATTTGTAATTAGCCGCTGCATGAGTAGGTTATCTTATAAGAAAAAGTAGTGGAAATGTGTTCTTCCGCCTTTACATAGATGTCTGTCACCATAAGCGAGAACAGCAGGAGCAGTGCTGTAGTGTCTGCCTTATTGGGCTGACAGGAGGCCGCTTTAAACCTCACGGTGATGCCTTTTGCTGTCTTAGCCTACAAGGAAACAGAATAGTTGATTATTGTTCAAGGTGCTAGTGATCAGGGTGTTTCCAGAAGGATCAAAATCATTTAAAAAAAAGTCCTTGTTATGTTGACTAAAGTACCCAGAGCCTGGTTTCTGCAGAGAAATCTGAATCGTTCCAATGGATTTTCTTCCATTAGGTGTCTGAGATTAAACTCAGATGAATGAATTCAGCAAAAGTAAATAAGTATTTCTGTGACCATCCATGCAAGATGCTTTCATCAGCAATAGGTCCCTTTCTATCACTTTTACTATTTCTTTAAATGCTACCTCCCTTCCCATATCCTGTTCTGATGTGCAATATATTAGCTAACACATAACTACGCTTAGCCCCTCTGCTCCACACACCCCTTTAAGGGACAGGCGCAGATTAAAAACTTGCCTTCCTCCAAACCAGGAACAACATTTATTGCCTGGTCTTCCTCCAAAAACATTGCCCTCTCCGCCGCATCCTCGCACCTCCTGTAGTGCGTCTTTCCTCCTCAGTACGGCAGCCTTTCACACTTTCTCCTCATTTCTCACGTTATCGTTCAGGATACCAGCACAAGCAGGCCAGATGAAAACCACTCGAAGTATCACTCACCCGAAGAGTTGTTTGGAAAGTCGGGTCTGTTTCTTCATCTCAGCAGGCACAGCTTTATCCAAGCTTCCTCGTGTTTAATACCTGCCGTGCTCAAACGTAGCTGTAGAAGTCTATTTGTTAAGTCTGACTCATATTTAGTTAATGGTTGAAATAAAAGGAGTTTTTTTTGTGTTTTTTTAATTGTGAATGTTGGTCTTTGCAGGATGACGGGCATGATCTCGGGAAACCAGAATCCCTTGGGTGGAGCTGCGGCAGGTGCTAACCCATCCTCCAATGACCTCTCCAGCCTCATCCAAGCGTGAGTGTTGACCTTTACATTGTGGTGTGCTGGGTGCCTGCAGTGTGAGGATTGCAAGTATTTGGACACAGAATTCCTTTGAGATCCTCACGCGCACGTGTCTGATACAAGGTATTGTTACGGTCTGAACTGGTGTGAGTGAAGTACTGTGTGTTGGGTCTTCTTCTGCTGCTATGAACACACACACAATCCCGGCGATTTAAAGCTTGAACTCCTAGCTATGTGAAGATGTGTTTGGTCATCCTTTTTAGGGGTCAGCAGTTTGCTCAGCAGATGCAGCAGCAAAATCCAGAATTGATTGAACAACTGCGGAGCCAGATGCGGAGTCGCACGCCCAGCGCAAGCAATGAGGAGCAGCAGTAGTGCCGATGCCCGGTGAGTTCCCACCTTGGGCCAGTGGAGAGCTCCGAGGAAGACATTTGAGGCCCCATTAGAAGTTTCTCAATAACTTAATTGGTTAGATACCAGGAATGGAATAATGGTTCTGACCATTAGTTAGTGGAAATATCTAGTTACACTCATGATAACAGGTAATAACATGATGTGAAAGGAATAACTGTTCTGTTCGAGGCATATGAGCTGCAGATCACACACTATGCATAGATCGCCATCTGGTGTTGGGCCCGGATGTTTGCAGTTGTTTTTGTCTTGATAAAGTCTTTGGTGGTCACGAGATAGGTGACTCCTCCTTTGGACTATAGTGCGCATGGGCATCGGCTCCATCTTCAGATCGTTTTTTTTTCGCCATCGGGCTCGGATGTTTTTCTCGCGCTCCAGTTCGGAACCGTCACCGATTCCACTTTCGACGCGCTATCCTTCACCCGTTTCAACTGTATTGTTTCGATCGCGAACCCTAGTCGTCGCACAGCTCTCCAACTTCTAAGTCCTCAATTCCGATTGTCGACAAGGGCCTTCGGGCCTACCTGGGCCTTGGCATCTGGCTCATGGAAAAGACTCCATTCAAGAAGTGTCCTCAATGTGGGTCGAAGTTTCCCTAAACTGATCTGCATGAGGTGTGTAACCTCTGCCTTTCACTGGAGCACAAGGCCAGAAACTGTGCAGCTTGTGCCTCCTTCCGCTCCAAAAAGACATTCGGGATTGTTGAGCTCGAAGAACAATGGCTCGCTCATCGACATCCATTCCTGATGACATCTTCCAAGAGGGCGTCGACGTACAGAACAGGAGTGGGTCGAAGAACACAGCGCCTCCGAAGTCGAGGACTCTTGACATTGAAGAACTCACTCTGGCGCAGCGGGTCATACGTAAAGACGACGACCCTGACCCCCTCTATACACCATCGAAAAAGGCTTTGGTCACACCTTCGAGCCCAGGTGCACATCGAGAGACTGCTTCCCATGCCCCGTCCTCGGGCTCGGCAGAGAAGCCTATTAAAGACTTCAGGCCACTTGGGCTCGAGTCAGCCATTGGTACCGACACCCGGTCACCGGCACCGAAAAAGAAACCGACCTCCTACTCTGTGCCGATTGCTGCCTCCACATCCAAAAACTCCGCACCGAAACCTGCCAACACTGACCCATTGACTCCGAAAAAACACTCGGAGCTGAGCAAAAAGCTGCTTCCTAAAGGTTCCGATTCACACCCTTAAGAGCAGAAAAAAGCCTCGGAACCGAAAAAACAACCGGTTCCACAGGCAGCCGCAGATACTGTAAAACATCATGGCTCCAAGCCAAAAGACCACATAACCGTTCCGGAATCGGTGCCGCGCAAGTCTACCGAACTGAAACAGTTGGCGCCGAAATACCAGCCTCCATCAGAAGAGCTCTTTAAAGCAGACCCTAGACAAAAACACTTCTGAAATACACTAAAACTGGTCATCTCATTCTAAGTTCAAAGAAGAGACCATTGGATATGCCTGCACCGGCCCCACCACCTAAAAAGAGGGACATTGCCACATCTCTCTCAGGGTCCCTTCTCCACCACCACCTCCTCCACCTTCTCCACCACCTCCCCTACCACATCATTCTCCTACACCATCTCCTCCACCTATGGACGATGATGACACCTCTGATGACACAGAGGGGGGGTGCAGACCATGAGCCACTAGGGGAATCCTAGTCCACCTTCTTCTCCTGATCCATGTGACGATTACAACACGCCTGATGTCCCTAAGGTCCCACAGGATGACATCTAGGCATTCCCCTCCGGAGGACACAACAGGGTTTAATCCGCTACTCCATAGAGCTGCCCAATGCCACGAGGTTGACTTGCATACAGACCCTGTGGAAGAGGATTTCCTAATGGACACTTTTGATACCTCCCAAAGGACCAAATCTATCTTACCTATGCTAAAAGGGGTCACCAAGCATGCACCTGAAGTGTTTAAAGAACCTTTGAGGGCTAGAGTTAACCCCAAGATCGAGAAAAAGTACAAAGCTGCCCCTGCGGATCCAGCTTACATTAAGGGCCCTGTACCATTAGATTCCCTAGTAGCCTTCAATGCTAGGAAAAGGGCCAACTCTCAGACATCAGGGGACGCTCCACCCCCGATAAAGAGTCCAAACTCTTAGGCGCATCTGGCAAAAGAACCGCGTCACAAACAGCTAACATATGGCGTATCGCTAACACTCAAGCTCTGTTAACCAGGTATGATAGGGCACATTACGACGAACTAGAGACCCTATTATAACACCTCCCATACAAATCAAAAAACTGGGCCAATGACCACATACAGGAGGGAAACCCCTTCACTAACACCTCCATTCGTTGCGCTCTGGAAATAGCAATCTGAAAGAAACACGTTAGTATTAGATTCCTTACCTTAGAATATCCCCAGGCGTCAGTCTGGATCCGGAAACCTTTGCGTAGCAGTACCCCTGCGCGTCGGTAGGCGTCGTCTGCAGGCGTCCCCTGCGGCTCCGCGTCCGTCGTTGGCGTTGTGCGCCGTGATGACGTCGCTGGAGTATATAGACGCCGCCTCCGCGCGCTGACGTCAGTTCTTCTTTTTTCCGCGCCAGCAAGCGCAGATCCGAAGAGCAGTACTCCGGTCTTTTGACCAACTTTGTTATAGCTTCTATCTCTTTTTGGTGCCTGGTAGGATGCCCGGTTTCAAGAATTGTGACGGGTGTGACCGCACGATGTCGGTCACGGACCATCACCGACTCTGTCTCCGGTGCCTGGGCCCCGACCACGACGTGGACGCCTGCGTCGACTGCCGGGCTCTCACTAACAAGGCTAGACTGGAGCGGTCCCGCAAGCTGCTTGAGCTCCGGGTGTCGGCCCCGCGTCGGGAGCGGTCTCGGTCTGGCCGGAGGTCCAGGGAGCGTTCGAGGGAGCGGTCGCGGAGCCGCGCCGAGCGCTCCGGAAGTCGTCACCATTCGTCGGGCTCATCAGGTAAGAAACACAAGAAGTCGGGGCGTCGTCATCGTACCCCCGACTCCCCCCGACGCTCGCGCGACGCGGCCGGGGGTTCGGGTGAACCCAACTCCGCGGCTCCGCGAGAGTCGCCGGCGCGGCCTGCCCCATACCCTCCGGTCCCTGGGCACGGTGCGACGCCTGAGGAGGTTGAGGCGTTCCTCATGGCCATGAGGGCGCTCAGTTCTCCGACGGGGCCTACGGCGCCTTCGGGCCCAGTGCTACCGTCCGGGGGCCCTGACGGGTCGGGTGTCCCTGGCTCGACGCCATCGGGTGCTTCGGCCCCGGTGCCGCCGACGGCTCCGGCGCCGCAAGGGCCTTCGGGGTCGACGCCGGCTGGCCTACCGG
The DNA here is from genome assembly GCF_964263255.1 of Lissotriton vulgaris. Lineage (NCBI taxonomy): Eukaryota > Metazoa > Chordata > Amphibia > Caudata > Salamandridae > Lissotriton > Lissotriton vulgaris. The sequence continues at coordinate 1,547,365 of NW_028240611.1, read as the reverse complement.
CTGGTTCGGCGCCGATTCCATCTGGGTTACCCCCGACGCCGCCCCCGCGCGGCGCCGGTTCTCCCGTGCCGGCTTCGGCCGGCGCCGGGGGTCCGGCGCCGGCTCCGGGCGGCGCCGTCCCCATTCCTCCCCCGAATCCGGACGCGGAGTCGGACCGGCGTCGCTCGACGCCGGGCTCGACGCCGATGGGGCCTGTGAACCCCGAGGAGCCGGTCTACATCGTTGACTCCGAGTATGGAGATGATGAAGAGTACGGGGAAGGTTGGGAGGGGTCTGAGGACCCTCTGTCACGTGAGTGCCAGTATGACCCGGACTGGACAGGTGATTTGGGGGATGCCAGTGGTCTGGACGACTTTCCTAACCCTGGTTTCGTCTCTCCTCCTTCCGTGGAGTCGGTGGAGGGCGCTGCATATTCAGTGGTGCTGATGAGGGCTGCCAAGGCCTTACACCTTGAGCTCCCCGTCGCGGCCGTGAGGCCTAACATCCTCACTGAGGTCTTCAAACCGCAGTCATGCCCACAGGAGCCTCTGCTGCCGTTTAACGAAGCCTTGTCAGACGTTCTGTTGGGCACGTGGTCCAGGCCCGCTTCAGGTTCGCCTGTTGATCGGAACGTGGCCAGGCGCCACCGTCCTTGTCCGGACGACCCCAAATTCCTGTCCGCCCATCCCACCCCCGAGAGTCTGGTGATCCAGGCCTCTACCTCCCAGACCGCATTCCCGTCGGCCCCGCCCGATCGGAAATCCAAGAGGTATGACCAGTATGGTAAGAAGGTCTTCTCGTCCCTGAGTCTGGGACTGCGGTCTTTCAACCCCGCATGCCTCTTGGGCCGCTACACCCACTCTGTGTGGGACACGGTCGCGGAAGTGCTGCCAGAATGCCCCATGGAGGTGCGGTAAAGCTCGGCAAGGCTGTGGCTGAGGGCCGAGACTCAGCTAAATATTCCATACGGTGTGGTCTTGATACGACCGACTCGCTGGGCAGAGCTATGTCAACGACGGTGGCGATTCGTCGCCACGCCTGGCTGAGATCCGCCAACTTTTCGGCAGACGTCCAAAATGCCTTGATGGACATGCCGTTCGATGGCTGTCGCCTCTTTGGTGACAAGGCGGACCACGCGCTGGAACGCTTCAAGGACTCCAGGGTCACGGCCAAGTCCTTGGGTCTTTCGACCCAGCGCCAGCAAACGGGTTCGTTTCGCCCCTTTCGTGGCCAAGGAAGGGGCGTCCCCACATGTGCTACCAGCCACGCACCGCAACAATCTTTTCAACGCGGTGGCGGCCGTGGAAACCGCCGTGGAGGCTGTCGGGGTCAACGGCGGGGTCAGGCCACACCTCCCCCCGCAGCATCTGCCTCCAAATCCGTGCTTTCGGCCCCATGTGACGCCAGTGGGTGGCAGGGTTCGCCATCACCACGCTCACTGGCGCACAATTACATCGGACAGGTGGGTGCTGCAACTCGTCCGAAGGGGCTACTCCCTCCCCTTCGAGACTGCTCCTCCAGCCATGCCACCGCAGAACCACCGTGTGTCGGGGGACCACTTGACACTTCTGCAGGAGGAAGTTACGGCCCTCTTGGCCAAGGGGGCCATCGAGCGCGTTCCTGGGCCAGAAGTAGGGCGTGGTTGCTATTCCCACTACTTTCTGGTACCCAAGAAGGACAAGGGGGGCCTACGTCCTATCTTGGATCTAAGGAACGTCAACGGCTTCCTCCGGAAGGAGAAGTTCAAGATGTTGACGTTAGCTCAGGTCTTGGCTGCTCTAGACCCACAAGACTGGATGGTAGCGTTGGACTTGCAGGATGCGTATTTTCACATCCCCGTCCTGCCGGCCCACCGGCGTTACCTGCGGTTCACGGTAGGCCAGGAGCACTTTCAGTTTATCGTGCTCCCCTTTGGCCTTACCAGCGCCCCACGGGTGTTCACAAAGGTGATGGCGGTGGTCGCAGCCCATCTGCGCAGGTTAGGGGTTTCAGTCTTCCCCTACCTAGACGACTGGTTGTTGAAGGCGGGCTCGCCCCAGACAGTCGTCCACCACCTTCAGATGACGGCAGACCTCTTGCACGACCTGGGGTTCTCCATCAATGTGCCGAAATCACACCTGTGTCCCTCTCAAAAGCTCCTTTTCATCGGAGCGGTTCTGGACTCGGCGCAGTTTCGGGTTTATCCGCCGGAACGGCGGGTCCGGGATATACAGGCTTTGATTCCCATCTTTCAGCCGCTATCCCGGGTTTCGGTCAGGTTGACGCTACGGCTGCTGGGACTGATGGCTTCCTGCCTCCTTCTGGTGCATCACGCCCGGTGGCGGATGCGGGCTCTGCAGTGGGACCTGAAGTTTCAGTGGGCCCAGCATCAGGGCAACTTGTCCGACCACGTCTTGATCTCGGAGGGCGCTGCGAGACAACTGCAGTGGTGGCTTACGGACCGCGATTGGGTCAGAGGCAGATCCCTCTCCCTTCCCCAACCGGAGCACGTTGTTGTGACGGACGCGTCCCTCCAGGGCTGGGGGGGCCACTTGGGAGAGGCAGAGATCAGAGGCATCTAGTCTCCGGCGGAGTCCCGGCTCCATATCAACCTGTTGGAGCTGCGGGCGATTCGTCTAGCACTGAAGGCATTCCTCCCCTTTGTCAACGGGAGTGTAGTGCAGGTGTTCACCGACAACACCACCGCCATGTGGTACTGCAACAAACAGGGCGGAGTGGGGTCGTGGACCCTTTGCCAGGAGGCTCTGCGCCTCTGGCAGTGGCTGGAACGTCAGGGCGTGACCTTGACGGTTCAACACCTGGCAGGCTCTCTGAACGCCAGGGCGGACGAACTCAGCCGTCGGTGCTCGATGGATCACGAATGGCGTCTGAACTCGGACGTGGCGCAAGGCATCTTTCTGCAATGGGGAGAGCCTTGGTTAGATCTATTCGCCACAGAAGAGAACGCGCAATGTCATCAGTTCTGTGCGTTGGAGTTTCCAAGACGGCACTCGCACGGCGACGCCTTTCGGCGCGAGTGGAGTTGCGGTCTGTTATACGCCTTTCCGCCTATACCACTTCTGCCCAGAGTGCTGAAGAAGATCAGGCGCGACCGGGCCCAAGTTATCCTTGTGGCTCCGGACTATGCTCGAAGGTACTGGTATCCCGAGCTACTCAGCATGTCAGTCGGTCCCCCGATCCGCCTGCCCCTTCAGGAGGACCTTCTGTCGCAGCAGCAGGGGACGGTCCTCCACCCGAACCTGTCCAGTCTCCACCTCCATGCTTGGAGATTGAGCGGCGGCAGTTGAGGCCATTTGACTTGCCTCCTGAAGTCTGTGATGTAATTCTGGCAGCCAGGCGTCCCTCCACTAAGTCGGTATACGCCTGTCGGTGGAACAGATTTGTGGCATGGTGCACAGCAAAGGCTGTGGATCCTCTTTCTACCCCTCTTTCCGAGGTTCTTCTGTTTCTTCTTTCTCTTGCCCAGCAGGGCTCTGCTCTGGGCACTATCAAGGGCTACCTTTCTGCCCTTTCAGCCTTTCTGAGGCTTCCTGATCAGCCTTCTTTGTTCAAGTCCCCGATTGTAACGAGATTCTTGAAAGGCATCACACACATGTATCCACCTGTTCCGTTTGTGATGCCTCAGTGGGACTTGAACCTGGTTCTTACCTTTCTGATGTGTGCTCCCTTTGAGCCCCTTCATTCTTGTCCTCTTCATCTCCTGACTTTGAAGACGGCTTTCCTGGTTGCCATCACCTCTGCCAGGAGAGTGAGTGAGCTCCAGGCTCTTTCTGTCCAACCTCCTTTCCTGTCCATTCATCCTGACAAGGTGGTTCTAAGGACTAGGCCTTCTTTCCTGCCCAAAGTAGTTTCTGCTTTTCACATCGGGCAGTCCATCACCCTCCCCTCCTTCTTCCCGCCTCCGCATCCTTCAAAGGATGAAGAGCGGCTCCATCGTCTGGACCCAAAGCGTGCGCTTTCATTTTATATGGATCGCACACGCCAGTTCCGGGTGGATGACCAACTGTTTGTTGGCTACGTGGGTGCGAAGAAGGGACGGGCGGTACATAAACGGACCATCTCTCGGTGGGTCGTTCTGTGCATCAAAGCGTGCTACTCTTTGGCTCGGAAGGAGCCCCCTGTTGGGCTTAGGGCCCATTCCACTCGGGCCACGGCGGCTACTACTGCCCTGGGCCGGGGAGTCCCCTTGCAGGACATTTGCCAGGCGGCTACGTGGGCCTCCCTGCACACTTTTGCGAGGCACTACTGCCTGGACAGTCAAGTCCGGAGGGATGGCTTCTTTGGCCGTTCTGTCCTCCAGGACTTTCTGGTGTAGGAATGTATTGGTTCGCAGACCCACCACCGGGGTTGGTATTGCTGGGGTATCTATTCTAAGGTAAGGAATCTAATACTAACGTGTTTCTTTCAGATGAACAAGTTACTTACCTTCGGTAACGATATATCTGTAAGAGACATTAGTTAGTATTAGATTCCTTACCGACCCACCCATCCTCCCCGTTCTGCGAACTGATACCTAGGGTTAAGGACATCCCTTTCAGGGCCCTAGTTTCAAATGGCACCAGTGTTGGTTCTCACATGGCTCTGCGTGTTCTGGCGCGGAAAAGCTGTGTACAAAGAACTGACGTCAGCGCGCGGAGGCGGCGTCTATATACTCCAGCGACGTCATCACGGCGCACAACGCCAACGACGGACGCGGAGCCGCAGGGGACGCCTGCAGACGACTCCTACCGACGCGCAGGGGTACTGCTACGCAAAAGTTTCCGGATCCAGACTGACGCCTGGGGATATTCTAAGGTAAGGAATCTAATACTAACTAATGTTTCTTACAGATATATTGTTACCGAAGGTAAGTAACTTGTTCGATACTGCCTCTAGAGCCGTCAACACAAGTGTTCTCCTGCGTAGACATGCTTAGCTTCGCATTTCAGGTTTTAAACCTGAAGTACAAAGTTCCATCTTAAACCAGCCATTCAATCAGGAACACTTATTTAGATTCATCCCTTGAAAAGATGAAGAAAGACATGGACACAGCTAAATCAATGGGAGCCTTCCAATCGCAAGTTCCCAGATGATCTTTTCGTCGTTCCTCTTACAAGGGCACCTCAAGAGGCTACTCCTCTGACACCTCCACCTCTTTCAAGGCCCCCATCCAGACCACATTTACCAGAGGTTATCAAATAGGAGGTGACAGAGGCAAAAATAACACAGGTAGAGGCAAGAGCAAATACCCGATCGGCCTCCACCCCTACCCAATGACTTCTCTCCGCTCCCCCGGACCATTCCACTCTGGTCGGGGGAAGAATACAACAGTTACTTCCTGTCTGGAGCAACATCACCACAGACCGGTGGGTGAGACAAATCGCTCAATCAGGTTACTGTCTGGAACTTACCTCAACCCTCCCAAACATACCACCCAAACAGCGCCCAATGCCGTTAGAACATTTATCACTGCTCAAGCAGGAAGTCATCTCCCTCCTACAAAAGAGTGCAATAGAACCAGTTTTGCAGCGTGAATCTTTCTGGATTCACTATGCTGTGCATTATTCCGCGGTCTAGTGGTTGGGTCCGGAATCGTAGTCTTTTCTCTTTTTTATTTTTTTTCGAAGCCCAGGTGGGCATCAACGTCCCACCTTTTGGTGTCCTTCCTGTGACGGCACGCTTCCTGAGGAAGCTCCCACCCTTGGGCGCCATCTTCAGATTCTTTTTTCCGCCGTTGGGTCTGGATCATCACCATGAGGTTCCAGAGTTTTTGGGAGAAAGAAGAGGAAAAAGACACGAAAACCACGAAAAGGATTGGAGAATACTTCTCCAAGCAAGACCACTGAACCGGGACGACGAAGAGGAAGGAGAACATCGAAAACCTCGACGTCCAACGGAGAATGCGCACGCAGGGTGCCCCCTGAGCGCAGGAATGGACAAAGCCTCTTTCAAATACTGCAGCAATTGCCACCACAAGTACGCGCAGAAGGACCAGCATCCGGTTTGCACACTCTGTCTGCCGGTCGACCACGAGAGCAAAGATTGCAACGCCTGCTCCATTTTTACCCCGAAGACGCTCCGGGTAAGAGAGAGACAGAGGAGAGTCAACTACAACATGCAAGGCCAACAGATGCGATCAAGCACATCAACTACCTGGAACTAAAGATTGTGTTCCTTGCCCTTAAAACCTCCCAGAAACAACTGTACAAGCAGAGAGTGTTGATACAAACCGACAACAATGTTCTACATCAACAAACAGGGAGGAACATAGTCAGTTGCACTATCCAACCTAGCACAGGAGATCTGGAGATAGGCCATCCCACTAGAAATAGACCTCCTGGCCATACACCTACTAGGAAAGGACAACGTGGAGGCAGACAGGCTCAGCTGACAGACATCAGCATCCCACGAGTGGGAGCTCAATGCACAGGAGACGCAAAAGCTATTCAAAAAGTGCGGAACACTGAAAATAGATCTATTTGCAACACACCAGAATGCAAAATGCCAATACTTCGCATCCAGGCTACCAGGGAAACAGTCCAAGGGGAATGCCCTATGGATAAGCTAGTCGAAAACATTTGCCTACGCTTTCCCCCTGATACCACTGATACACAGGGTACTCAACAAATGCAGAACCAGCAACATCACACTGATTCTGGTAGCACCACAGTGGGCCAGACAGTCCTGGTTCTCACAAATAGTGGAGATGGCGCAGGGACCACCTCACAAGTTCGTAAAAAGAAAAGACTTGCTCCCCATGCAAAACGCGGAGGTGCTCCACCCAGAGCCAGAGACCCTCTTCCTGGTGGCATGGCTCCTGAAGACGTAGAGTTTACACACCTGAAACTCCCAGAGAGCACCCTGAGGGTGCAAGGGGAGGCAAGGAGACCTACCACACGGAGGTGGTATGTGGCGAAATGGAAAAGATTCACAAAATGGTGCATCAGGAAAAAGCTACTCAAGAAAATGACCAAGGAATCAACTGTGCTAAAATATTTAACACACCTGCTAAAAGCAAACCTAAGCTCTACCTCGCTGAGAGTACACCTAGCAGTGGTAGTAGCCTACACAAGAGGAGAGACGGGAAAAAGCTTCTTTACATCACAAGTAGTAAAGAGATTCATGGAAGGGGCTAAAAGGATCACCCTACCAAAGAGGATGCCGCCACCGGCATGGAACCTTAATTTAGTCCTAACAGAACCTATGAAGGCGCCTTTTGAACCCATCCATAAAACCTCACTTCAAATGCTCACAATGAAGACAGCCTTTCAAGTGGCAATCACCTCGCTACGCAGGGTAAGCGGGCTGCAAGCGCTAACACTACAAGCACCCTACATCCAAATACACAATGACACGGTGGTGATGAGAACGGATCCACACTTTATGCCAAAGGTGGTGTCAAGGTTTCACATGAACCAGACAATACAAATACCAAGCTTCTTTCAGAAACCATCCACAAGCGCAGAGAGGGCACTGAACACTCTGGACGCTAGAAGGGCAGTAATGCATTACATGGAAAGAACGAAGGAGCACAGGAAAACAAAGCAGTTCTTTGTGTCCTTCGCGACCAGTTTCATGGGAAGACCGGTAACAAGGGACCATCGCACAATGGATCGCACAAACAATACAATTCTGCCACAAGCAGGCAGGCCAAGAACTAGCAGAAGGGGCACGGGCCCACTCTACCAGGAAAAAGGGAGTACCAATAGCCTTCCTGGCTAACACACCCATACAAGACATATGCCTGGCGGCAACATGGGCTTCAGTGCACACGTTCACTAAGCACTACTGTGTGGATATACAAATGAACAAGGAAACACAAGTAGGACAGAAAGTGCTTCAACATATATTCAACAACCAACGCTCATCTTCCACCCAGCCGCCACAAACATAACAAACCGCTACAAAGTCTATGCACAGCAAAGTGAATCCAAACAGATTCACGCTGCAAAACGAATAGTTTCCTACCTGTCTGTGTTGTTTTGCAGCTTGAAGATCTTTCTGGATACACTAGCGAACCCACCCACCTCCAACAGAAAGATGAGACAGGAGGAAAAGGGAACACAAAGACAATATACAGTCAAACTCTTTAAAAGAGACAAATCAGGAGTTCCTTGAAAAAGAAGAAAGAACCTGAAATGATTGGAAAAGGATGAATAACAATGACACAAAAACGGGAGAAAAAAAGAATCCGAAGATGGCGCCCAAGGCTGGGAGCTTCCACAGGAAGCATGCTGACATCACAGGAATGACACCAAAAGGTGGGACGTCGACGCCCACCTGGGCTACGAAAAAAAAGAGAGAAAAGACTACAATTCCAGACCCAACCACTAGGCCGCAGAATAATGCACAGCATAGTGAATCCAGAAAGATCTTTAAGCTGCAAAACAACACAGATGGGTAAGAAACTACTCGTTCCCCCGCACCAACAAAACACAGGAGTTTACTCTCTGTATTTTCTCATACCAAAAAAGGACGGCTCTCTGAGACCTATTTAAGACCTCAGACTTCAGACCCCTAAACCTGTACAAACACTGAGACCATTTCCACGTGGTCACACTTCAGCAAGTCCTTCCTCTTCCTTGCCACTCTAGATCTCAAGGACGCCTACTTCCATGTTCCCATTCACACATCTCACAGAAGATACCTCAGGCTTGTAGTGGACGGTCAACACTACCAATTCAAAGTCCTCCCATTCGGAGTCACCACAGCACCCCGGGTATTCACCGAGTGCCTGGCGTTAGTTGCAGCTCATCTCAGAAGACAACACATTCACATCTTCCCATATCTGGGCGACTGACTAATAAAAGCTAGCTCATACAGTCAATGTATACATCACACACACACCACTATTCAACTACTCAACACTTTGGGGTTCACAGTAAATCACACAGTCTCATCTACAACCGTCCCACATACAATACCTCGGTGCCACAATAGACACCTCAAAAACACTAGCTTATCCCAGTCCAGCCAGGATAGCAATCATGCAAACCCTCATACCCAAATTTCAGCCTCAACACTCTCTTCCAGCTCGAGTGTAGTTGCAGCTCATAGGAATCATGCAAAACTCCAGATGCGTCCTCTCCAAGAGTGCTTAGCACACCAATGGAACCTGGCTCAAGGTCAGCTAACAGATCTGGTGTTGGTAGACGGTCGTACTCCTCTCTCTCTGCGGTGGTGGAACACCAAAAACCATTCCAAAGGGCGACCGTTCATCAGGCCCGTTCCACAGAATATCCTGACGGCGGAAGCATCGCTCTCTGGCTGGAGAGGTGGACTCCTCACCAGAAGTTACTCCACTTCAACCACCTGGAGTTACTAGCCATATTCCTAGCCCTAAAGGCATTCCAGAAGCATATATCAGGCAAGGCTGTCCTAGTCCGCACGGACAACAGGACAGCCATGTACTACATACAAAAACAAGGCGGGACACATTCTCTGCAGCTCTCTCAACTAGCACAAAGCAAATGGGGATGGGCTATACCGCGCAACATTTTTCTCCTAGCCCAACAAGTCCCGGGAGTCCAGAACAACATAGCCGATCTGTTAAGCCATAAAACACAACAGAGTCACCAGTGGGAACTTCATCCACAAGTCCTTCAACCATTTTTTCAAATGTGGGGCCAACCACACACAGACCTCTTCGCCACACACGGAAACGCCAAATGCCCAAGCTTCGCCGCCAGATATCCACACCCATTGTCCCAAGCCAATGCAATATGGATGAATTGGAAAGGCAAATTTGCATACGCTTTTCGGCCTCTCCCACTCATTCCACTGGTGGAGCGCAAACTACAGCAACACTCACTCTCATTCTAGTTACTCCAACTTGGGCCAGGCACCGTGGTACACCACATTACTGGAGCTGTCAGTAGTTCTGCAGCAAAAACTGCACCTCTCCCCACGCCTCTTAACCCAGAACCGTGGAGACATCAGACACCCGGACTCAGCTTAGCTCAACCTTGCGATCTGGCTCCTGAGGTCCTGGAATTTGTTTACCTTAACCTGCCCCCTGACTGTATGAACATTATTAAGGAGGCTAGACGTCCCACCACTAGAGCCTGCTATGCAGCTAAGTGGAAAATATTTGTCATATATTGTCATAACACCACCATCAATCCCCTAGATGTCGACACATCATAGGTTACCTACTACATCTCCAACGGTGTAACTTAGCCTATACTTCTATTAGATTGCACCTCGCTGCCATAGCAGCCTATTTACAAAACAGGCAACACTTATTACTGTTCAGAGTGCCTGCCATCAAAGCATATATGGAAGGCTTCAAAAGAAGAATTCCTCCCAGAGTACCACCCTCACCTGATGGGTCTTCCCTTTGAACCTTTACATAAATGTGAGCTACAGTTTTTAACATGGAAGGTTGCTTTCCTAGTGGCCATCACTTCTCTTAGAATAGAAAAGTTAGTGAGCTACAAGCACTAACTATTCAGGGACCTTTCTTACAAATGCATCATAATAAGGTTGTTCTCCAAACTAATCCTAAATTCCTCCCTAAAGTCATTTCTCCTTTCCACCTCAATCAGTCTGTGGAGTTGCCAGTGTTCTTCTCGCAGCCACAGACAATCTTAGAAAGAGCTCTTCATACTTTTGATGTTAAAAGAGCATTACTTTATTACATTGAGAGAACACAACCTTTTCGCAAGACCAAATAACTTTTTGTATCTTTCTCATCACCACATAAAGGCGACCCCATATCAAAATCTGGGATAGCGAGGTAGATTGTTAAATGTATACAAATTTGCTATCACAAAGCAAAACATACCATATCAGTTCCTCCTACAGCCCACTCTACAAGAAAATTCTGGGCTTCAATGGCATTTTTAGGGAACATTCCCTTAGGTGACATCTGCGAGGCAGCTAATTGTTCTACACTGCACGCATTCACAAAGCACTATTGTGTAGATGTGCACGCAAAACAACAAGCTACTGTGGGTCAAGCTGTACTAAAAACATTATTTCAAACTACTGCAACAGATACTGGTGGTCGCCGCTAAAGGGACAGTACTGCTATGCAATCTATGCATAGTGTGTGATCTGCAGCTCGTATGCCTCTAAAGGAAAATGCTACTTACCAGTATGCATCTGTTCTTGGCATGTAGAGCTGCAGATTCACACACGCCCACCCGCCTCCGTGGCTGCCTTTATCTGTTCCAGAATTATGTTATTTAGATACAGCATACATGGGCATCTTTTATGTTTCTCACAAAACTCCATAATTTCCCCGCTGGTGAAAAACAATCTGAAGATGGAGCCAATGCCCAGGCGCACTATGGTCCACAGGAGGAGTCTCCTATCTTGTGACTACAAAGACTTTTCTAAGACAAAAACAAGTGCAAACAACCGTCCTCAACCCCAAATGGCGATCTATGCATAGTTTGTGGATCGGCAGCTCTACATGCCAATAACAGATGCATACTGGTAAGTAGCATTTTTCTTATTACTGCTTAAATGCACTTACTCGCCTTAAATTACCCATCCCAACACTCTAGAAAAAAAAACGTTATGCCCATTTTAAATATTTCAAAATTTACTGTGATAAAGATTTGTATTGTAAACCTACCAAAAAAACAGTGGTACTTGGCTGTGTTGTAATGGCTGTGATACTTATGTGCATAGTAATGGCTGTTGTAAAGCCTGTATACTGGTTTTGCCCGAGTCCATGGAGTATGTTTCTGTTCTTCTGCCGTGTCTTTTGGAGCCATCTGTCAAGATGTGAGTGTTTTAAGAAACGTGTTGAGCGTCAGAGGGAAGGGCTGGGCTTGATCGAAGGAATGGGAAGGACCCTGAACCTTGACTGCTTGAAATATCTTGTGGATTTACATTCCTATTGTTTCTGTTCAACAGCGATATTCGTGGGAGGCGTCCTCATGATATGAACTGGAAGCCATTTCTGTTGCCATTGCCCCTGCCGGACGTCCAAGCGAGGGAAAGGACATTCCATCGCCAGGAGCCCTCAACAGTCGCTCCTTTTTTGAAGAGCCAGCAAACTGTACAAACCAGCAGCTCATTCTCTTTCGACTAAGTTTTTGAGGGTAATGTCGATTATTTTCTACGATCACCACTATTCCTCTCCTTACCTCACCCTGTTTTTAAAGTCCACGCACTGAGCTCCTTCGGCTCAGATAAACCATTTGGCAGTTGAAAGTGATCCACACGCAAGATGATGATGTCTCGCCATTGATAGACGCTGCACAGGATCTGCGCCCCGCGGTGTTTAGCCTTGACTTATAAACCAAGCTTGCCAACGGTCTCAGCATGCAGGCACTGTGTGCGAGGAGTCCGATGCCTTCAGATCTTCGACATTGACCTATCATCATTGCTGGTAGCAGCCTTGGAATGAGCTACAGCTGTGTGCAAGCGGCTTGGTTACAATAAATGTTTTTGGGGGGTTCCAGGCATCTTGTGCTGTACTGTTATTTTATGGGCAGTTTGCCGCTCTAGTAACGCGTCGACTGGTTGATCTGCTTGCTCGCAATTGTCTGACCGTCTTTTCTGGTGAGTGTCTCAAGTCTGGACACACGGACTGCACATAGAGCAGCTCTGGAGCATCATCAGTGATACAGATTGAAGACCATGCTGCAGGATCATCACCTGCCAGTCCTTCAACCAGGGGCACAGAACATCTGGCTCTCTGTGTGTCTCATTTCCAAATCATTCCCTTGATGCCCTGAAGGGTTGTAGAACAAACTGAGATGAGATACCTTACACAAAGGTACATTGTTTTGTGGAGGGGGGGGGGGTGATGAATTGCAGAGGTAGTGTGGGAGGTGGTGCTAACTTCTGAGCCACGATATTGATGAAGTCATTGAGGCCAAAGCTTCTTGTAAGTTGTAAAACTTCGTTTGCTGAGATGGGAAGGATTTTGAAGCACTAAAGTATCGGACATCCCTTGACGCACTCAGCTGAAAACCATCTTCATTCTGCACTTTTCTAATCATGAAGTGACGCCAGTCTTTCTGTGGCTGCACGCACCTCTCTCTCTGTCTGAGTGCATGTACTGTGTTGTGGAGAAGGCTGTACTGTACCAGGTACATGAAACTCGCAGTCTGATGGTCCGAGACATACATCACATTAAGGCTAAATCTATTTCAGCCTAGGAAAGAGCGCAACTTTGCACCCTTTGATTTGTCTCTTGTCTGTAGAGCCTTCTGGATCACAGAGTATGAACTCCAACAGTCTGTTTCCGCCTGGTCCTAATGTAACGCGGATGAAGAGGAAGACATCGCTCGGACATGATACTGAAGCCAGTGGAGACAAATAGACGACCTGCGGTTGTTCTTTCTGATATAAATTGTTAAAAATATAAAATAAAAACGTAATAAATGTCTATAAATGCCAACCTTTGATCAGTTTCTGCTGGATGCATTGGTCTTTTCTTGAAAGTAATTTTGCATCATAATCCTGTTCTAGATTCATGTCTTATAAACAACAAACTTAGGGGTCTAGGTTAGAGATCCGATGGTGATTCTATGATCTTGTGCCTATGCCAACTCGTGTGCGTAGGGACAAAAGTTAGGTAGAACTAACAAACCATATCACCAGAATGTGAAACACCAGCAACCGTGAGTCACCCTTAGTTGAGGATTCCCATCAAAGTCTTGTATGGATCAATATTCTCATCTGGTAATCCTTATCGGGTATTGTGTCTCTTGATCATTGAGACCACCTGCATACCCTGATAGCCGGTTCGGGGTAGCGACCCACAATCACTCGGTTATACCACATGATGTTGATATGATGGGAATGTGCAGTGCAAAAATAATATATGTGGTGGTTAAAAAAGGATAGGGAACTTAACAAAAACCTGTTTTAATGAACGTTAGCCCCTTCCCATTTAAAAACAAGAACAGTGTAACATAATCATCGCAGTACACACAAATAGCTGCGAAGAGACCAACATGTTTCAGCCACAACGGGAGTTTCCCCAGGCTTTCGTCAGGGTCTCTGTTCTATATTAATGCTACTGCCTGTGAGTGATGAAAAGTGTGAAAAAACATATGAAAAAACACACAAGTGAAATACAACAGTAAAGGATATAATGTTCCTTCATCTGTGTGAACTCCTCTCTTCGGCACCTGGTGTCTTAGTAATGTCTGTTGGAAACAAACGTACAAGTGAATCACATTCAGCTACCCTGGTCTGTTCAGAGAGATTCAACGTTTCTGGAATATATATACAGCTTCATTACTCACCCAGTGTGTCCGGTGAGTGGACCTCACCTCTTCCTGGACCTGGCTCAGGATATGTGAGACCCCGCTCTACAAGGACAGAAACCGACTTCGTGATTACAGTGAGCAGAGGGATCAAACGTTGATCTGCTCTGACAATACACAAACTACGAGGTCACAAGGTCTTCTGTACGTAGAGTTAACTAGCATATACCAACTAGTTCCTATTCAAAACCTCCTATCCATTCTATCGTTAGCTATAAACTTAGATTGTAGCCACGTTATTATAACCAATCTGAAATTAAACGACGCTGAGGATTGAGTGTGGTACTAGACTTTAGAGCTACAATCCTACCTGTCCGTCGTTGTCTCGAACTGTGACTGAGTCAGGGGGAGGCACCGGGCTACCTTCATCCCTCCCATTTCAATGAACTGGTCTGCAAATCCACAACCAATCAGGGCCTCTGGAGGAGGGGCCATGCCGAAAGGCTGGGATGAATACCATTATCAATAGCCTTGTCTCTTTTTAAACACGGAAGCCAGAGATTATATTTATGGCTAGGGGAGTCAAATTAGTGTCTGTGTCCGCTCGATGTAGGTTGATGCAGGACAATGCTCTGGCTCGTAATCTCGCGGGGCTATCGTGTATAGAACTACAAAATGATGTAGTGCCTGGAACCTGTGTAGTTTACTGGTTCGACCTCCGCTAAGAGTAACGATGTTATTCGCTCACATGTCAGGAACTGCATAATGACAATGCCCGCTCGATGTGTGTAGTTCAGATAGTGCGCCAAACAGTTGTAAGGCGTGATCGCGGGATGGTGTGAAGAACTACCAAATGACGTAATGTATATTACGTCTGTAGTTTATGTGAGAATGCAGTCACTACGTTATTTCTTTACAAAATCATTCCAACTTAAATGAAGGTCACAACACAGTAGGCTCCCTTCATGTATGCTCAAGATAAACTGAACCAAGGTATGTCATCATTTAGTCCTTGTCTATCTGTGCCCAGTTTAAAGACCCACTTTTGTTCTTTCTGAAACAGAAATTTGGACACATCACTCACATATGGTGGAATGAACGGCTTTTCCAGGACATGCCACTTGAAGTCTGTTTCTCCATGGTTGTGTGTTATAAAGTGTTTAGTGAGTTTCGAAATGTCTTTTTTGCACCGAAACGTGCTTTTGTGTTCTAGCATCCTCACCCGCACCTTTCTCGTGGTCATGCCTACGTAGCGTTCATTGCACGTACAAGTGAGGAGGTAGATCAGGTTGCTACTGTTACAGTTGGAAAACTGACGCAGTTCCCAAGGCCGACCAGTGCCAATGTCCACACTGGTAATCTTAGATGTCAGCGGGCAAACAGAACAACTTCCGCAAGGATGGTGGCCCAACACGGGGGTAGGTCCCACAGTGTGCCTACCTCTCTCCTAGGTGAAACTTTGGGACGAGTGTGCCCTATTTGTACACCCTACCAAAGGTGCACAAACCCCAGAGACCTCCACCAGGCAGGCCTATAATATCTGGCATGGGTTCCCTTCTAGAACCACTCTCTGCGTTTGCGGACTACTTCCTCAAACCCCTGGTACACACAATGCCAACTTATCTCAAGGACACCACTGATGTCCTGAGAGTGATTCCTGACATAGTTTTTGATCTAGCGACTGATTACCTAGTCTCTCTTGATGTAGAGTCCCTGTATACCTCCATTCCCCGCGATCACGCCTTACAACTGTTTGGCGCACTATCTGAACTACACACATCGAGCGGGCGTTGTCATTATGTAGTTCCTGACATGTGAGCGAATAACATCGTTACTCTTAGCGGAGGTCGAACCAGTAAACTACACAGGTTCCAGGCACTACATCATTTTGTAGTTCTATACACGATAGCCTCGCGAGATTACGAGCCAGAGCATTGTCCTGCATCAACCTACATCGAGCGGACACTGAGACACTAACTTGACTCCCCTAGCCATAAATATAATCCCTGGCTTCCGTGTTTGAAAAGAGACAAGGCTATTGATAATGGTATTCATCCCAGCCTTTCGGCATGGCCCCTCCTCCAGAGGCCCTGATTGGCTGTGGATTTGCAGACCAGTTCATTGAAATGGGAGGGATGAAGGTAGCCCGGTGTAGGAGAGTAGGGTCTGCAATCCTATGATCACCCAGATTTTTTGCTTTTGTTTCACTGGTTTACGACTTTCTCTGGCTGTGGGCCTGCCAATCAGACCCACAGCCTGGCTGTTCTCTCTCTAAATTACAACATGTACCCTAGGTGCATTTACCAATTGGTACTAGGCCACCTTATCAGACCCTGTAACTCAGGGCATAGGTGTACCCAGGGCCTACCAGGGGCTGAAGCATGTATTATGCCACCCCTGGCTGGCCTCCTAAATCTGACACAACTGGCTGCATGACAGCTGGGGCAAAGTCGTGTAATCACCCTTTGCTGTAGATATAGTATACCTATATCTAACCCTAAAAATGGACACACAGATTCCTATCAGTCACTCCTATGGCAGGCCTTGACAATCCTGAAGGCAGAGTGCTTGGAATCGTGTGAAATGGTGCTCTGGCATGAGCTGAGCCCGTTTGCAGCTTGCGGAACCAAGTCCTAGTAGCTGTTCCATGATAACGCATACCATATACTCTTAAGTGCATTATAATCCTCGCGGTTAAATGCTATCTTTGGTATTGCTTTATCAAAACATGTCGAGTAAGGTGTCATACGAATTGGAATACTAACCCCTCGCCAATTCTGGCGACGGGGTTAGCATTCCACCCTTCTAGAGGGACACGACATGTATGTAACTGTGAACCCCGGTTAAAGTTAAACGAAGCCTCAGCTCCACAAAATGGATGCTGCCACCACAGACACGAGTCTGACCTCCTGCTGCTGGGAGTCCTTCCAGCGAGGAGAGCCTGGACAAAGGGTTTCCTGTCCGGGGCGGTGCTAGCACCATCCCAGACAGGGTTTTGTGTATCCTGGGTAGGCAGGGCTTTACAGGAAGGTGACTGCTGAGTGGCACCCCGGTGCTCACTACGCATAGGCCGGTCAGAACCAGTACCAGGGGCACACCAGCCCCTGGCCTGGGGGAAGTCTGGCATGGGAGAGAGGTGTAACCACCCCCCTCCTAGTCCCACCCATAGGCAGGACCTAGTCACCGGGTAACCCCCTTTTCCTAGTATAAAGTTGGGAGCGGGCCCCCTTCCAAATTAGATCATCTTTGGAATCAAGACACGACTTTCTGCGAAAGGACTTCAAGATTTCTTCTTCAAGATTCTCCCTTGTGACTAAGGAGTAGTCACCCTGCATCCGCAGGCACCATCTTAAGAACACTGCGGTCTGCTGCAAGTCCTTCCTCCGGAATCCGACTGCCCAGCTCGACGAGAACCGGCTTCCCTGGCACCTCTGACCTCTACTCACCTCTACAGCAAAGCTGAGAACCGTGAGTGCGACGAGACCTCGAGGGACCGGCCATCTTCAAGACTGCACGACTTCTTTCCAGCACGACCGCCGAGGGATCCTCTGGTGAGTGCTTTGGGGTCCGAGAAGCCCCGACCCTGAGCAGCTCCAGCACCGAAGTTCAGCCTCCCAGCATCTCCACGATCTGCGTGGGGCCCTTCTGCTTTTTGCTGCTCACCGCGTTGTTTGGCTACTAGCCCGCTGGCTTGTGGCCTTCTTAATGACGCCCAACGACATCACTGCTGCTGGTCTGGTTGCTCCAGACTGGCCCTTGCTCCCTTCCAAAAGAGGAGCACCCCGGACCCTCCTGGTCCCCTCAAGACGCCATTTTAGGTCCACCGCGTGGGCTTGAATTAGCCAAGGCTTTGTTGCCCAATCCTGGGTCCAGCGACGCCGACAGCTTCATCCATCGTGGGACAGCTCGCTCCTCCATCCTGGTCGCCGACAACGCCTCCTGGTCCGTGAGATCTGCAGAGCACAGCGTCGCCCACTCACCTAGTCGAGGTGACTACCATCCGGTGCCCTCCTGGTGCCACCTGACTACTGGCTAGTAGTCTCGAACTTGGTCCCCTCTGCTTTCAAGTATCGTCCATCTTCAAGATCCAGGCTTGGATCAATTCGAACTCTCTTCACTGGTCACCTGCCAGCATCTTTCTTCCAGGCTCCTGGTCCGTCTACGAGGATTCCCGACGTCTTTTGAGACCTATGCAGCTGCAGCCCCTGGGCTAGGTAACTTCGGCATTTCGGTGCCCCAGCATAGCCTCACTATCCAAGGGTCAGAATCCACTTTCGTTTTCCTCCTACCAGGTCGGGTTCGCCCGAGAACACTAACTTCCTGAAATATAGCTACCATAGACTTTGTCCCGCATCCCGCGTGAGAGTGCACACTCTGCACCCGAGTCCCCTAGGCCTCCTAGAAGTAATCTGAAGATTCTATAGTCAAGACCTAGCGATTCCAAAGCCTATTAGTACTGTACTTACCTGCTAATAATTTCGCATTCCACTTTCAGAGTATATGGTTTTCCGTGCCCCTCGGGCATTTGTATATACTGTGCTAACTTAAGTATTTTCGTAAGAGTTTTGTTTTGTGCTTAGTACCCTGTCCTCATAAAGAGTACAGGGCTGTTGTGATTCTAATAAATACCTTGTTTATTTTCATAACACTTGTGTGGTGTCCTTTCACTTGGTGTTCAAGGGGTATATGTGATGGTATAACAGCTGGCTTAACACGCCCTCTCGAGTCTTTAGCCTTAGACTGCTCGTATCCACGCTACTAGGATAGCTGGTCTATAAGGTTGACTTACAACCAATCATCAATAAGGGTTGTCTGGACTGATACATAGTGTTCACTAGAATAGTGAGCACTGCATATCAGGCCAACTTCTCACACCCGGTGCCTCCCCCTGACTCAGTCACAGTTCGAGACAACGACGGACAGGTAGGATTGTAGCTCTAAAGTCTAGTACCACACTCAATCCTCAGCGTCGTTTAATTTCAGATTGGTTATAATAGCGTGGCTACAATCTAAGCTTATAGCTAACGATAGAATGGATAGGAGGTTTTGAATAGGAACTAGTTGGTATATGCTAGTTAACTCTACGTACAGAAGACCTTGTGACCTCGTAGTTTGTGTATTGTCAGAGCAGATCAACGTTTGATCCCTCTGCTCACTGTAATCACGAAGTCGGTTTTTGTCCTTGTAGAGCGGGGTCTCGCATATCCTGAGCCAGGTCCAGGAAGAGGTGAGGTCCACTCCCCGGACACACTGGGTGAGTAATGAAGTTGTATATAGTCCAGAAACGTTGAATCTCTCTGAACAGACCAGGGTAGCTGAATGTGATTCACTTGTACGTTTGTTTCCAACAGACATTACTAAGACACCAGGTGCCGAAGAGAGGAGTTCACACAGATGAAGGAACATTATATAAATAAATATCTGCTCCCACGGTTCAAGCCGTACATACCAAGTCGGAACTTGAGGTCATCAGACATGTGTCTCCTAACAGTCCCCAGATTTAGACTAGCCACCAAAGGAGGAAGATCTCTTGCCGTCCTTGGTACTAAAGCCTGGAATAAACTCCCACAAAGCCTACGGCAAATCCCCACTGAAATCGAATTCAGGAAAGCCCTGAAAACCTGGATTTTTAATCTACCAGACACGGCTAGTAAACAGTTAGTCTAGGCTCAAATAAACCTTCAGGTACTTTGAAAGTGATGTGAGTAGTATTTCCGGCCCACCATTCTAGGCTACGGTTTTTACAGCGCCAAGATGCTCCGTGGAGCGATAGCATGCGCTCTATAAAAACTATTTTTACAATTACAATTACAATTACAATATCCTTTACTGTTGTATTTCACTTGTGTGTTTTTTCATATGTTTTTTCACACTTCATCACTCACAGGCAGTAGCATTAATATAGAACAGAGACCCTGACGAAAGCCTGGGGAACCTCCCGTTGTGGCTGAAACATGTTGGTCTCTTCGCAGCTATTTGTGTGTACTGCGATGATTATGTTACACTGTTCTTGTTTTTAAATGGGAAGGGGCTAACGTTCATTAAAACAGGTTTTTGTTAAGTTCCCTATCCTTTTTTAACCACCACATATATTATTTTTGCACTGCACATTCCCATTATATCAACATCATGTGGTATAACCGAGTGATTGTGGGTCGCTACCCCGAACCGGCTATCAGGGTATGCAGGTGGTCTCAATGATCAAGAGACACAATACCCGATAAGGATTACCAGATGAGAATATTGATCCATACAAGACTTTGATGGGAATCCTCAACTAAGGGTGACTCACGGTTGCTGGTGTTTCACATTCTGGTGATATGGTTTGTTAGTTCTACCTAACTTTTGTCCCTACGCACACGAGTTGGCATAGGCACAAGATCATAGAATCACCATCGGATCTCTAACCTAGACCCCTAAGTTTGTTGTTTATAAGTTTAGTACCAGTGGGGGATAATACTTAGGCTTGGTCTTTAAACATCCCTCTAGCCCTGTAATAGCGTTTGGTTTCTTGTGTCCTAGATTCATGTCTTCCATCATCCCGCCATCTCATCACCCATCTGGCATTTAGATTTGCAAATGCGTCTTCTTTACATGCACAGGCGTTTTGGGAATAGAAAGTAGTTGGAGCCAACATGAGGCATGAAGACATTGGGCCAGTTGCAACTCAATGTTGACGCAATCATCAGTTTATAGTTTCCACCATTGAGTTCATGAGCAAATGTGCAGACGGAGTAATCAAGTGATAGAAAGTGCTGTATTTACATGCAGTAAAAGCTCCTTGGTAACTAGACTGAAGAAGATGACGCTGATGCTCACTGACACTTGCCTACAGGTCATCCAAGCAGGAAAACTGTGTTGTGTAATTCTATACTATCTGTAACTTCTGTGTGCTGGATATCTGGATCTTCAAATAATCAATGCAATTAGCAATTCATATAGAATGACTTCAAAGATTGCATCTGCCTTGTGTTTTTCGCTTCATTTACAGACAGGGCTTGTATAATTTATGTCTCCATATCGTAGGTAAAGATGGGTGGATTCTCACCTTGGGCGGCATTTGAATGTTTCCCATGGCTGACACTGAGGCCATCAGTCTTAGATGCTCAAAATTAATAGCTGGGTACCTCGCACTGCTGATATGTCCACTCCTAACTCCTGATGTCATCATTTGAATGACCCTGGATTGGGGAATCGCGCCTGACCTGGAAATACAGAGTCTGTTTCCACACAATCTTGCAGATTCTGCAACATTTACCTCAGACATTTTCCAGAGCAGTTGGAAACATTCTAGTGAAACCCTCTGGTTTTGCCAAGTGCAGTCCAGCCACTAAGTTCTGCTTATCTAGTAAAGAGATAGTTTTGTCCTGCGCCACAGGACCCAACAGGACGTTGAATGATGTTTTGAAGTCACTTTCTGCAGCCACAGCGCGCTCAAGATGAGTTCATCCAGATCTGATGGTTGGCCCTGCGCTGTTAGGGATAGCAAAAAGCGAAGTGCTGTGGAATCCTTTGTGGTTCTCAACGGCGTATAGCAAACACCACAGACCTCTTGAACAGTGTCACCCCTCAACTGTGGAAAGATACTGAAAAACTCTCACAGCATTTATATAAAAACCCTGAAACAGTTATCAGTCAAGGGGAAAAACTGGTTGCAAGAACGTTTTTGGACTCCCTCTATTCCATTCCATGATGGAAGACAGATCCCTTCTGGACTCATCCTGATTTTCCATTGATGACTGCACAATTCTGCCTTCCCAGTCTAAGTCACTTCACTTGTTATTTGACAGTAGCACCATTTTTGCCTGGTTTGTAGATAAAAGCACCAGGGCACACAAAAAGATGAGGTCACTGCACGAGCCTATGGAGGCCCTGTAGTAAAAATCACCTTTTCATAGATAGGTCAGCACAAGCCCCAAGGTCGGTCAGCACTTGTCCCAAGGTCGATGAGCACTTGCCAATCAGGGCTATCGGCAGATATCTCGTTGTGTGGGAGCCACAGCCTTCAGCACCATGGTATTCTAAGTAACAATCTATTTGCTTTCCCAACCAATCCTTTCATGCCCAGTGCTGCAACGTAACCCCATACCCACGGGTGCTTTATGTGGTTCAGTTGTTTGCTGCATCAAGTTCACCAGAAAAGCCAAGACTAACCCACTATGTCAAACTATGGCATGACCAGTCCACATCAGGCACTTGCTGGAGGTTCAGATGCTTGTTGAAGTTGTTCATCTAAGTCCTCGTACAAGAGAGACAGCAGGGAGTGTACTTTATCAAATGAAACACAGGACACGATGTATGGATCAATTCTTGATTAGCGTTCATTAAACTGTATTATACCCACATCTAGATTTAAGGTGATGCACCCTGCAGGACTGTATGTTTCTGCTCTAAGGTGACTGACAATGTTAGACCTCTAAGATACCTTTCCCTACATTTTCAAACACTGAAAATACCTTCAACTTTGGGCGGGCTAGAAAATTGCCAGTTTTTAGAACTATCTTTTGGGCAAAAGTGAACACCACAAGTGTCCACAAAATGCATGTTGATGGTGGCAGCTATTTACGGCTTGAAGATATACTTGTGTGGCCAAACTTGCATGATTTTTTGGTGACAGAGAAAATGCTTAAGCAATGCCAGAACAACGTGAACAGGATCATTTAACTCTTTCTCTCGTAGGCTCCACAGTTCAGACTTCTGAAATTGTTGCAGGCAGATGCAAACTCTGAAAAGGTGCAATGACTTCCTACGGTGAACAGACATCTGGCACTTCAGACCGCTCAGTCCCCGATAGTGATAAGTTTATTGATATTTTGGGGAATGTTTTACTTGGTGGTCTGTTGTCCCCTACATATAGACCCACTTAAGGAGGATTTATAAATCAGTGGTCACAAGCCACATGGACTAGGCGATTTAGTGGTTATATCCTTTAAGTCTTTGTGGAAGGGAGGGGCACTTGGAGACTCACAGGGTGTCCCGGCAAAGGCCAACAGTAGGGGCCAGTCGAGGTCCAGTTTCCTGCGATTAGCTGCAGGAAAGTTCTCTTGTAGCTTGATATGTTGCTGTAGCTTGAACAGGAGTTTAGCTAATGTGTCCACTTCTTTGTTTCGGGGGCCACTCCCAGGTCACACACAGCAGGACCAGTCCTATTCTGATCTTCCTCAGGTCCAGGAGTGTTACAAAGTAGATGCCTGGAGATAGTGGATGGGAAGGAGTCCTGGACATGCCCAAACCAATGGGATAAATGTTCCTGGGGCCAACCATACCCACTTAAGGCATTTTCACGATGACAGAAGTCTTCGCCCACACTAAACTTGGGCTCTAAGGGCTGGGAGGGTGTGGGGGAATGTTCTGTGGTAATCATTGCACCCTCCATCTAAAACTAATATCCAATTTGAAGCAACCACGGTACCCCCAATCAACCCAGAGACAGAAGTTTGGTAGAACAAAAGCAGGGGTTTTCAACAACCAGACAGTATATATGCAAGAGTTGTTTTGGAATCCTGTCTTCGCCCTTTGAATTGCACCCTAAGTGTCATATGTAAAACTCCAGTTTATTTGACACTGTAATGTAAAAAGAGGCACACTGTGATTGGAGCCTGCCAGGCTGGGTGGGACACAGGAAGGGCCAGCCCATTCGTCATCTAACATTTGCCTGTGACAGGGGTGGCCTCTTTGAGGTGCGCCCCAAGTGTTATATGGAATACCATATCTGATCTCCCAAGCAGGATTTGACATTGAAACAGGATTTGACACTGTAATGGCAAAGGATGCTGACAGTCCCACGCGACATTCTTTCAGGTTTAGAGGGGCCATCTTTGCCCATTGAGGTCCGTCTATTGTTTGCTACTGGAAGGCATGTCACACCTATTCACATCGAAAGCAAATGCCAATTACCGCCTGGGAGAAGTGGCTAAACAAGTGGATATTTTATAAACTGTAAACCACAAAGCAAAAACAAACTGTTTGAGGCATTTGAGCTGCAGATTGTACACTTAGCATTAGATCGCCACCTGGTGTTGGGCTCGGATGATTGCATGTTGTTGTCGTCTTGGAAGAAGTCTTTGTAGTCACGAGATAGGTGACTCCTCCCTTGGACGATAGTGCGCATGGGCTCTATCCTTAGATTGTTTTTTTCCGCCACTGGGTTCGAATGAAAGTTTTCCGCTCCGACTAGAAATAGACTTTTCAAGCACTTTGAAGCTCAAAAAACTTCCCAAAACTCTCTAAACTAATTTCGATACAGACTAACATCGTTTCGACTCCATCAGCTCGATTCCGGTCGTCAACGTGGGACGTTGGGTCTATCCACGCCGTGAGGCCTACACCTCATGGAAAGGACGCCATTTAAGAGATGCCCCGGGTGTGGAGCAAAGTTTCCATTCAGTGACCACCACGAGCTCTGCAACCTGTGCTTATTGCCAGAACACGACGAATACAGCTGTACAGCCTGCGCGTCCTCTCGATCAAAGAAAACCATCAGGGATCGGAGGCCTCGTCGACACGACATGCAGAGATTAGCTCCGGAACCAGTGGATATCTGGAACGAAGAAGATTCAGTTGATCTCCAAATCGTATCAGAGGCAGACGACTCAGATGACTCCATACCATCGGGTCAGCGCGTGAGTACTACTGCCCCTGCACCACACACAGCACCCATATCGTAGGCAAAGGTCAACACTCCGCCTCCGGGGCCCAGTCGCGACCAAAATGCCACTTTGGCAGCCCCGCCATCGAGCCCGGCTCCGAAGAAAGTAACTAAGCCTTCCGGTAGCTCAGTATCGAGCAAGCCGCACGTGCCGATCCCACCAGCTCCCTCGGCACAGAAAGAAGTCTCTGCTCCGAAACCGTCGACTTCTAAAGACAAGGGTATGAAGCCAGCGTCCGACGCCTCGAAGCTGACGAGACCAGCTTCCACTCCGAAGACATCGTCTTCGGTGCCGAAACCGACAAGGCCTGATTAGGACGCGTCCAAGCCCTCGAAACAGCCTACGACACCGAAAACAACACCTTCGGTGCCGAAAACTACGCCAAATGACACTGTAACAACTCCTAAGGCTAAAAACCAGCAGCAGCCTCGTCCGGTACCGAAAGAATCGGCGCGACAAAGGCTCCACAAGGAGAAGAACTTTTCCAGCCAGATCCTCTGCAAAAGAAGATCTACATTGACCCAAAGACAGGTCAGGTGTCCACTACACCACACAAGAAGAGGAAGGCAGATGAAACATCCAAACCTGTGGTTCGTGCCAAGAAGGACTCTGCCACATCCCCTATGCACCCTTCTTCACCTATACTTCCTTCTCCTTCATCCCCTGTTCCTCTTAACTATTCACCACAGCTGTCTCTTTCACATTCTCCTCTTTTATCTTCACACTCACCTCAAAATGATGAAGAGTATAGTTTAGGGAGAGGGATAGACACAGATGAGCCTTTCCCATTCCCTATAGATGATACAGACCGGGAGTACCCAAACCCACAGGATGTGCCAGATATTCCTGACCAACAGTCATACCCATCAAAACCTTCTCCCCCAGAAGATAGCATTGGCTTTGGGCACCTGTTGAACAGAGCTGCCATTTACCATGGGGTCACTATGCATTCTGATGAGGCAGAGGAAGATTTTCTGTTAGACACATTTGAACAATCGCAAAGATCTGTTCAAATTCTTCCTATGGTCAAAGGGGTCATCAAATATGCTCCCGAAATTTTTAAGGACCCTGTACGTACTAGGATTTTAAACCCTACAATTGAGAAAAAATATAGGCCTGCACCTGCAGATCCAGCCTACATTAAAGGACAAGTACCATTAGATTCACTAGTTGTGTCAATGCTAGAAAGAGAGCAAACTCACAAACTTCAGGTGAGGCACCCCCACCTGACAAAGAATCCAAGGTCATAGATGCCTCAGGCAAAAGAATAGCTGCGCAAGCTACGAACATATGGCGTATAGCTAATACACAAGCCCTCCTTTCCCGATATGATAGGGCTCATTATGATCAGTTAGAGGACCTGCTAGAACATCTACCTGACCAATATAAGGAGCAGGCAAACAACCTTATAAAAGAAGGCAAGGTAATTTCTAATGCCTCGATCAAGTGCGCACTAGATGTAGCCGACACTGCATCTAGAGCTGTAAATACTAGTGTCGTACTTAGAAGACATGCGTGGCTACGCATTTCAGGGTTTAAACAGGAAGTGCAAACTACCATTTTAAATCAACCATTTAATCAAAACCAATTGTTTGGACCAGAAGTAGACACAATACTTGAAAAAATGAAGAAGGATACAGACACTGCCAAATCTATGGGAGCTTTACAGTCCACACAAACTAGAGGTTCCTTTCGTCGCTCCTATAGAGGGGGCTCCAAACAAACTGGAGCAGACACTACAACATCCTTCAAATCTAACACACAAACATCCTCTAAGAAGGGATATTTTAGAGGAGGATATAGAGGGAATAACAACAAAGGAAGAGGTCGGGGTAACAATAATAATCGAACCTCTTCCACCACAAAACAGTGACTTCCCTCTGCTCCCCCAACAGCATTCCACTCCTGTGGGGGGCAGATTAACGCAATTCCTGCCTGTCTGGAACTCCATCACAACAGACAGGTGGGTGAGACACATTATCCAGCATGGCTACTGCCTAGAACTTACAGCAACCCCTCCACACATACCACCCAGGCAGCGTCCAATGTCTACAGAACACCTGACTCTGCTCAAACAAGAAGTTCTGTCACTTCTACAAAAGGACGCAATACAAATGGTTCCTTTACAAGAACAAGGAACAGGGGTTTACTCGTACTTTCTATTTCCCAAGAAGGACGGCGCACTGAGACCAATTCTCGACCTCAGGCCCCTCAATCATTACATACAATCAGATCATTTTCATATGATCACTTTACAACAACTGCTCCCAATACTGCAACAAGGCAATTTCCTTACAACACTAGACCTAAAGGACGCCTACTTCCACATTCCTATACATCCTGCTCACAGAAGGTATCTAAGGTTTGTGCTGGAAGGACAACATTATCAGTTCAAAGTCCTTCCATTCAGAGTGACAACGCACCACGAAGTGCCTAGCAGTAGTAGCAGCACATATCAGGAGACAACAAATACATGTCTTCTCTTATCTAGATGATTGACTCATAAAAGCCAAGTCATTCAATCAGTGTGTTCAACACACAAATCAGACAATTCAAACATTGCACGACTTAGGGTTCACAATCAACTACACCATGGGTACTCACAAACTTTCTCCCGGGGCCAAATTTACAGTGTGGTTTGTGTCCGAGGGCCGCACCGGTGGGGGTGGGGTCATTGGGGGAGGGGGCGGGGCTAGAGCAACAAAAAAACTCTGACCATGAGGTTGAACACAGGTCCCTGCAGCAGACGCCTTCGTCCACTGAGCTACCAGACCCGGCAAACACACCTCTCTCTCTCTGTCTCCCTCCCTCTATCTCTCTCTCTCTGCCTCCCTCCCTCCATCCCTCTATCTCCCTCTCTCCCTCCCCAGTCTCCCTCTGTCTCACTCACTCTGACTGTCTCACTCCCTCTCTCTCCCTATCTCTCCCTCATTCTGACTGTCTCACTCCCTCTCTCCTTCCCTCTCCCTCCCCTTCCTTCTCCCTCCCTCTTCCTCCCTCTCCCTTCCCTCTCCTTGCCTCTCCTTCCCTCCCTCACCCTCACTCCCCTCATTCCCCTCCCCCTATTTCCCCCTCCCTCACTCACCTCCTCTCTTCTCTCCCTCCCTCCCTCCCCTTCCCTCTCTCCCTCCCTCCCCTTCCTCCCACTCCCCTTCCCTCACTCCCCTTCCCTCACGCCCCTTCCCTCCCTCACTCCTCTTCCCTCCCCTTCCCTCCCTCACTCCCCTCTCTCCTTCCCTCCTCTTACCTCCCTCCGCTCTCTCCCTCCCCTTACCTCCCCCCTCTCTCCCTCACCCCCTCCCTCACTCCCCTCTCTTCTATCCCTCCCTCCCTCCCCTTCCCTCTCTCCCTCCCTCCCCTTCCTCCCTCACTCCCCTTCCCTCACTCCCCTTCCCTCACGCCCCTTCCCTCCCTCACTCCTCTTCCCTCCCCTTCCCTCACTCCCTCCCTCACTCCCCTCTCTCCCTCCCTCCTCTTACCTCCCTCCGCTCTCTCCCTCCCCTTACCTCCCCCCTCTCTCCCTCACCCCTTCCCTCACTCCCTTCCCTCACTCCCTTCCTTCACTCCCTTCCCTCACTCCCTCCCTCACTCCCTTCCCTCAATCCCTTCCGTCACTCCCTTCCCTCACTCCCTTCCTTCACTCCCTTCCTTCACTCCCTTCCTTTACTCCCTTCCTTCACTCCCTTCCCTCACTCCCTTCCCTCACTCCCTTCCCTCACTCCCTTCCCTCACTCCCTTCCCTCACTCCCTTCCCTCACTCTTTCCCTCACTCCCATACCTCCCCCCTCCCTCACCCCCTCCTTCCTCACTCCCCTTCCCTCACTCCCTTCCTTCACTCCCTTCCTTCACTCCCTTCCTTCACTCCCTTCCTTCACTCCCTTCCTTCACTCCCTTCCCTCACTCCCTTCCCTCACTCCCTTCCCTCACTCCCTTCCCTCACTCCCTTCCCTCACTCCCTTTCCTCACTCCCTTCCCTCACTCTTTCCCTCACTCCCTCCCTCACTCCCCTTCCTCACCCCTCCCTCACCCCTCCCTCACCCCTCCCTCACCCCTCCTTCCCTCACTCCCCTTCCCAAACTCCCCTTCACTCCCTTCCCTCACTCCCTTCTCTCACTCCTTCACTCCCTTCCCTCACTCCCTTCCCTCACTCCCTCACTCCCTTCCCTCACTCACTTCCCTCACTCCCTTCCCTTCCCTCACTCCCTCCCTTCCCTCACTCCCTTCCCTCACTCCCTTCCCTCACTCCCTTCCTTCACTCCCTTCCCTCACTCCCTTCCCTCACTCCCTTCCCTCACTCTCTTTCCCTCACTCCCTCCCTCACTCCCCTTCCTCACCCCTCCCTCACCCCTCCTTCCCTCACTCCCCTTCCCTCACTCCCCTTCCCTCACTCCCTCCCACTCCCTTACTCCCTCACTCCCTTCCCTCACTCCTTCACTCCCTTCCCTCACTCCCCTTCCCCCACTCCCTCCCACTCCCTCACTCCCTTCCCTCACTCCTTCACTCCCTTCCCTCACTCCCTCCCTCACTCCCCTTCCCCCACTCCCTCCCACTCCCTCACACTCCCTTCCCTCACTCCTTCCCTCACTCCTTCCCTCACTCCCTTCCCTCACTCCCTTCCCTCACTCCCTTCCCTCACTCCCTTCCCTCACTCCCTTCCCTCACTCCCCTTCCCTCACTCCCCTTCCCTCACTCTCCTTCCCTCACTCTCCTTCCCTCACTCCTTCCCTCACTTCCCTTCCTTCACTCCCTCCCTTATAGATAGAACTAAGTCTTTTCGAAAAACAAAACAATTGTTTGTGTCTTTCTCTCCTCATAAAGGCAATCCCATCTCTAAAGGTGGAATTGCAAGGTAGATTGTAAAATGCATACAAATATGTTATCAAAAAGCAAAACGCACATTACAGTTCCTCCTAGAGCGCACTCCACACGCAAACTAGGAGCCTCTATGGCTTTCTTAGGGAACATTCCCCCTAGAAGACATTTGCAAGGCAGCAACATGGTCTACAACACATACCTTCATTAAACACTACTGTGTTGATGTGCAAGCCAAGCAGCCAGCTGCTGTAGGCCAAACTGTCATCAAAACTCTCTTTCAAACTATTGCAACAGATACAGGGGACCACCGCTAGGGGAGACACTGCTGCACAATCGATGCTCAGTGTGAGATCTGCAGCTCCTATGCCTCGAATGGAAAATGCTTCTTCCCAGTATGCATCTGTTCTTGGCATGTAGAGCTGCAGAGTCGTACACGCCCTCCCGCCTCCCCGGACTTGTATCTGTTCCAGTACTATCTTAATTAGATATACACGCATGGACATCCCTTTTTCTTTCTACAAACTCCACCATTTCCCATCATGGCAAAAAACAATCTAAGGATGGAGCCGATGCCCATGCGCACTATCGTCCAAGGGAGGAGTCACCTATCTCGTAACTACAAAGACTTCTTCCAAGACAACATGCAATCAACCGAGCCCAACACCAGGTGGCGATCTCATGCACAGTGTGAGACTCTGCAGCTCTACATGCCAAGAACAGATGCATACTGGTAAGTAGCATTTTCCTTTAGTTGCCGCTCATCGTAGTTTTGCAGCGTGTCTTTTCGTAGCGTTACAAGTGAACTGAGAAAACCTCTCCAACGCCACGTCAGCACAAACAAGGGAGGGTTGTGACAATATTTACTGTTGGAAACCTGTGCATACGCTTCACACGGAGGGAGGGTGATGACAGGGAATAGACCGTCTGAAGGCGGCCTCTACAGTGTGAGGCCTTGTGAACTTTGGGTTATTGTTATCAGTAGTCTACTAACTCTGCCTCTTATCGACACCAAAACAGACTTATTTATTAAGCAAAATACTTTCCTGATAAAGACCAGTAGATGGAAGGACGATGCATAACGTGAATGTGTAACAGTTACAACACTTTTGTTAGGGATAAGTAACTTTTTTAGACTTTCAACAGTGTTAACTCATTCTCTGGGGTTCCCATTCTGCAGAGTCTCTCTGGGGTCTGCAGTCTGCACAAGACTTCTCTGCTGTGACGAATGTTGGCGGGACAGGCCATTTAGATCCGGCTGCGCAATCTGATCCCGAATGCTGTGCAGAGGGGAAGCTTCGAAGCATTTTATCAGTTTTTTAAAAATATTTCTCTATCAAATACATTTAAACCAAAGTAGAGCGTAAATTGCAAATTATTCACCAAAATCCTCACAACAGAGGGTCTTTTTTTTAAATAGATATCAGGGATTAAAAACCGTTTTAAGGCTGCAGAGAATGTGTATATATGTGCTTGTATTCATACAGCGTGAATGTACCTGGCCAGCAATGCAACACTGTTCATTAAGGGCAGTCCAGGAGTCTATTTGAGATCATTAACATTATGGTGATTGGGCAGTAGGAGTTACGGAAGCGTCTTATGGCTCAGCTGATCCTAGAAAAGATGGTTGTGAAACTTTCTGATACTCATTACGGGAGCAGAATCTGGTTCCAAATTCTCTGTGCATCACTGAAGAAGACTTGCCTTAAGGTTTTAAATTTTTCACATTTCTTGACTTCCATTCTGACAAGATCAGGCTCTCTCTATTGCTTTTGCCTTCTCCCAGATGGTGGCTGCTTCTCCAGCTTTCCGCGCTCCCAAAGGCGCCGGAGCTCCTCTCCCTCCTACTCTGGAGACGTGGAGGATAGCCCAGGAATATCTTCTTGGTCTCGCCCAACCATGGCTTTCTCCATTGAAACAGTATTGGGTTATTGCTCCTGATTCTCACAAAATTGTGAACGTACTTCCTGTTGCCAAGGAGAATAGATCACCTTCATGAGGTTAAAGGACACCTGCATTTTCAACCAATCAGAAGCTCAGATTGCTTGTTATACAGTTTTCTAAAATGTGAAATAATCTGTGGACTATGCAGGAAGTCCTGCCCTTGATGCTAGGCTCTCTTGATAGTGCAATGTAATCGTTCCCCTTGACTCCGCCCTCTAAATGAGGCTGATGGCAGTCAACACCTAAGTTTCATTTTTAAGAACGTAATTGTTCTCAACAGCCTCCAAACATGTCAGTAGTCACTGTGCTACTTTTTAAGAAATTCGAACTCTTTAAAGCCTAACCTGAAAGTTTTTACCTTGTAATTTCATGAAAACCAAACCAAGGCGCTTCCTTGAGTAAAGTTCTACCTTCATGCCAAGTTTAGTGTCATTCCATTCAGCATTGATTCCTGTTTGGAAGGCAAAGATTCCTGCAGTAATTGAAAGGGGGATGGTCACCTTTTTTTTTAAACCCCTCCCTGGCACCCTCCTTTGACAGATCCGCATAAAACCGCTGAACCTAAATCAGATGAACTTTTTTATTGGAAAGTTGTACACGAATTCTTAGAACAGCATGGAGGATTCCAAAGAGTTGATCGTCACCCGGCATTCTTGAGTGCGATCAGTATACCAGCTTCGTGCCCTCTTAGGTTCCTAATGATGAAGTCTCTCTTCCTCCTTGGAGGGATGAAATGCAACAACGAATTCTAGAACTGAGAGAGAATGTGCAACATAAAATGCAGCGACACTTCCAGTGGGCAGGAAGCTTGGGTCCTCAACACTAACTTATCTAGAAACAATGTTGTGTAAGTTTGGTTGACAGAAAGCTTGCAGCTCAGTCACACACCTAGCTTGATGCAATGGCAATGAGATTACAAAAGTTGCATGGACATTGAGGCATCACAAATGGTTTTGGTGGAAATATTACAAACCTTTCAGAAACCTCATCGCAACAGGTGATTTGAATAAAGAAGGCTGATCCGCCAACTTTAGAAAAGCTGAAAGAGACGGAAAAATAGCCCTTAACAGTTTCCAAAGTAGGTCCTTACTTGACCAGGGACAAAACAAACAAAACTTCAGACACCTTGGCTCGTAATCCGTCAACTTTGGTGGGTACTGTACTACGCCACAAACTGGTCTTGACGACTGGTGTACACCAATTTTGTTATGGTCTCTAAAATGAAGGGACCTTTTTGGTGACTGTAATGACAAAAGGTAGTTCAAAAAAATGAGTACTATAATAACATTTCTTTCACCAGTGGTAGACAATCCAACCTGGAATTAGAAGCTTAACATGCAGTCCTGGTGGACTTACTCCAGGTGGAAAACAAAGATGGTGCCAAGTGCTAAAGGAAGTTTTCAATCACATGATCTACCCCGTTGTTATTGAAGTCGGCTGCAATCAATCCACCAAGGGGAGTTAGATCAAACATGGTAATTACAGACAGGTCTCCTTGTTTGATGGAACTGGCAAGATCTATGACCTAGGGCTGCTCAGAGATGGGTGGACGGAGGAGCATACTCGCAGACATGCAGGCCAACTTCAGACCGCGAACCCCTACAGAAGACCAGGCAATGGGACTGGTTATTACTTGCACTAAAGATGTTCAAGGAAGTAACATTTGGCCGAGTCGACCACAGCGTGTGTCTGCTCAACAGACACAAGCTGTGGTCGACTCGGCCAAAAGTGGGAATAAGGACCGTGAACACCTACAGTAAAGGAGGATCCAAGCAGCAGGAGAGAGGCTCAAGGGTCTTTTTTTTACAGCTGTGGCGCTCCAACAATCGTAATATTTCCCTTCTCTGTCCTATACCTCCCTGTAGTGTTGCGTTGCTCCTTTATCGGTTAGATTGGACAGGCTCATACATTATTGCGGAGCAGCCACCGCATGCTTCAACCGTGGTCCGAGGGTTGATTGAAGTATCAGACGCCTGGGCTGAGCCAGAAGATCGCTGGTAGCACCAAACCCTGCTGGGACTGTGTGGACAGTTTTTCATCCTACACGTGGATTTATATTAAGCCACCACACATTTGGAAACAAATTAAGATTTTTGGCACCTTGTTTATAGCCATAGGTGGATAAAACTTCTTACCCTTAAGAAAACAACTACTGCTACACAATTCTGTGGGTAGAGGGAAGCAACATCTATGATGCGTGTAGAATTTGGTGATGGAGAGCCGCGTGATATTTATAAAATGACTGGATTTGTTTCCCCTCCATTTTCTCATATTGTCTCCTGGCGCTACCTCACCGCTGACTGGCGAGCGGTTTCTCCCTTCCATCTGAATGTGGCAATGCGGCTCCTAAGTGGAGGATCCAGGTGAGGTTCAGATCCAGTGCCATGTATTGCGCACTCCCGGAGCCGGCTGTTCCCATTGACAGTGACCCAAGCGTCCTTATTCCCCTGGAGTATCGCGTGTGAGCAATCGCTGGATTCCCCGGCCTTCAGACGTGATGGAGTCCTGGTAGTTGTCTATACCTTGAGTTCTGTGCAAGGGAGATATATTTACAAAAAAGTGTATTCAAATAGCTGGATTACATGGTGTGCATCGAGCCCCGTAGACATGTTTGTGTATTACAAGATTTACAGTGCTCTAAAATCCTTCCTTTGTTTGCTGGAACATTAGTGATTGCCGCTCCAATGTTGAATCCTATTCTCTCTGAATATATAGGGACGCCCTTGTTGCAGCTGCGCATGGCCTGCACAGTACTAGACACACTTGAGACAGAGATCTGGGTCTGATGCTAAGGGATGAGCTGTGCACTCTTGCTGTGCATGTATACAATCAGTCTCTAGTTTTACTACACACCTGCCAGACTGCTGCCATTTAGGCGGTGTTAGCAATGGGATCCCCGGCTGGCCAGGGCTTGCGCCAAAGTCAGTCAGAGACCACCACTCCTAAGTCAGGGCAAGGGAGTTACACGCCAAGATAACCCCAGCTCACCCTCTAGGTAACGTGGCGCGAGCAGCAAGGCTAAACTTGGAGGCGATATGAGTTAAGTATTTGCTCACGCACCCCAGCAACAACACCCAAGGCCCACCACAAAGGAAACTCCACACAAGGTTATATATAAAAATAGCCTTTGTATTACACCAAAACACATTAGATAAAACACACGCTTTACATTGTGCCAGGGGCACGGGCAGAATTTACAGGGGATATTTACAAGACAGGGCCACTTGGACCACTGTCAGGAATCAGCACTTTTTAGAACTTAGAATACAATACTTGTAGGCCTAGAACTTAAACATAGAGCCTAACGGACAGTACCTCCCGACCTGGTTGCAGGGATAATGCGAGTGACCTCCTTAGTAAACTTGAGCGGGCGGCCCAGCGAAGCGGCACGACTCAGGGGAGAGTGGTGCGGCTCGAGGCTTGAGCGGGCCAACGGCAAGGTACAAGCGTTTCTCTGGGGCGACCAATGTGTGCGGCTCAGAAGAGGAGGGGAAGGCAGGATGCAGGCGACCCAGCGAAGCGGCGCGGCTCAGGGGAGAGCGGTGCTGCTCGAGGCTTGGACGGGCTGCTGTGCACAAGCTGCCGAGGGGAATGAGCGAGGCACATTTCAGCGAGGCCCCAGGGAGAGATCAGACAAGTCCCAGCAATTTGTCAGGGCAGGCACAATAGAGTCCACTGGTCCTGGGACTCTGGTCAGGGGGCAAGCTCAGTATCAAGCCCTTGGAATATCACTTAGCACATAACAGAAAATCACTGTAGCACAACACAAGTAACTACTGGTAATCAGGTAAGTACTCCCTACGCAATCCTAACCACCTTA
This sequence comes from Lissotriton vulgaris, assembly GCF_964263255.1. Lineage (NCBI taxonomy): Eukaryota > Metazoa > Chordata > Amphibia > Caudata > Salamandridae > Lissotriton > Lissotriton vulgaris. The sequence continues at coordinate 1,512,005 of NW_028240611.1, read as the reverse complement.
GGAACAGGTCACGCAGGGAACCAGGACCTCACTAGCACCACCTGTACTAGCAAGAACAACCAACTAAATATCACCATACATTTAGGGGTATAGACCTGGGGACAAAACACATGATGTATCAACAACACATTCAGCGGTGTAAGGAACACATGCCGCATCAACACACGTTCAGCGGTGTAAGGAGCAAGGCACATGATGCATCAACAACACATTCAGCGGTGCAGGACAACACAATAGAGCAAGAATCACATTAGCCACCACCTGTGGCAGTCCCTAGGCCAACTGGCCTCTCTAGGGCTAGGACGCCATGTGTCCAAAGTCAGGGTCCTAAACGTGGCAGTTGCCCACAAAGTGCTGGGCAACTGGTGAGAATGGTGGGGACAACGTTGGAGCCTCACAGGCTCTGAGGAAATAACTGTCCCCCTTTTGGAGCCTCTCCGGGCTCTCAACAACAGATGTAGCCTCACTGGGCGGTGGGGTCCCTCACAGGGGACCCGGGAACACTGGGGGTGCCCTGAGCCTCTCTAGGCTGTAGGTACAATTGCAGGCATCGTTGGAGTCCCCCTCCTGGGGACTCAGAGAACAAAGGAATGCCCCCTTTAGCCTCGTGGGCTCTCAGTAAATCAGAATGCCCCTTCTACGTTGGAGTCCCTCTCGGGGGACTCGAGGACAACTAGGGAGCCTCTCGGGCTCAAGAGAACAAAGGAGCCTCTTGGGGCGCAGCATCTGGGAGCCGCTCGGGGCTCCGGGCAACAGCGGGGGAGCCTCGCAGGGCTCAGCATCTCAGAGCCTCTCGGGGCTCACTAGCAAGGTGGGGGGGGGGTAGGCGGAGTCCCTCTCGGGGGACTCGGCATTGCTGGAGGCCTCACTGGCCTCGGGACACACAGGGTCTCGCTATGGAGGGGTGGGGCGGGCACCGGCAATATGCCCCGACGCCCCTCCTCTCCCTTTAGCACGCACTCACCGGGTCTTTGGTGCTCGGCGGCGCTCTGCTTCCTCGCTCCGTCTCCTGGTCCTGGGAGCCCCTCGACATCCGGCAGCTGCTTCCTGGCGGGCCCGGGGCTCTCCTCTCGCCCGGTGCGGGGCTCCGCAAGCACAGCAGCACTGCCCCTCGTGCCCCGGCTTCAAAGGCGGGACTTCCGGTTTCTTCTCCTGGGGCCGCGCTGCAATTGGTCAGCCGGCCCCACTACTTCCGGGTCGTCGCGGGCAGCGCGGCGGCCCGTGGCAGGCAGGTAGGCGGGGGCTGATTCACCGAGGAGTGGGCTCCCTCGAGTGAAACTAAAGCGCGGCAAATGACGGTGGCAATGAGCGGGGTAGCACCCGCGCCGCTCGGCCACCACACGGGGGACAGATGCCGGGTGGACACCGGCAAAGGGACATGGAGCGCTCCCAAGCGCTATAAAGGCACCACAATAAAGCGCTCAAAGCGCTATAAGCAAACAAAGCGCTTTCAGGCGCTAGGCAGGTGAATACAGCGCTATAAATCAGAAAAGGGTCCAGAGAAAGCGCTTCCAAGCGCTAGGAGGCAATTCCAGCAAAGTCCTTCTGGGGTCCAACAGCAAGCCAGGGGCTGGGCAGGGCCCAGGGGGGCAAGCCTTCCCCTGGGCCCAAGCAGCAGCATGCCCCTGGTAGATCCAAGTCAAAAACAAGAACATTTTCATGGGGTCACAGCCCCTCTTTTATACACCTTTTCCTTTGTCTGTAGGTGCAGGGTGGGGGCAGAACCAGTCGCAGCTGGTCTGAGAGCACTGTTGATGGCTCAACCACCCCTTTCATTCATCAGGCAGGCTAGGGTCATCAGTCGCACCACAGGGGGCGGAGCCAGCATTGTGTGGGGAAAACCCAGCCCCATTCAGGACACAGGCGTAGCCCCTCCCTCACATCAGCATGCTAATCTCTCCATTCACCACCGGGGCAGACCCACACAGACTTCCTGGAGCCTGGCATCCCAGCCAGCTCCAGCCAATCACACGCCAGCACCTTCACAGCACATACACAGCCATGTCTAGAAGTGGCGCTTCCGCACAAGACACATACACGCCGCACATACCATTGCGCAGCATTCACTTTCACGAGTTCGCACATACCAAACTTGACCATGCACGCCTCACGCATCAGGAACTACCAGGGACACAGACATTCCCCATGCATTCCTATGGGAGAGCAGGCCAATCTCACACACGCACTCAGGGAGAGGACGCACTTTACACTGCGCCACAGTGTCAAAGTGCGCAAAGACCAGAAATCACTAGGCAAATTCAGGGGTGAACCTGCCAGAAGGGCCAAGTCCAACAGGCGACTATATCTGCTTGACCCACAATGGAGCCAGTTTTTATTAATTTAGCTCTTTGAAGCCCTGAGAATAATCAGTCTTTCTTAAGTGGTATTTTTGTTGAGCTCAGGAAAATTACATTATTTAATGTTTACCCCTTCCCTTTACTGGCATTACCTGGGGCTTTTAAAGGATATCCCAAAGCATAGGAGACAGACTTCTGCCCCGGCTCTCTTACTGGCCAATCGCAGGGTTGCAATATGTTTGGTAGTGGCCTACCACTGAAGGTAGGGGAATAGGTTAAGGATTTGAAATTCTGCAACAATGCATCAAACACTTATTCCACTCACCTACCACACACTTCTAGGCCCAGACATATGTTGGTCCCTCCTCAGAGGATATATGATAATGCAAAACCCTGTTGAATGATTCTATTCGGCTGCTGCAACTTCCTAGGCCACTTCAGTGTGATTTTTGCTGTATCTTTGTTTGCCCCAGTATTGGAACTTTCATAGATTCCCATGCTTTGTATCATTCCCCGTCGTCGGAATGGGAGCCTCGGTAAATAGAAAACACTTTAGTAGTAAGCACAAAGTGAAAAAATAGGCCTAGGCCTCATATCATTTTGTAGCTTATCTACCTCTTTTTGTAAAAGAGACCAAACTCTTGCAGTAGCCAATCAGAGCAGCCTCACCCCATAGAACCTTCCTGAGAGAACCTCAGAGCCTCCGATTTTCTACTGCACGTTGTGCAAGGGAGTCTCCATTGAGCTCTGCTCATTTTCTTCAATTCCAACCTGTTTTTCTTCAACTTTATCTCTTTTTTTGTCATGCCTGACAAGGAGAAAAAAGCACTTTTCAGAGCCTGTGCTACTTGCTTCAAAAAGAGATTGTTTGGCGAGGACAAACATGAGGACTGCATATACTGCCTATATCCTGAACATAAAGCCACGGACTGCAAGATTTGCAGGACCTTCTCCACCAAGACCTTGAGGGACAGAGAGGGACGTCTCTTCACATGGCTCCAGAAGATGAAGGACCGCAAAGAACTTATGTCTTCAGACAGTGAGGGCTCCTCGTCAATGGTGTCATCTAAGAAGTCTAAGAAAAGGGGTAGGTCTCCCCTTTCTACTTCTGACGAGCTCCTTCCCAAGGCCTTACCAGGGACCTCTGATAGATCTGACAGGCCTGCTTCCCAAAAATCTCCTCACCACGGTGAAAAGGAGAGGCAGGGAAAGCCTGAGGAATCGCAACCCTCAAAGAAGGTGAAGAAAGTTGCTCATGTCACTTCACCGCCCTCTGAAAGGGATAGAGGGGTGAAAAAGCCTTCAACTACACCTCAGGAGGTCGTTTCTGACAAGAAACAGCGGTTGTCGACGGTGAAAACCACAGGTACGCCGACGATTTCTGTAAATAAGGACTTGTCTGTGAAATTAGCCTCGTCGACGGGCTCGTCGACGACGGCACCTGCGCCTTCGACGGTGTTCAAGACACCTGATGCCTGTTCGTCGTCGACGAAGATCACTTTCTCCACGTCAACGACGATGACAATAAGAATCGATTCGACGACGACGTCGACGACTCCTGTAACTTTGATGCTGACGACGAGTTCGTCGACGATCCCGTCGACGCTCCATCCATCGTCGACGATGAGCTTCTCCTCGTCGACGGCACAATCCTCGACGACGAGCACAGTTTCTTCATCAAAGCTACCGTCGACGACACAATCCTTAAAGGTACCGTCGACGACGACCCCGTCGACTATGTCGACGACTGAAAAAACTGAAAAGACTGGTTTTTCACGCAAAAGGAGACAAATAACACCAGAGATGACGTCTCCACGACAGGTTCAAAAATTTCCACCTAACCTACTGTTGGACGATGATTCGGATGAAGAGGCTTATAGCGACTTTGGCCAAGCGTACAGCCCTTCTGACCTATAAGTAAAGGTTCAGGATATCAGTTCTGAGGAAGGAGAGATGGAACACCAACAATATGTACCAGAGCATTATTGTGGTGGAGAAGAAATACCTACAATGCAAATGCCTTTGCAGAAGCCTTTGCGTCAACCTCAACAAGAGATGGTGGCGATGCCATCCACTCTTATCTTGGATCTACAACTTATGTTGCAGGACTACCGTAGGCGTTTTCCTACTCCTCAGGAGGTTCCACAGGTGCGCACTCTGACACCTCCGCCTCAGCTACCACAGCCTGTGGCAGGACACTCTTTGCCTTCGAGGGGGCGTGAGCCTGAACCGGCAGAACATCCACAAGAAGTAGTGCCTGTTCATGATACGGATGATGATACTGCCTCGTCCGATGCGGACCAAAAAGTGGATCCAGACCAAGACCAGAACGTGGATTGGAATCCAGATGACCCTCGTGATCCGGACATCACGGAGCCTGATAACGCTACCTCTCCTCAAGCGGATGTTGGAGGTTTTCACAACTTGATGGAAAGGGCTTCCAAGAGGTTTGGTCTCCCAATTACCACGGTTCAGTCAGAATGTTTTTTGTACGATTTCAAAGAACCATTCAGGAAATCTGTACGTTCAATCCCCATCATTGAACATATTTGGTCTGAAGGCCTGAAGGCTATGCAAAATCCAGCCTCAGTCCTCCCGGTGCTTCCAAGACTGGAGAAAAAGTATAAAGCACCAGATGGCAGCCCGGCGTGTCTACTGGGCCAACCAAAACCGGACTCGGTCATTTCTCAGGCCGCACAGAGCAAATCAAAAAACCCATCCATGCCGCTAACTACGCCTCCGGATAAAGAGGGCAGGCGTTTGGACAATGTGGGTAAAAGATTCTCCACAATGGCCAGTCTTCTCGTTAGGGCGGCTAATGCTATGGCGATTCTGGGGCGTTACGATCGCCAGATGTGGTGCGACCTTTCTCCGTTTGTGGAGGAACTGCAGGATTCCTCTAAGGAAGAGGTAAAGAAGATATTGCTGGAGGGAGAGCGAGCCTCTTCGGAGGTGATTGACTGTGCTATGGACATAGCAACCACAGCATTTCGAGCGCTAGCCGGCTCGGCGGTTCTGAGACACCAAGGATGGTTAAGGGCCACGTGGTTCAGACAGGAGGTGCAGAATAAGATTCTAGATCTGCCATACGATGGAGAAATGCTATTTGGCAAACACGTAGATTACGCCCTACAGGGCATAAAGAAAGATACTGATACGGCCAAATCCCTAGGAACTTTGCAATATCGCAAAGTACCCTTCAGAGGAGCAAGAGGTAGAGGATTCTCCACCTATAGAGGCGGCAATCAGCACCGCTACTCTTCCGGCTCACAACCTAGCCAAACATACAAACCTCAATACTCTCAGAGGGGATCTTTCTCTCGCCAACAGCCGAGAGGACGACAAGGGCAACAAAGGCGAGACAATACCAGGAAACAATAGCGGCCAGGAGGCTCTTTCCACTGTTCCTGTGCCCTCATTAACACCAGTGGGGGGCAGGATTGCCCATTGCCTCAACAACTAGATGGTCATAACATCAGACCAGTGGGTCCTACAGATCATCAAGGAAGGAAACACGTTGGAGTTCCAAGATCTTCCTCCAACAAGAGCTCTAGACGCCTTTCCACCCAAACATCTCAAACTCCTTCATCTCGAGGCTCACCAACTCTTCACCAAGGGGGCCATAGAACCTGTACCCCTCTCCCAAAAGGGGAAAGGGTTCTATTCCAGGTTCTTCCTGGTTCGGAAGACGAAGGACAAGTGGCGTCCGATTTTAGATCTACGGCAGCTCAACACTTATCTCATCAAGTTATCCTTCAGGATGATCACTCTTCAGGACATCCTCCGCCTTCTCAATCCAGGGGACTACATGGCGACACTAGATTTGGAGGACGCTTACTTTCACGTACCCATTCATCCAGCTCACAGGCAATACCTTCGATTTACAGTAGGCAAGAGCCATTTTCAATTCAAAGTACTGCCATTTGGTCTACGATCCGCTCCACGGATCTTCACAAAGGTGCTACCTCCGGTGGCAGCCTTTCTCAGGAAGCAGTCTTTGGAAGTCTTCCCATATCTGGACGATTGGCTGCTGAAGGCTCCTTCTTTCCAAGAGGCGTCCAGGGCAGTCACGACCTGCAGACAACTATTCGAGCAACTGGGTCTTCGGCTCAACAGAGAGAAATCAGTTTTGCGCCCCTCCAAGACGCAACACAAGCTGATTTTTTCAGCCCGCCTTCTTCAGACACGGACATTTCTGTCAGTTCGCAAATACAAATCGCTTCTCGGATCGATTTCATCCTGCATACCATTGGTTCCACACTGCAGGCTGCGAATGCGTCCACTGCAAGAGCAGTTGGACAAACAATGGCGTCAGGTCACAGGCTCCTTCGACGACAGGATTGTCATTACTCCGGAAATGAGGAAGGCAAGCAGCTGGTGGTTGCTGAAAGACAATCTTTCCAGAGGTTTACCGTTCCAACTTCCACCATCTCTCATGGTATTGACGACAGATGCTTCCATGGAAGGATGGGGAGTGGTTCTCCAAGAACTAAAGGTCAGTGGCCATTGGAGCCCAGTCCAAGTCAAGTTCCACATCAATCTACTGGAACTTATCGCCATTCGTCTGGCCTTACAAGCATTCCTTCCGTGAATCCGCGACCGTGCAGTGCTGGTTCGTACAGACAACACCACAGCCATGCACTACATAAACAAGCAAGGCGGAACGAGATCTTCCACCCTCTCGAAGGAAGCCCCGACACTTTGGAATTGGGTGATCCAAAACAATATCGCCCTTTCAGCGGAACATCTAGCGGGAACACTCAATGTCACGGCGGACGCTTTGAGTCGCCAAAGGGCTATCTCCCACGAGTGGGAACTGGACCAGTCCATTCTGAAGGAACTGTTTGCACGCTGGGGGACCCCATCCATCGATCTGTTTGCAACTCCCCAGAACGCCAAATGCCAGTCCTTTGCAGCAGGGTTCACCATCGGGAATCCTTGGGGAATGCGCTTTTGATTGCCTGGTACGGCGCATTTGTTTACGCCTTTCCTCCCATTCCGCTGATTCTGAGACTGATCCGCAAGCTCAAGGTAGAGCCGTGCAGGATGATTCTGATCGCACCAGCATGGCCCAGGCAGTTTTGGTGCACAGAACTTCTCCTCCTCTCCCAGGATCAGCCAGTTCTCCTGCATCCTGTTCCAACACTGTTGACAATGGCTCACGGACAGGTTCTGCACCCGAACTTGAAGTCACTACGGTTGACAGCATGGCTCCTGAGTTCAGAGAGTTCCAGGGTTTAAATCTCTCAGGGGAATGTAGAGACATTTTGACCCAGGCCCGAGCGCCTAGTACCAACAAGACCTATCGGGCTAAGTGGAAGAGATTCTGTTTTTGGTGTTGGAAAGAAGGTCTACATCCATATACTTCAGCACCTCACCAACTCTTGCCTTACATCCTTTCTCTGGCGAAATCTGGATTGGCTCCTTCTTCGGTAAGGGTACATCTGGCGGCCATTTCTAGATTCAGACGTTCATCATCCGGTCCTTCCTTGTGGTCTGCAAGGATTATTAAACAATTCCTGAAAGGTTTATTCAGGGTTTTTTCACCAGTCCGGCCTCCACCACCAGCCTGGCATCTGAATTTGGTCCTATCACATCTAATGAAGGCCCCATTTGAACCTATTCATAAGGCTGACCTAAAATTTATCTCGTGGAAACTGGCTCTTCTCTTGGCCCTGACATCGGCTAGAAGAGTTAGTGAGCTCCAAGCTTTCACCATTGAGGAACCTTTTCTACAGTTTAAAAATAATGTTCTCATCCTAAGGACAAATCCTAAATTTATTCCGAAGGTACCCTCAGAATTTCATCTGAATGAGCCTGTGGTCTTAAAATCTTTCTTTCCGCAGCCTCAACACCAGTGGAAAGGACTTCGCACTCTTTGGACATTCACAGATGTCTTAAATTCTACTTGGAGCGAACAAGACAGTTCAGAAAGTCTTCCCAGCTTTTTGTTTCATTCAGCGCTCCTCGAAAGGGGTGTCCAGTTTCTAAACCCTGCATTTCCTGCTGGATTTCCAGGGCTATACATTTTTGCCATCAAGCAGCGGGGAAACCGCTTCAGCGAGCAGCTCGTGCTCATTCTACGAGATCAATGGCTTCATCAACAGCTCTATTCGCAGGTGTCCCGATCAAGGACATATGTAGAGCGGCGACATGGAGCAGTGTCCACACCTTCACTCGCCATTACTGCTTGGGTTCTTCTGTGAAAGAGGATGCGGCAGTGGGCCAGGCGGTTTGAGGAACCTTTTCCAATAAGTCGGTGAGCTCTCCTTCGATCCCGCCTCCCTATTTGCATATTTTGTACTGATATTGTTTTACTTTGTGATGCTAATGTGTATCTGGGTTTCTTATCAGAATTATGTATGACATTTTCAGGTGCACATATTACAAAATATGCTTTTTCTATTTACTGCTAGTTATTCTGATACAAAGCATGGGAATCTATGAAAGTTCGGTAACTTTCATAGATTCCCGTGCGCCCACCCGCCGCCCCTGGGAAAGCTCAGCCTTATTGTCTTCTGATGTTGCTGTTTCACAACGGCTACGAAAATCTGAGGCTCTGAGGTTCTCTCAGGAAGGTTCTATGGGGTGAGGCTGCTCTGATTGGCTACTGCAAGAGTTTGGTCTCTTTTACAAAAAGAGGTAGATAAGCTACAATAATGAGATGAGGCCTAGGCCTATTTTTTCACTTTGTGCTTACTAAGGTGTTTTCTATTTACCGAGGCTCCCACTCCGACGACGGGGAATGATACAAAGCATGGGAATCTATGAAAATTACCAATACTGGGGAACCAAAGTTACAGGTAAGTAACTTGTTTTCTTTTGTCCTGTTCTTTGTGTGTGATCTGCATAGCTGATGTGTGCCTTAAATGTAATCACATGGATGGTATTTTCTCTACTGTGCATAATATGTTTTCTTATTCGATTACTATATTCCAGTGTTCTCTCCTTGAAGGTCTTATGACTCCAAAAGTAAACAAATTGGGCTTGCACCAAGTGAAAATATAATTCTGAGACAAAGAAGCCTCCCGGGCAATATGCCAAAATAACCACACCAGCTCAACTGGGTGCGCTTCCCAGACAAGAGCAAACTACTCACGACAGACGCAAGTTAATAAAAAAACTTCAGGTCACAACATGGGGAATGTTAATTAATTATGATCGCCATGGGTCCAACCAGTCGGAGCTTCATGCAACGTTCAATATGCTCCGACTGCCATCCCATATTTATCTTCAAATACATTTGCAGCGACACATTATCAATCAATATTTGTATCGCACAGCGGATCACCCCGGGGTGGGGTATCTAGGCCTGAAGTTCTGTGGTCTTGAGTCCCTTGCTGAAGTTAGTGAGTGAAGGTGAGATTCGAAGGGGGAGTAGGTCTTGGCGTTGAGGTAGAAGAAAGAACAACCTTCACTGAGGGAGGCAGAGCAGAGTTGTCTGGCATGTTGGTGGAAGGTCTGGCGTTGGAAGACGTAGGACGGTCCGGTGTGTGGAGGTCTTTGTAGGTTGGTTAGCAGCTTGAACCAGCATCTCTCCTGGACGGGGAGCCTGTGAACGCTTCAGAGGTGGGGTGTTGGTCTGGTTTGGGAGGTTGAGGATGAGTCTGGCTGCGGTGTTCTATATGGGCTGGAGTTGTTTACGGAGTTGGGTTGTTGTTTGGGCATAGAGTGTATTTCCGTAGTCAGCTGGTGACAAGGGCTTGAGTTCCTGTTTTCCTGGTGTTGATGGGGATCCTTCTGAAGATCTTCCAAAGCATGTGAAGAGTGCGGAAGCAGGAGGAGGATACTGTGTTGACCTGGCGCTTCATAGACCGTTTGCTGTCCAGGATAATGCCACGGTTGTGGCAACATACAACGTCTCAACAGGAATCAATGGGCGGAAAAAAACAAATTATACACAAATTAATATGATAATGTGATACTTTTGTAAAATCATGATATAATTCAAAATCCAAATTTAGCTTGCGCGAATCAAAGGCTTTTCTATCTTCATGACGGGAGGTCATCATCAGACCATAAACAACACGACTTTGGGTGATCACTGCTTGAGCAGTCTGGCAAGGCCTCAGAATCCAGTATGTGGCACAGCAGGCGCTGGCTCACACCCACACTGGTACGGACGGCCAGACAGGGATGATTAGGGAGGGCTCCAACCCACAGAGTATACTGATCAAACGGGTAACCCCTGGAAGGGTGGAGTCTTGAAGAGATGCTCTACATGCTGGGGGAGAGTATCCAGGTGTATGCTGCCAGTCACCTGCTAGCACATGGATGGTGTGTTGAAAAAAGCTGAAACCACAACCCCAGCACTGGGTGAAGTGTAGAAATCAATTTCCACAAATCACATTATAGATAAGTCATTCGGCACAGCCTGAGTTAATCAGGAACAGTTGCGGGTGTGGTCAGTGGGGGGGGGGTCCGAGTGTGGTGAGCCACCACGTGTCACTCCATGGTGAGATGTTCCATCCAAAGATGAGCGCCTCCGCCTTGTCTGTGTGGAGCTTCTGGCAGTTGGACCTCATCCAGTCAGCAATGTTAGTCATGGCGTTTTGAAAGTTTGGATCTGGTGGTGGCGGGGTCTATCGTGAGAGAGAGGATGAGTTGAGTGTTGTCAGTATATGAGAGGATATCTGAAAGAAACAGGTTAGTGTTAGATGTCTTACCTTAGAATATCCCCAGGAGTCAGGCTGGATCCGGAAAATTTTCGTCAGCAGTACCCTTGCTCGTCGGTAGGCGTCATCTGTGGCTCCTCGCCAGTCGTCTTAGTACTTAGACGCCGCCCTCACACGCTGACGTCAGTTCTTCTATTTTCCGTGCCAGTAAGCGCAGATCCGGGAAGAGCAGTACTCTTAGTCATTTTTTGACTAACTTTTTGATCTATTTGGGATCTCTTTTTTCGAGTCGACTTCGACTCCTGGTGCCGTAGGGATGCCTGGCTTCAAGCTGTGCGACGCCTATCACCGCCTGATGTCGGTGACCAACCCCCACCATCGGTGTCTCTACTGCCTCGGGCCGACCATGACGACAAGTCGTGCCCGACTGCCGGGCCTTGACGTAGAAAGCTAGGCTGGAGTTGTCCCGCAAGCTACTTGAGATCCGGCAGTCGGCTCTGCGCCGCTCAAGATCCCAGTCGAGGAGGATGTCGAGGGACCGGTTGCGGAGCCGCAGTTGTCGCTCGACGAGTCATCGTCATCACTCGTCGGATCCAAGTCCTCTGGTAAGTCGAGGCACTACAAGAAGAAGTCGAAGAGGCGTCATTGCTCTTCTGACTCCCCTCGCGCGACGCGGCCAAGGGTTCAGGCGATACCGCCCACGAGGCTCCGTCGGAGCCGCCAGCGCCACCTCCAGGGCCATACTCTGCGGTCCCTGGCCTGCAAGCGACGCCGGAGGAGATTCGTGACTTCCTCATTGCCATGAGGACTTACTTCCCTCCGTTGAGGCCTGCTGGTGCGCCTTCGGGCCCCGCTGACCTGACTGGGGGCCTTGGCGGGCCGGTGGCTCCAGCCCCGTCGCTGTTCGGTGCTTCGGCCCCGGCACCGTCAGCGACTTCGGTCCCGACTCTGTCGGCCCACTTGGGATCCGGACCGGATCCCCGTCGACGCCAGTTGACCTTACGACTCCTCCGCTGGCGCCGACCCCATTGGTGTCGCTCCCGGCGCCGTCCTTGGACGACGTCTACTCCGGTTTCAGTCCAGGTCCGGCGTCGTCTCCGGTGTCAATGGGTGAGACCTTCACCTACGACCCGGCTCCGTCATTCCAGCCTGTATACCAGGACACGTATGAAGGGGAGGACTGGGAGGAGTCTGAGGACCCTCTGGCACAGCAGTGCCGGATGAGCCAGGACTGGGCAGATGAGCTAGGGGAGCTAGGGGAGGCCAGTAGTTCGGACACTTCACCCGACACTGGATTCATTTCTCCTCCTTCCGTGGCTACGGAGGAGGGTGCTACCTAGGATGTGGTGTTGCGCAGAGCGGCCAAGGCCTTGGCTTTTGAGCTCCGTGCTGCAGCCGTGAGGACTAACCTCCTCACTGAGGTGCTTCAGCCACCACTAAGCTCCTCTGAGCCTCTGCGGCCGTTCAAGGAAGCCCTCACGGACGTTCTGATGGGCACCTGGTCCAAGCCCTCCACAGTGCCCCCTGTGGATCGGAACGTGGCCCGATGCCACCGCCCGGCTCCGGGCGACCCTAGCTTTCTGTCCGAACACCCCACCCCCCGAGAGCCTGGTGATCCAGGCATCTACTTCACAGACCGCATTCCCGACCGCTCCCCAGATCGGGAATCCAAAAGGTTTGATCAGTTCGGCAAGAAACTGTTCTCCTCACTGAGTTTGAGGTTGCGGTCTATCAACACTGCTTGCCTTTTGGGCCGTTATACCCACTCCTTGTGGGACACAGTTGTGGACATGCTGCCCCAGTGCCCGAAGGAGGCCCGGGCCCGGCTCGCCGAAGCCCTTGCGGAGTGGCAGGATGAGGCACGTTACTCTATCAGGTGTGGACTGGATACCACAGACTTGCTGGGAAGGGTGATTTCCACGACGGTGGCGGTTCGCCGCCACGCCTGGCTGAGGTCCACCAATTCCTCAGGCGATGTCCAGGCCACGCTCATGGACATGCCCTTCGATGGCCGTCGCCTCTTTGGCGACAAAGCAGACCGTGTGCTTGAGCGTTTTAAGGACTCTAGGGCTACGGCCAAGTCGTTGGGCCTGTCTGGCCATCCCCAGCAAACTTCTGCTTTACGCCCCTTTCGTGGCCAAGGAAGAGGCACCCCCACACGTCCTGCCAGCCACAGGCCGCAGAACCAGCCTCAACGCGACCGCAGATGTGGTAACCACCGTGGCGGGGCCAGGGGACAAGGGCAAGGCCAGTCCACATCCGGTCCCGCAGCATCTGCCTCAAAGCCTCCCTAGTCCGAGCTTTCAGGCCCTTTTGATGCCAGTGGGGGGCAGGGTTCGCCATCACCTCCTCTACTGGCGCTCCATAAGATCGGACAGGTGGGTGCTGCAAATCGTCCAAAGAGGCTACTCCCTCCCCTTCGAGGTGACCCCTCCAGCCATGCCACCGCAGTATCACGGCATGTCGGGGGATCACTTGCAACTTCTGAAGGAGGAAGTTATGGCCCTGTTTGCCAAGGGGGCCATCGAACGCGTTCCTGGGCCAGACGTAGGACGTGGTTGCTATTCCCACTATTTTCTGGTACCCAAGAAGGGCAAAGGAGGCCTACGCCTAGGCTTTCCGGAATTCGGTTAAAACCGAGTCTCCCCGACTGTACACTTCCAGATGAAAATCAGGTGACCTGGTTTAAACCGAGTGTGACTGATTTTCATAGCTGACGTGGGGGGAGAGGAGCTGTTGTGGTCTGCCGTCTCTTTTACTGCGGCCGCACCCGAGTACTTCACACGTCTTTAAAGACCATTCACTTAATGAGGCTTTGTTGTTCTGTCGCCCCTTCTCAGAGTCCCTGGGGGCGGGTCTGAGTGCAGAAATAGTCTTCATTGCTTGCGGTTTTGTCACGTCTGGCAGCCGGCCCTGCACCAGGGAGCTTGGAAGCAGAAACCTATTGTGCTCAAACAGGCTTCAGTCCCGTCCTCCCCCCTCCCACCTCCTCCCCCCGTAGTGTGTCAGCCAGGGCTGAGCAGCCTCCAGTCTTTACCCTCTCTGCATCTGTCACTGGCAGTCCAGAGCACCCTTCTGGTGTGGGGAGGCCTGGGGTCATGTCTGCGCAGGGTCACCGGTGCGCCGTTGTATAGTCGGGTCAAATTTATAGACCAGAAAATAAAAAAATTAAAAATACTAGAAAAGCCAGTCTAAGAAAAGGGGGTAAAGAAGCGTCGCACATGACTTTTCTAGTCCCTTGCGCGCGACCACAAATTCAATTTCGATGAAAATGTCTAAATTGCTGAAGAAATAGAAACCCAGGGCAAGACCTTGATACTAATTTCGTGGGAATTAAGAGAATTATCAGACTGAGGGTGGACGTTTTATAATTATCTAGAGATCTAAAAAAAAAAAAAGAAAGTTGTTCTAAAATCAGTATCTTCTACCCAAATTCAAAGAAGCCCAGGGCAACTCGATGACGTCATTAGCATGGTTTATTTCTCAAATGAATCCAGCACATCTGAATAGAGCTGGCTAGTGCTGGCTTTACGGGTGATGCATTTTTCATTTCCATATACAAAAGTCTACACTCTTAGCCTTGTCAGTTCTTTTGCTGGTTGTCTGTACTCCATCCAGTATGTTTCACTTCTCCCATTTCCCTGGGGTAGTTATTAGTGACCTGAGAACTCGTGTTTTCTCAAAGCTGATGTTACAGCGACTAAAAACATTAACATTGTGGATTTAAGCCATGCAATGAACAAGTTGCTTTAATTCCTATTATGCCGGCACAGGTGACTTTCCACAAACTGCTCCACCCCCTCCCTCTCCCCCCCCACCCGGCCCACCGCACTGCCACCCCCTGAGCAGGTGCCGCCTGAGCACTGACTGCCCCAGAGCACTGGTCCTGTCCGAACCCCGTACTGTCCCCCCCCACCCCTTCCCCAATCATCAGCCCCGCCCTTGGCAGCAGGCTCTCTCATGGCTGGCAGCGCGTGCCTATGCTCACATAGGCCGAGGTCTGTGCCCAGGTAATTAGAGAGGCGGGGACCCCCTGCAGGAGGTGTGGACTCAACTGGATGGAGAACCTTGCCCTGCGAACAGGGAGAGGCTACCTTTGAAATCGCTTGGAAGCACAGGCTAATTGTTGTAGACGCTGCATAGTGGTTAGATGGCCATCGTAGGTTTAAGGTAGCTGAATTCTAATCCTGGCTCCTCTGCAATGTGTGATCCTGAACTTTTCTTTTAATTTCCAACAGGTGCACACTTTTTCTGTTTGTTATAACCAATGTTTACCACTTCTCTTGATTTTGTGCTACTTCCTCACAAAGTGTTTTGTCTAGGAACACTGTTCAAAAATTCAACATAGATGAGAGCAGAGGTACTGCTCCCGATTTCGAGGTGTGCACACTTATCTATGGACCAAAATGGTCCTATTCTTTAAATCATCATTGTTCAATAAAGAAATCCATTAAAATCTTTTTCTTGTGCCATCTTGATGTTCAATATTTTTAATGATAGTTTCTCATTAAACTCCTTTTTCCAAATATAGCAGATTTCATTTTGTAACACATTTCACGTTGACCCAATGCATTTCGGGTACAGATGGACCCTTCGTCGGGGGTCTCTATGGAGAGAGCAAAAAACAATTTTGAGCCCAAAGCTGTGTTCATTATTATATACAACGTAATCACTTCAAAGTAAACCAGTATCACAAGTCACATGAAACAAACGTAATTATCCATCTGGGATTCAAAAAAATTAACTGCCAATTTCATGTATGCATACAGTGTCTCAGCGACACTCGAAAGGTTACACTCTCTACTTTACCAAAAGAAATCTTTGCCGACATAGTCTCTATACAACGAGTGACGATGCATTTGTACATTTCCCTGTTAGTTATAAAACGGAACGGCCAGCGTTCCGTGTCAGTTACTCACAGAAATGCTGTCTTTCAAATCGCTTCTCATTTCCTCCAATGACTGCCGGGTTAAGATCACGTACTAAGTTCTGGTCTTATATCTATTCTTATTGGTTGGTTTTGCGGTCACATGATCGCCACAGTTTCAAAATATCAGCATTTACATGTCTATAAATCAGCGCATATAATGACTATAAAATCAAATGACACTCCTAAATTGCGTATACATTGCTTTCCAGACATGCTCTATTTCATACCGCTATTTAAACTACGTACATGATTCTATCATATTTTATCTACCTCGTAAGTTAGTTTCACAGTCAATGAACGTCAGAATTCGAAATAGGTGAAATAAAATCTAGACATTCTATCTAAACAGCATGTTTCCACATCTAATGGCAAACAACTGGATTCACAGTCAAAAAGTGTCGGCCATATTTAAAATGAAATGTACCCACGATATTCAATGCATATTATAGTGATCACTCACTTGTAAGGTCGACCATGTTCAAATGGAATGTAACCATGATACACAATGCATGCTATTCAAACCAGTGAGTTATATTATAACATTCAGTATTGTCCCAGGTAAGCACTATTCACTGAGGTTATAGCGGGGCAAATCAAATGTCTTTCTCATACGTTATAAAAAACATGCTAGTTCCAGTCTGTCATAAAGCCCATCCGGCTGAAGACTCCCCATCTTCTTAATCCAAAAATATTCTGATCTAAGTCTCATTTTGTGTGTGTCCTGGTGTGGGCGTGCTTCAACCACTTCTAGTATGGTAAAGCGTAACTGGGAAATGTTATGTCCTGTTTCTATCCAGTGTGCTGCCACTGTGGATTTCATATTCTTTTGCCGAATGTTACTCTTATGTTCTGTTATTCTTACCTTGACTTTACGTTCAGTTTGCCCAACATATAATTTACCACAAGGGCATTTAATCCCATATATCACTCCTTTGGTATCGCACGTGCTTGAATGTTTTAATTGAATAGTTTGTCCGGTTCTAGGATGTGTGAAGGACGATCCAGTTATTACATTATTGCAGTGTGTGCAGTTCTCACATTTGCGCATTCCTTTGTGCATTATCTTGTTAGACTCCTTTTCTTTTCGTTTCAACAATTCTTTTAAGTTCTTTGATCTGTTGTAAGCAAATGTTATCCGTTCTGCAAACAAAGGTTGGAGATCAGGTTCCTGAGTTATAATGGCCCGATGTTTCCTCATAATGTTGGTGATTTGCGATGACTGCATGGAATATTTAAGAACACACACTGTGAGTTTTTGGTCAGCTTTATCTTTTTTTGTTAGTAGAGAATCTCTTGTCATGGCCATGACTTTAGTTTTTGACTCTTGCAATAATTTGTTTAGATATCCTCTTTTTTCATATTTTTTGATCTGTCTGTCGATAGTGTCAGAAACATCCACGGGATCCGATGTAATCCTTTTGTAGCGGATAAATTGAGACATTGGTAGATGTTGCTTTAAAGCTTGATGATGAAAGCTTGAGTAATGTAACCCGCTGTTTCGGTCCGTTTCCTTAATATGCACATTTGTGCATATTCGACCCTGTTTTATGGATACTTTTACATCCAAAAAAGATAGTTGATGCTGATCAATCTCATGTGTAAACTTGATCCTTTCATGTATCAAGTTTAACCTCTCAATGTTAACTTCCAATTCTTCTTTCTTGCCTCTCCACATGATGAATATATCGTCTATAAAACGTTTATAGACCAACAGTCCTCTCTTCCAATCTGGATTATCCAGAATGTAGTCGTTCTCAAATTTGGACATAAAAATGTTCGCATACGACGGTGCTCCAGCAAAGCCCATGCTGGTCCCACTGCATTGCGCATAGTACTCTTTTTCCCATTCTAGGTAACTATGAAACAGCGCAAAATGTAAAATTTCCATCAGGAATTTTTTTTCTGATCCTTCGATCTCATTCTTTAGTAGGCACCACTCCATTGCTTCGAGTCCCTCAATGTGGGGGATCGAAGTATATAGTGCGGTGACATCAATTGAACTCAACCAGATTTCTTCATTTTCTGGAATTTTAACATCCTGTAGAATAGTCAAGAATGCTGTAGTGTCTTTTATGTGGGTGCACCAATTTTGGACTAGTGGTTGTAGAAACCAGTCCAAATATTGTCCAATAGGTTCAGAAAGAGATCCGCAAGCTGATACAATAGGCCTAAACGGTGGTCGTGTTGGGTGCTTGTGCACCTTCGGCAACATGTAGAACTGTGGCCTTCTAGGATGTTTTATGTTCAAGAATTGATAAGTTTTGTTGGTGATCCATTTCATCTCTAGAGCTTTATCTAAAATCTCTTTGAGTGTAGCAGCATAAATTTCTGTTGGGTCTCGTTCAAGTTTATGATAGATGTTTGTGTCTTGTAAATGTTGATTGACACTTTCCTTGTAAAAGGTCGAGTTCATTACCACAAGGGCTCCCCCTTTATCCGCTTTCTGAATGGTTATTTCAGTCTTTTCTTTCAAGGTTTTTAATGTGTTCCATTCTTTCTTTGAAAAATTACTTTTGGTACCACTCTTGTAGTTAATGTTCTTTATTTCTGTGTTGACTACTCGTTCATAGGCATCAATTGTCTTATGTGATATAGGGGCACAGAATGTGCTCTTGACTCTGAATTCTTTGCTTGTGCTTTCCCCTTTCTCTGTGGGCGGTAGGGTGTTGAAGAAGTTTTTTAACCTTAAGGTGCGAAAGAATTTAAATAAGGCTATCTCAGTCTCTTCAGGGTTAGATTTGTACACCGGGACAAATGTAATTCCTTTATTCAAAAGGTTCAGTTGAGCTTTAGACAATGTGCTATCTGAGATGTTTATTACAAGTTCATTTTCTTTTTCTTGGATCTCAGCTCCCGTTCCGCTTCTGACTCCTTTACTTTTTCTTTTTCCCCTCCTGGTTTTGAAGGTTCTATAGTTGCGGAAGTTGTTGGTACATTTGTTGGCTGCTGGACTTGTATCTAAAAAAGCCTTGTCTGTTTGCGGTTTCTGTCCTGTTTGTGCACTCTTCTCTATTGGTCTTCTGTTTTGAGTTGTATCTGACTCTGATACAACACTCTCCTGAGAGGAACTGATATTTGTGGATGGTTTCTGCCATTTTCTTTGATTGTAAACCTCTGCCCAACTATATACCTCCTCCAGCTTATAATCCACTGTGTCTCTTTTGTATTTTTTTACTTTTCTGTCTTCTATTTCTTTCGCATATTTGTCCGATTTTTTATTGATATCTTCAAGTAATGTTGTTAAATCATCATGTTTATTAAGCTCCCTTTTGATCCCTTCCAATTCTTCTTCCACTTCTTTCAATTCCTTAGATAGTTCCTCCACTATCAGCAAGATCAGATCTAAACTGCATTTATTAAGTATTTGATACCATTTGTTGAGAAAGGATTTGTTATTCCTGCATAACATCGGTTTAAGTGCGATTCTTAAACCTCTCGGTATACGTTTGTTGCGATGATAATGTATCAATGTTGTAGCATGTAGCCGTTTACTGATTTCACGTTTACTCATATATTCGAGCTGTTTTAATAATTGATTCGCCGTATTTAATTGTGGGCTGAAGGCTCTCGTTTCTTTAATCAATCCATAGATTTGTTCTGCCTCTTCTGACGTATATGCTAAGGTCTCCGCCTTATTCGTTGTGATCTGGACAATATCTTCCAAGTTCATCATTTCTTCGGGTGGGTGCTAACTGTGGGGGGTAGACACTCTGAATAAATCTTTTAATTTCCAACAGGTGTACACTTTTTCTGTTTGTTATAACCAATGTTTACCACTTCTCTTGATTTTGTGCTACTTCCTCACAAAGTGTTTTGTCTAGGAACACTGTTCAAAAATTCAACATAGATGAGAGCAGAGGTACTGCTCCCGATTTCGAGGTGTGCACACTTTTCTATGGACCAAAATGGTCCTATTCTTTAAATCATCATTGTTCAATAAAGAAATCCATGAAAATCTTTTTCTTGTGCCATCTTGATGTTCAATATTTTTAATGATAGTTTCTCATTAAACTCCTTTTTCCAAATATAGCAGATTTCATTTTGTAACACATTTCACATTGACCCAATGCATTTCGGGTACAGATGGACCCTTCGTCGGGGGTCTCTATGGAGAGAGCAAACAACAATTTTGAGCCCAAAGCTGTGTTCATTATTATATACAACGTAATCACTTCAAAATAAACCAGTATCACAAGTCACATGAAACAAACGTAATTATCCATCTGGGCACACACAAAATGAGACTTAGATCAGAATATTTTTGGATAAAGAAGATGGGGAGTCTTCAGCCGGATGGGCTTAATGACAGACTGGAACTAGCATGTTTTTTATAACGTATGAGAAAGACATTTGATTGTACAAGTGATATAAAAACAGTTATTAATAGGGCGTATCTGTCTGCGGGAGATGCAGGCTCCCCTTGCTGTCCCAGCAGAGAGGCCTCCTCCTGCCCCATACCGCCCGCCATGCGCGTGTCCATCAGTACAATCCTCAGTGAGGGATGGCTTCGGGGAGCTCAGTGCACATTGGCAGCTCTGGGCATCTCCCACTGCTCCCAACATTGCTCTCTCTTCGCGCATCTCTGCCCCCCCCTCCCACCAAGGACTGCCCCCAAAACACGGCGAGCAGCTGCTCCGGTCTAGGTGTGTCCCATTGTCGATGGAGTCACCCCAGGAGCGTGCGCAGGCTGGAGGTGTCAGCAAGCGCACAGAGGCCGAGTCTGGGAGTCAAAGATTCATTCACCACCACAAGGGTAATGGTGAAAAGTACAATAATGTGCTCTCCTTCCCCCCACCCCGATCACGGGGGCCACCACCTAAGCACGTGGCTATGAGTTAGTGAATGAATGAAGAATGAATGAATGAAGAACATGGCAGACCAACGCTACAAATATGGTCTACTGTGCACTACTAGGAGGAATGAGAGGCATCTGGGAGACAGAGGGACGTAACACCAGTAGGGAGGGAGCGTTACTAGAGGAAGGAAGACAGTGCACGTGTGGATGAGAGGGCTGTGGTGGAAACAGGAATGTCACAAGGAAGAGGAGTGTCACTTAAAGCGGGGGGGGGGAGGGAGGGAGGGGGTATCACTAGGGGACCGAGTGACAAATATTACCAGGGGAGTTTGTGACACAAGGGACAGGAGGGCGCTATTATGGAGGGACTGATATCACTCAAGGAAAGAAGGAATGTTACAGAAGAGATTGTGTTATAAAGATGCAGGAAGGGAGGGCGGGAATGTCACTAGAAAGAGGGATGTCACCCAAGGAGGTGATTGTACAGCAAACAATGTATGGAGCAGAAGGGGTTAACCCCTTCGCAGCGCCGAAGGGGTTAAACAAACTTTTGTTGGACAGACATTTCCGCCAGCTGCTGAAAGTTTGCAAAGTTTACAAAAGTAACACATTTTGCAAATATGTGAGATTTCAAAGTTTGTCATTTTCACAAAACGCCTTTCAGTTTCAGGCTGTATTTACGTCCTAATGCCCTAAGGATTGGATTTTAAAATATTCTATGTATGTTGAGCACTTTGAAACAAAACACACTCACAACATGCCCCTTAGGCAGCAAATGCAAATGTAGTAGTCTCGAACATTTTGCTGAAAACTTCTACAATATGTACGAATTCGAGTGTTTAAAATAACATTTTAATTTGTTTTTAGAATGCCAACTCTTCCTCGGATAACTGGTCTCATTAAAAAAATTCAACGCTTTTTCAATGGCTTTTTTCATACAATTTGGGACGACCAGTCATAAACCATTGCAATGCGGATTAGTTGACAAGGTCTTGAACAAGGGTTCCTTTTCTAGTAGTTCACAAAAGTTCAAGACAAAAACGTTTGATGGCGCCCCCAGCCACTGGGGCAGCACCAAATAAACACAATGGGGGGCTGGCGGTCCTAAACAAAGGGCGTATATGTCCACTGAGTGTCCCGAGAGCTGTGGCAAGACCGGAGGGCCACAAATCGGCGCTTTTGGCCCTTCAATTTATGGCCTTTCTAGCATTACTCAGAAACCTGAAACCTATGGGGTAGGTTCAAGACACGAAAACAAATAAACAATCCAAATTTCTGGAACGGTGAATCTGAGGCGGTAGCAAGAGGGCAGAGCAGAGTGCGCCCCAACCACGCCACTCTGTCTGACCCACCTCCCCAGTCCCAGTGGGCATAACAGGAAAATGGCATTCAGTTAAGAATTGTGGGCACGTAATTAAATCGGAGAAAAAAAAGACCTTGTGTGTGGAATGTGTCTCCAGATTTCGGTTTGCGACAGAGTGAGTAGAACGGCCCCTTGCCCGGCCCGAAAGTCGCACGTGGGTGTTCATTATGAATGTATTTATGTTTAACAGGGCTTACGACCCTCTCCCCACTTGTGCCAATAAACAGCAGCGTGTCTGCCTTTTGTCCCAGCAACTTTTATATTTCTGAATTTCGTGATCTTTCACGTACGTTTTTTAATATTTTTTAAATACAACAAAATTCATTAAAACATGTTTTCCTTACACAGGGTGCAAATCCAGTATAACTACTTTGTACAAAAATCAAATTGCAACTTTCAGCTCTAACTTTGAAAAGCCAAGACACTTCTGTTATTTATTTTATTGCAATGATTTTAAGTAATCATGCAAATAAAATGATCTTACATACTCAGGGGGACAATGCAGTGACAAACTTATGTACAGAAAATGTGTGTGTCTATATATAGGGAAAGGAGTTGGCCTAACCGCTAGAGCTGTTGACCTCGAATCTGGGAAACCGGGATCGAGTCTCGGAAATGATGCTGAACATCCTGCGATTCTGGGCAAATGAATGTGTCGTCATGTAACGCAACTGGTGCTATGTAAAGCGCTCCGATACCCGATTCTGGGTCAAGAGTGCGCTATATAAAACTCCGTATAAAAAAAACAAACACACCCGCAACCCTGTTCCTTCACAAGACAAAGACCGGCTGCAAAGTGCCCCCATTACTAAAGACGCTACTTTGATATTTTATTTGCAGGTGGCCCCAGGGTCTGGGGTGGTGAAGCAAAGCGGAAAGGCCAACACAAGCCGCTCACACCTTGACCAGTCTGCGCGATTCTTATCTCAGACCTCAACTGCTTCTGAGCTCAGGAAACAGAGGCTGAGGGAGGGGTCAGCAGGCTGAGGATGTCTCTTTAAAAATAAAAATACAAAAATGGACAAAGAACCTGCACAAAATTAACCGGTGCATCCTCAGATTGCAGACCGATAGCTTGTTGGCCTGGGTATGCAGGGAAAATGTTGACCGTAGAAATGACAGCGGCATTCATACCAACCAGCACTTGCACCAAACTACCACCCCACCTACTCTCATACCCGCAGCATTCCCGCACTCCAACACAGACCACCACATCCACCGCTTCACAAGCACCTCTGTGGCAGTCATTTATTTATACATGTCTAAGGAAGGAATGTGCGGCAGCACAGTAGGCATCATACCAATGCTTTTACCCTTAGAATTGGTAGTTTAGCACCTTCTGTAGGGCCTCTGTTGAGGTATTCCTTGACTAGGTGTAGCATAGATGGTTGCACTAAATGTCTTCCAAGCAATAATAAAAGCAAAGCGTTCCATAAACACCGGTAAAACACTGTTTCAGTTGTTTTTTACGGCGCGAAAACGAGTAACCACTGAAAAGCACTGTTTTTTTTTAGGTATTCAAATCACTGGAAAACACTGAAAAAACACCACCAGAATTTACCAAAAATAGAAACTGAAAACAGGAAAGCCTACCTACGCCCTATCGTGGACCTCCAGAGCATCAACGGCTTCCTCCGGAAAGAGAAGTTCAAGATGCTGACTTTAGCTCAGGTCCTAGCTGCCCTGGATCCTGGAGACTGGATGGTAGAGTTGGACTTGCAGGACGCATATTTCCACATCCCCATCCTGACTGCGGTTCACGGTAGGCCACGTGCACTTTCAGTTTACCGTGCTCCCCTTCGGTCTTACCAGCGCCCCTCAGGTGTTCACAAAAGTGATGGCGGTGGTCGCAGCTCATCTGCGCAGATCAGGGGTTTCAGTCTTCCCCTATCTCGACGACTGGTTGTTGGAAGCGGACTCGCCCCAAACAGGTGTCTCCCACCTCCAGACTACAGCTGACCTCCTGCAATCGCTGGGGTTCTCCATCAACGTGCCGAAGTCACACCTGAGACCCTCTCAGAAGCTCCTTTTCATCGGAGCGGTTCTGGACTCTGCGCAGTTTCAGGGTTATCCACCCGAACAGCGGGTTTGGGATATTCAGGCTCTGATTCCGATCTTTCAGCCTTCATCCCGGGTTTCGGTCAGGTTGACGCTGTGGCTCCTGGGGCTAATGGCCTCCTGCATCCCTCTGGAGCATCACGCCCGGTGGCGGATGCGGGCTCTGCAGTGGGACCTGAAGTCTCAGTGGGCACAGCATCAGGGCAACCTGTTCGACCACGTCCTGATCTCGGAGGGCACTGCGAGTCAGTTGCAGTGGTGGCTCACAAACCAT
This sequence comes from Lissotriton vulgaris, assembly GCF_964263255.1. NCBI lineage: Eukaryota > Metazoa > Chordata > Amphibia > Caudata > Salamandridae > Lissotriton > Lissotriton vulgaris. Next base: position 1,487,673 of record NW_028240611.1, on the reverse strand, counting down.
GATTGGATCAGCGGCAGACCTCTCTCCCTACCCCAACCGGAGCACGTAGTAGTGACGGATGCGTCCCTCCTGGGATGGGGGGGCCACATGGGAGAGGTGGAGATCAGAGGTCTCTGGTCTCCGGTGGAGTCCTGGCTCCTTATCAACCTTCTGGAGCTGCGGGCGATCCGACTTGCACTGAAGGCATTTCTTCCTTCTGTCCGGGGAAGTGTAGTGCAGGTGTTCACGGACAACACCACCGCCATGTGGTACTGCAACAAATAGGGCGGGGTGGAGTCGTGGACCCTTTGTCAGGAGGCTCAGCGCCTCTGGACATGGCTGGAACACCAGGGTGTCACCCTGGTGGTTCAACACCTAGCAGGTTCCCTAAACGCCAGTGTGGACGAACTTAGCCGCCGGTGCATGATGGATCACGAATGGCGTCTGAACTCGGACATGGCGCATGGTCTCTTTCGGTAGTGGGGAGAGCCATGGTTAGATCTATTCGTCACCGAAGAGAACGTGCAATGTCATCAGTTCTGCGTGTTGGAATTTCCAAGGCGGCACTCGCTCTGAGACGCTTTTCGTCACGAGTGGTGCTGCGGTCGGTTGTACTCCTTTCTGCCTATACCACTTCTGCCCAGAGTGCTGAAGAAGATCAGGCGAGACCGGGCCCAAGTCATCCTTGTGGCTCCGGACTGAGCACGAAGATACTGGTATCGCGAGCTACTCGGCATGTCAGTCGATCCCCCAATTCGTCTGCCTCTTCAGGAAGACCTTCTGTCGCAGCAGCAGGGGACGGTCCTCCACCCGACCCTGTCCAGTCTCCACCTACATGCGTGGAGATTGAGCGGCAGCAGTTGAGGCCATTTGACTTTCCCCCTGAAGTCTGTGATGTGATTCTGGCAGCCAAGGCGTCCCTCCACAAAATCGGTATACGCCTGCAGGTGGAACAAATTTGTGGCATGGTGCACAGCAAAGGCTGTAGATCCACTCTCTGCCCCCCTTTCAGAGGTTCTCCTCTTCCTTCTTTCTCTTGCCCAGCAGGGCTCTACTCTGGGAACTAATAAAGGCTACCTCTTGGCCATTTCAGCCAACTTAAGGTTTCCTGATGAGCCTTCTCTTTTCAAGTCCCCTGTTGTAAATAGATTCTTGAAAGGTATCACACATGTTTCCTCCTGTTCCCTTTGTGATGCCTCAGTGGGGCTTGAACCTTGTACTGACTTATCTGATGTGCGCTCCCTTTGAGACACTCATAACTGTCCTCTTCATCTTCTGACTCTTAAAATTGCATTCTTGGTTGCCATCACCTCTGCCAGGAGAGTGAGTGAGCTCCGAGCTCTATCTTCTAAACCCCCTTTCCTCTCTGTCCATCCGTACAAGGTTGTTTTTAGGACTCGTCCTTCTTTCCTGCCCAAGGTGGTTACAGCCTTTCATATCGGGCAGTAAATCACCTTGCCCACCTTCTTTCCGCCTCCGCATCCCTCGAAAGAGGAAGAGAGGTTCCACCGTCTGGACCCAAAACGTGTGCTCTCCTTCTATCTAGCCCGCAAATGCCAGTTGCGGGTGGACGACCAGCTCTTCGTTGGTTACGTGGGCGCTAAGAAGGGGCGGGCGGTGCTATAAAGGAGCCTCCTGTGGGGCTGTGCGCCCATTCCACTCGGGCCACGACGGCTACTACTACCCTAGGTCGGGGAGTCCCCTTGCAGGGCATCTGTCAGGCAGCTACGTGGGCTTCGCTGCACACGTTTGCTAGGCACAACTGCCTGGACAGCCAAGTCCAAAGAGATGGCTTTTTTGGCCGTTCCGTTCTACAGGACTTTCTTGTGTGATCTTGGTTCGCAGACCCACCTCCGGGGTTGATATTGCTGGGGTATCTATTCTAAGGTAAGGAATCTAACACTAACCTGTTTCTTTCAGATGCACAAGTTACTTACCTTCTCTAGCAGCATTTGATGCAATGTGTCAGCAGGATCCCATACAGCTTGCACAGCGTCCCATCTGCCTCCTGTGTGCCTGGTGCCTTGTGGTTGCACATAAACCCCCCACACCCACCCGCCCCCCGAGTTAGACGATTCTACATCACCCACCTCCAGGTAGCCATTTCATTTTCCTCCTCCTTCGATCTCTCTAATGAGTCTGATCTTGGACGATGCCCCATGGGAGGAAAGGGATACTGTTTTGTACTTACCTGCAGATTTAACGGATGTGGTTACCTACTGCGGAGCCCAAATAACCTTGGCGGATGCCCGATGGAGCTGTCCTATGCAGCTATAGGAGTCTGGCCCCTCGGCCGTCACCTACCCAGTCGGACATTTGACATTGTTTTCCGCGTCTTCCCGTTTGGTCTCCTTCCCTCCCCCTCCTTTCTGATTCTCTTGACGCTAACTGCTGTAACTATGTATCCTGTAACTCACTGATTCAACTGATGTAGATACCTACTGCAGAGCCTGAGCAACCTTGGCCGATGCCCGGTGGAGCTGTCCTATGCAGCTATAGACCCTCAGCCGTCACCTACCTAGCCTGACATCTGACATTGTTTTACTCGTCTCTCGGTTCGGTCCCCTCCCCCCCCCCTCCCTCCGCGATTGTTTGGATTCTAACTGGTGTATCTATGTATCCTGTAACTCACTGATTCAACTGATGTAGATACCTACTGCGGAGCCTGAGCAACCTTGGCTGATGCCCGGTGGAGCTGCCCTATGCAGCTATAGAGTAGTCTGGCCCCTTGGCCGCCACCTACCCAGCCGGTCATCTGACATTGTCTTCCTCGTCTCCCCGTTTGTGTCTCCTTCCCTCCCCCTCCCTCTGTTTCTTTGATTCAAACTGTTGTAACTTTGTAACCTGTAACTCGCTGATCTTCATGTAAAGCGCTCTGATACCTCCGGGTCTAGCCAGCGCTATATAAAACTTTGCAAATAAATAAAATAAACCTTTGGTAATGATATATCTGTAAGAAACAGTAGTTAGTTTTATATTTCTTACCGCCCCACCCATCCTCCCCGTTCTGCGAACCGATATCTAGGATTAAGGACATGCCTTTCAGGGCCCTAGTTTCATGGCGCCAGTGTCTGTTTCTATCATGGCTCTGCGTTCCTGGCACGGAAAGCTATCTAGAACTGACGTCAGCGCGCGAGGGTGGCGTCTAAGTACTCCAACGTCATCCTGGCGATCATGACGGACGCGGAGCAGTAGACGACGCCTACTGACGCGCAAGGGTACTGCTGACAAACATTTTCTGGATCCAGCCTGACGCCTGGGGATATTATAAGGTAAGGAATCTAACACCAACTACTGCTTCTTACAGCTATATCGTTACTGAAGGTAAGTATCTTGTGCGTTCAGTCCATGGGTACACACAATGTCGGCCAACTCAGTCATAAAAGCATTTAAGATAGTGGGGCTGAGGGAGGAGACTAGAACGCTGCAGATGATGCTCTTGGGCTCAGAGGTGAAGTGCGGTAGGTGGGTTCTCTGCACGCATCCTGTGAGGAAGGAGGTAATTCACTTGAGAGTGATTCCCCAGATACGGATGTGGTAGAGTCTGGTGATAAGGGTGTGGTGGGATACGGTATTGAAGGCTGCTGAGAGGTGGAGGAGGATGAGCACTGCTGTTCCACCTGGGTCGAGAAGGGATCAGATGTTGGTTGTGGCTATCAGTGCGATCTCAGTGCTGTGGTTGGAGTGGATTCGGACTGGGAGTTGTTGGGTAGACTGTTTTTTCCTTGGTGTTCTGCGAGTTGGGGATTGATGGCTTTCTCCAGGACCTCAGCAGAGACGAGGCGCAGCGAGATGGGGCAGAAATTCTTGAGTTTGCTGGGGTAGGCGGAGGGCTTCTTCAGGAAGGGGTTTAACCTCTGCGTGTTTCCATGCGTCTGGGATTGTGGCTGTGGTGATGGATGAGTTGAGGATGTTGGTGAGTTTACTGCTGATTTACTTCTGTCCCAGGTGTAAGATGTCACACACCCTACTGACTAAGTACTGAACTGGATTTTGCATCCATAAGAGGAGTAGCTCCAAGACACCCAGAGCTGCGCTGTCAATGAGGAAATCAACACACGAAAGGAGTGGCTACAACATGCAGCACACTGTGTAATGTGCGGCGGGTTTGACATGACAATTTACCTGAACTCTAGCAATAACTTTAGAACAAAGCAGCGATGCAAGGACAGCAGCGTGGAGCACACTAGTCTGAGTCCGGTAGCGTGTGCTCCAGCGCCCTCTCTGCATCCAGCACCTTCTCTGCATCCAGCGAGGCTTAAGTGCCTTCTCTGCATCCAGCGGCGCTGCAGTAGTCTCTCTGAATCCAGCGAGGCTCTAGGCCGTCTCTGCTTCCAGCCAGGCTCCAGGACTTCTCTGCATCCAGCGACGCTCCAGGACTTCTCTGCATCCAGCGAGGCTGCAGGGCTTCTCTGCATCCAGCGAGGCTGCAGGGCTTCTCTGCATCCAGCGAGGCTGCAGGGCTTCTCTGCATCCAGCGAGGCTGCAGCGCCTTCTCTGCATCCAGCGAGGCTGCAGGCTGTCTCTGCATCCAGCGAGGCTGCAGCGTCTTCTCTGCATCCAGCGAGGCTGCAGGGCTTCTCTGCATCCAGCGAGGCTGCAGGGCTTCTCTGCATCCAGCGAGGCTGCAGGCTGTCTCTGCATCCAGCGAGGCTGCAGGCTGTCTCTGCATCCAGCGAGGCTGCAGGCTGTCTCTGCATCCAGCGAGGCTGCAGGCTGTCTCTGCATCCAGCCAGGCTGCAGGCTGTCTCTGCATCCAGCCAGGCTGCAGCGCCTTCTCTGCATCCAGCGAGGCTGCAGGCTGTCTCTGCATCCAGCGAGGCTGCAGCGTCTTCTCTGCATCCAGCGAGGCTGCAGGCCGTCTCTGCTTCCAGCCAGGCTCCAGGACTTCTCTGCATCCAGCGAGGCTGCAGGGCTTCTCTGCATCCAGCAAGGCTGCAGGGCTTCTCTGCATCCAGCGAGGCTGCAGGGCTTCTCTGCATCCAGCGAGGCTGCAGGGCTTCTCTGCATCCAGCGAGGCTGCAGGGCTTCTCTGCATCCAGCGAGGCTGCAGGCTGTCTCTGCATCCAGCGAGGCTGCAGGCTGTCTCTGCATCCAGCCAGGCTGCAGCGTCTTCTCTGCATCCAGCGAGGCTGCAGCGTCTTCTCTGCATCCAGCGAGGCTGCAGCGTCTTCTCTGCATCCAGTGAGGCTGCAGCGTCTTCTCCGCATCCAGCGAGGCTGCAGCACCTTCTCTGCATCTGAGGTTCTGAAAATTACAAATTCGTTCGTACTCAGCCTCCATTTTGTGACCACCGCCATTTTGTGTTGCCCTCACTCAGGCAGCTCGGCGAACGCAATGTTTTTGTCGTTTCTGCCTTTGCGTGTCAGGTGGCTTCTCTGCTAATGTTTACTAGTGAGTGTCAGGGTCTGGCCGAGTACACTAATTCCTGTCTGAGCTGATTAATTCCCGTCTGGACTAGATGTTGGTTCACACCATTGTTTCCTTTACTTTATCTTATCTGCTGTCCTTCGCTACATGTCTCCAGCATTCTCCTGTTTCACGACTGTCCTCCTGCGACACACATCTGTGTGATTTCTTTGCTCGTAAACTGAATAATGTGGATTCATTCGTAATTTACTTAAGAGGTCGAGTAACAAAGGAGACCGGGAATTTGAGTTGCCTTAGTCTTAAAACATTGTTTCTAACGTTTGCTTATAGCTCATGCTCTTGTGAAATTGCCTTTTTGCATTATGTTATACTGTATATAAACCTGTGCGCCACGGAGTTAAGTGGCAGTCTCTTTTGAACCTCGTTACATTAACGACTTCTAAGACCACTGTACTAGCTGCAGCTAATAAACACCATCTTCTACGCCAGACGAAGGGTCCGTGTCTCTGTATTTGATAAGGCAGGTGAACTCCGGGGATTTAGGCATACCCTGCGCCGCCGGGCCTTAAGGCTGCGGTTCTCCACATCCAGCGAGGCTGCAGCGCCTTCTCTGCATCCAGCGAGGCTGCAGCTAGTATGACCAACTGGCTGGGTATAAATTCAGTACGGTCAGTGTAAACATTCAGAACAAAGGGTCAAAATTCGGGACAAAAATTCAGGGCAGAAGCTCAAAATTTAGGACAAACATTTGGGATAAAACATGTTTTACAGACATATCAGAGGTCGCACAATAGTGTATAAGTAAATAGACAACTACAATATGTACAAGTCAAAAAAAGTTTATATAAGGTTGAGAAAATCGTGCACCTCACAGTTTTTCACCGTGCGCGCAGCTTTGCAAAGTGACATCAGGCCCTTTCTGCAATCCACATTTTTGCAGAAGGTACACCACATGCTGTCACTATAATAGGGAAATTGTCATTTTATCTGTGATAATCGTCTGCAGTCTCAGAATGACAATAGGCCAGCCCCCAGTCTTTGCGAGGTCCGGTAGGGGCTGCTGCAGGCAGCCTCTGTCTACAGATTAAAAGATGAGAGGCCCAGAGTGGAAACTTTTAAACTCATGGGGCCTCTCGCAGGGGAACACCTTACCTTCCTGAAATTCCCCAATTTTATTTTAGTGTGATGTCTGTAAGCCGTACTTAATTTGGGGACCCCATATTACAGATGCCTTACAGCCATTTATTTATTTATTTGCTAAGTTTTCTATAGCGCTGACTAGACCTGGGGGTATCAGAGCGCTTTATATGAGGATCAGAGAGTTACAGGTTCCATAATTACATAGACAAGTATAGGCATAGGAGAAAAGAAAAAAACAATGAGATTACACAATAACGTGAGAATTATTAGCGCGTAAACACACGCCTTATACGGACTAAAATAACGGACGGTCTGTGAAATTTACAGATGGTTTGTCACCCTAGCTGCAGCGCCTTCTCTGCATCCAGCAAGGCTGCAATGCCTTCTCTGCATCCATCGAGACTGCAGCACCTTCTCTGCTTCCAGCGGGGCTGCAATGCCTTCTCTGCTTCCAGCGAGGCTGCAGCGCCTTCTCTGCATCCATCGAGGCTGCAGCACCTTCTCTGCTTCCAGCAAGGCTGCAATGCCTTCTCTGCTTCCAGCAAGGCTGCAATGCCTTCTCTGCATCCATCGAGACTGCAGCACCTTCTCTGCTTCCAGCAAGGCTGCAGCGCCTTCTCTGCATCCAGCGGGGCTCAAGCGCCTTCTTTGCATCCAGCGGGGCTCCAGCGCCTTCTTTGCATCCAGTGAGGCTGCAGCGCCTTCTCTGCATCCAGCGGGGCTCCAGCACCTTCTCTGCTTCCAGCGAGGCTGCAGAGCCTCTCTGCATCCAGCGGGGCTCCAGCACCTTCTCTGCTTCCAGCGAGGCTGCAGAGCCTCTCTGCATCCAGCGGGGCTCCAGCACCTTCTCTGCATCCAGCGAGGCTGCAGCTAGTATGACCAACTGGCTGGGTGCAAAATCAGGACGGTCAGTGTAAACATTCTGAACAAAGGGTCAAAATTACGGCCAAAAATTCAGGGCAGAAGCTCAAAATTTAGGACAAACATTTGAGATAAAACACGTTTTACAGACATGTCAGAGGTCGCACAATAGTGTATAAGTAAATAGACAACCAAAATATGTACAAGTCAAAATAAGTTTATATAAGGTTGAGACAATCGTGCACTTCCCAGTTTTTCACAATGCGCGCAGCTTTGCAAAGTGACTTCTGATAGATACATCTGCCAGTGGATTCCTCACCTTGTGAACATCCCCCTTGTGTCAGCAACATTCGGAAATTCTTTCTTAGCTTCGCGCTGACGTGGGTGACGTCACAGAGGCACGGCATCGCGCGCGACTCCGCTGACGTTACCAACACCATATTAGGCCCACGCCGGCTTGATGACATCAGTTCCCTTTTTTCCGCCTCGTCGACACTAACGGTTTTCTAGGGATCGTCCGTAGCAATTGCTTTAACTTTGTTACCTTGTAATAATTGTGCTTCATTGTCTTCTCTCTCGACATGTCTTCAAAGAAGACTGGTTTTAAAGCTTGTGGGGAATGTGAAAAAACCATGTCCATTACGGATCCACATGAATGCTGCGTATGGTGTCAAAGCTCCGACCATGACGTCGAAGACTGCCAGTCTTGTAAGAAGATGACACCTACGGCCCTCCGGGAGAGAGAAACCAAGCTTCTCGTGGCAAAACTTAAAGGCAGAAAAAAGAAGAAATGTTCGAGGTCGCGAACTCGGCGTTCGAGGTCAAGGTCGCGCTCGGACACGTTCTCGGCCCATGCTTCGAGATCTTCAAAGAAGAAACATAAGAAGAGAACCCATGAGTCCCGACATCACTCGAGGAAGGACTCTGGTTCAAAGCCGAAGTCACAGGTGAAGCTGGTTGAGAAGGTTGTGGTGTCTTCGGCTTCGGAAGAGCAGGACGCCGAGGGTGAAGTGTCGCATGCGAATTCGCCAGGTTCACCGAGGCAGATAACGAATCCATCTCCGGGTCCGTCACATCCTTCAGGTCGGGAGGATGAAGGTGAGGAGGAGGTAGTTGGTGAGGGAGAGGCTCCGTTGCCCGAGTGTCCGTCGACTCCGGTGCACCAGCCCGAAGAGGAGGTCGCCGTCGTATCGACTCCGCACCCTCAAGAGCAGCCCGGGGGTTCGTATCCAGCCTTCCCATCTCCAGGTCAGGATCCAACGCAGTTCCTGAATGCATGCAATGTTTGGCATATATTCCAGGGCTATGTACCCCACTGGGGCTCCTGCTGGTCCCACGGGTCCGATGGCGTTTAGTTTGGGTGTTCCCCAGACCTATGCTCTTGCGCCCTTTATGCCGGCTCCAGCGCCGCAATGGCATTTTCCGACGCCGGCGAGGCCTTCAACTCCGAAGCCATCGACGCCGAAGCCGTCGACGCCGAATCCATCGACGCCGAATCCATCAACTCCGATGCCGAACCCTGATCGACCTCGTGTGAAACTGCCTCGTCCGACGTCGGTATCGGCGCCGGCACTGGCTCCGACGGAGTCGACAGTGGATCCGTCGGCATCGTATTTGAAGCACAGGTCGAGGCGTGAAGCCCGGAGGCTTATGGAGGAAGAGAGGTTTTGTGAAGAAAATTTGGAGGAGGGTGAGCTACAGGAGTCTGAGGACCCATTTGATGACCTGACTGTGGCTAGTGGCCTTGAACCGTCCCCTGAGTGGGATTTAGCTTCAGTGTCGGATGCACCCTCTAAAGATGTGGCTCCTTACCATGTCGTGATAAGGAAGGCGGCAAACTTATTGAACATTACTCTGCCTACTGCTGAGTTTAAGTCGAACCTTCTCAAAGAGGTCCTTCACTCACCATCTTCAGTGATTGAACCAATACTGCCATTTAATGATGCCCTTACAGAGCCAATTTTAGAAGTTTGGAAGAAACCTTTGTCAGCTCCTGCAGTATCTAGGGCTGTTGACAGGAGATATAGATTTGCTCCTGATGACCCGGAATTTTTGTCCACTCACCCTCTGCCTGAGAGTTTGGTGGTGCAGGCTGCCTGTTCCAAGAGATCAACAAGAGCTTTTCCACAGGTTCCTGCAGAAAAGGAGTCGAGAAAACAGGATCAGGCTGCTAAAAAGGTTTTCTCCTCCGCCAGCATGGCATTGAAGTCCACAAATGCGACCTGCCTGATGGGGCGTTATATCCACGCCCTTATGGATACTGTAAAACAATTGGTGCCAAAGATACCGGAGGATGATAGAAAAGACTTCCAGGAGGTAATCTCGGACACTCAGGCTGCAGCAAGGCAGGTGATCCAGAGTGGTTTGGACACTGCGGATTCTGTGGCGAGGGTCATGGGCTCTTCGGTGGCTACGAGGAGAGCTGCATGGCTAAAATCGTCTGAGTTCTACAGATGTCCAGGGTGCATTAATGGACCTACCATTCGACGGATCTGGTTTGTTTGGCAAAAAGGCAGATGCTGCTTTAGAAAGTTTTAAAAACAGCAGGGCGATGGCTAAGTCGTTGGGCCTTCAGACCAGGGGCACCTTTGGGAAACGCTTTAGAGAGTTTGGCAGATCTTCTTTTCGTTCCTACAAGTCAACTCAGCAACAGCCCCAGCAGCAGCAAAACACAGTGTACAAGGCGTACAGGGGCAGACAGAGAGCACGTCCCAGAGGTCGTCAAGTCGCCTCCTCTTCTTCCTCTTCCCCTTCCCAGCCCCCTGCCAACGCAGCAAAGCAGCCCTAGATCCGCCATTCCGGATCATGCGGGCTCAGTGGGGGGCCGGCTTACCCATTTCCTACGAGATTGGGAATTGATTACATCAGATCTTTGGGTTCTCAATCTCGTGGAGAATGGGTATGCTCTTCCCTTTCGGGAATTTCCCCCAAATTACCCTCCTTGCGAGGGTTATTGTTTGGAGGACCACCTGCTTCTCCTGTAGGAAGAAGTCCTGGCGCTGTTCAGAAAAGGTGCGATAGAGGTGGTTCCGGAGCACTAAAGGGGTCAGGGATGCTACTCCTGGTATTTTCTGATCGCCAAGAAGGATGGCAGGCTTTGGCCAATCCTGGATCTCAGGATCTTGAACTTGTATCTGAAGCAGGAGAAGTTCAAGATGCTCACCCTTGCACAGGTTCTTCAGGCGCTGATGGAAGAAGACTGGATGGTGTCGATCGACTTACAGGATGCGTATTTTCATATTCCCATCTTGAAGTCGCACAGAAAGTATCTCCGTTTCACGATTGAGTCGCAACACTACCAGTTTGCGGTCCTTCCGTTTGGCCTTACTACTGCGCCTCGAGTCTTCACCAAGGTGATGGCAGTGGTGGCAGCGCATCTCAGGAGGTCGGGGATACCTGTATTCCCGTATCTGGACGACTGGCTGATCAAAGCAGAGTCGCCGGAGAAGGTGCTCCATCACCTGCAGGAGACAACTCAGTTGTTGCACAAGTTGGGCTTTTCGATAAATGTACCCAAATCTCACCTGGTGCCCTCCCTGCGCAACCTGTTCATAGGTGCGGTACTGGACACTACTGTATGCCGTGCATTCCCTCCTCCTCAAAGGATTCACGACATACAGGAAATGATTCCTTTGTTTTTCAATGGAGCGGTCGTTCCAGTCCTGAAGGTCCTTCGCCTGCTCGGTCTGTTTGCTGCCTGTATTCTGTTGGTCAACCATGCACGCTGGCACAAGAGGGCACTCCAGTGGTGCCTCCGCAGGCAGTGGTATCAGCACAACGGAGATCTCAGGGAGTTAGTGAGGTTTTCCAGAGAAACTGAAGCGGATCTGACTTGGTGGAGTGTGGAAGGCAACCTGTCTCAAGGGAAGTCTTTTCATCTACCTCCATCTGTCGCCACAGTGATAACGGATGCATCCACTCTAGGGTGGGGCGCTCATCTGGGGGATCTGGAGACAAAAGATCTTTGGTCTCCAGAGGAAAGGTTGCTTCACATCAACCTTCTAGAGTTGCAGGAAAATACGTTTGGCACTCAAGGCCTTCCTCCCTTCCCTTCGCTGTCAGTCAGTTCAAGTCCTAACGGACAACACGACCGCGATGTTGTATGTCAACAGGCAGGACGAATGGGGTCGCAGTGTCTCTGCAGGGAGGCGCTGCGTCTCTGGTCCTGGGTTCAGGACCCTCAGATTTGTCTGATGGCAAATCATCTGACCGGAGTTTTGAACGTTCGTGCTTACACTCTGTTAGCAGTTCTCCGCCGACCACGAGTGGAGGCTCCATCCAGAGGTAGTTAGTCAGGTCTTTCGGACTTGGGGAACTCCTCTGGTGGATCTGTCCGCCACTCACGAGAATGCTCACTGACCGTCATTCTGCAGCCTCCAGTTTCCGATGCAGGGAGCCTTTGGGGACGTGTTTCAGTTGAGTTGGGACTCACGGCTCCTTTATACGTTTCCCCCCATACCCTTGATTCCTCGGGTTCTGAGGAAGGTTCGCCAAGACCGGGCCCAAGTTATATTGATCACCCCGGATTGGCCAAGAAGGGTGTGGTACACAGATCTTCTCCACCTCTCCTCGTGCTCGCCGCTCCGTCCCCCTCACAGGGCAGATCTCCTCTCCCAGATGGAGGGGCAGGTTCTACACCCCCACCTCCAGACCTTACACCTTCATGCCTGGAGATTGAACGGGGCAACCTGAGTTCCTTTTCTCTCCCACACGATGTGGTGGATGTAATTTTGTCAGCCAGGCATGACTCCACTAAGTCCATTTATTGCTATAAATGGTCTAAGTTTGTTGCTTGGTGTGGGGAGAAGTCCATTGACCCTTTAAGGGCTCGTTTGTCCAATATTCTTCAATTTGCTCTCTCCTTGGCCCAGCAGGGTTTTGCGGTGGCAACTATTAAGGGTTATTTGTCGGCCTTATCGGCTTTCCTTTGTTTGCCGGACCAGCCCTCTTTGTTTAAGTCACCTATTGTTTTACGGTTCATCAAGGGCCTTACCAATAAATTTCCACCAACTCCTTTTATTGTGCCTCAGTGGGATTTGAACCTTGTACTTACTTTCCTGATGGGTTCACCTTTCGAGCCATTACACAAGTTTCCCTTGAGGCTTTTGTCTTTTAAGACTGTTTTTCTGATAGCAATTACCTCGGCAAGGAGGGTAAGTGAGCTTCAAGCTCTTAGTTCAAAGCCCCCGTTCTTGACCATTCATGCTGAACGAATGGTTCTCAGGACCAGGGCTGCTTTTCTGCCAAAGGTGGTAACTCCTTTCTACCTGGGGCAGTCCGTTACCCTCCCTACCTTTTATCCTCCCCCTCGCCCTTCCAAGGAGGAGGAGAGACTTCACTGCCTGGACCCTAAGAGGGCGCTGAGCTTTTACCTGGACAGGACGAGTGAGTTCAGGTCAGAGGACCAGCTGTTTGTTGGATTTGCTGGCTGCAGGAAGGGGAAGGCTGTGCACAAGCGCACACTATCAAGATGGATAATTTTATGCATCAAGATCTGCTACTTCCTGACGGGTAAGGAACCTCCAGAGGGTATAAGGGCTCATTCCACTAGAGCTATGTCTGCAACATCTGCTTTGGCTAGAGGTGTGCCTGTAGAGGACATTTGCAGAGCCGCGACTTGGGCCTCCCTCCACACTTTCGCGAAGCATTACTGCTTGGATTCCGAAGTGAGGGGGGACGCCCGCTTTGCGCGCTCTGTCCTCCAAGATTTCTTGGTATAGTGGAGTGGACACCCTCCTCCGGGAGTGGGGACAGCTGTGGGAATCTATTCACAAGGTGAGGAATCCACTGGCAGATGTATCTATCAGAAGAACTAGTTACTTACCTTCGGTAACGCTTTTTCTGGTAGATACAGTATCTGCCTGTGGATTCCTCACCGACCCACCGCCTCCCCGTTGTCCACTCTTCTATACCAGAGTAATTGTAATGTATGTGTATATATATATATATATATATAGGTGCTGGGTGCTGTAGTACCAACAGCACTACATCAGGTGAGCGACCACATGGCAGGGGAGGTGCTTCCTCTCACCAATAGGAGGCATGCAGGTGGATTTTAAGTGGAAGCGCGGGACTGTTTGTCAATGCAGCAGGGGCGTCTGAGGAAGACTTCAATGTCGAAATGCATAATGCCTTACCTGCGTGTCCAATTAAAGGCTTATTTCCTGAGTTCCCTGCGTGTGCCTCTTCCTACAGTTCTGCTGGAGGTTGTGTGGATATTTTCAGCGTCAGCCAGAGACGCTTCAAGAGGCCACATCTGACAAGTGACTGCTGCATCACTGGCTTCTGCGAGAGCAGTTTTCTTCTTTTGTAACCGAGGTATCGGATTGCAGCAGCACACCTCTCCAGCTCCAGTCAGGCAGAGTTCACTGATAGCAGTTTCGTGACTTTACGGATAGGATTGGATATTATTGCAGCCTAGGACTCAGCAGACTTGTGCTGTGGCGGTGCAGATGAATGCGGGGACACAGGGAAGCCCGAGGACTTCAATTTGCATCAACAACAGTGCGCTCCACTCTGCAGTGCACCACAGCCACATGGACGTTATTTCTTCATTCCCCTCGCAGTACCAACCCAGGGATGTTGCATTCTGGGTGCTGTAGTACCAACAGCACTGCAGCAGGTGAGCGACCACATGGCAGGGGAGGTGCTTCCTCTCACCAATAGGAGGCATGCAGGTGGATTTTAAGTGGGAGCGCGGGACTGTTTATCAATGCAGCAGGGGCGTCTGAGGAAGACTTCAATGTCGAAATGCATAATGCCTTACCTGCGTGTCCAATTAAAGGCTTATTTTCTGAGTTCCCCGCGTGTGCCTCTTCCTACAGTTCTGCTGGAGGTTGTGTGGATATATATATATATATAATAAGCTTTGTTGGGAAGTGACCATGCCCACTTGGGCAGTATTATGAGACATAATGATAATCATTTAATACCTTGTGAATACATGAGAACAGGGTTTATCCATGTGGATTTGCTAGTTAAGATGGTTAATCTTTGATCCTACACGTTTGTGCAGCCTTATTTGATTTGATTTGATTTGACTTATTGTGTCATTGACAACCAAACATCTTTTGTATCTATCTTTTTTGAGGTATTAACTGCATATTATATTGCTTTTTGCTTTAGATACTACACCTCTCCAATATGTCTGCCATGTATTTTACACTGGGGGGTGAGTGCACTGTAGTCCTTTTTCAATGTCATTATTTGGTTTTTTGTAAATAGGACTATCGTTTTGCAATCCATTACAAACGTGAGCAAGCCGTAAGGTGAAACGCGTTGTTTGTTTTTGCTGCCTGAAATAAATCTTTGAAGCACAGCAACCTTGTGTGTCGTCGTGCATTTCCTGTGAACTGGGAAATTCTTCGTAGTGATATATATATATATATATATATATATATATATATATATATATATATATATATATATATATATATATATATAATTTTCAAAGGAAATGTTTTATTTTAAATGTTTTCCTGCATTGGCTTCACACTATGTGTGTGTTCTATCTTGACATTTGTGTACTGTGTATACTGTATATTTATCTACTGTCATCGGTCCGTCCGTGTGCCTCGAAGGCATGGAAAAAAGGGCGGAACTGATGTCATCACGCCGACGCGGACCTAATATGGTGTCGGTGACGTCAGCGGAGTCACGCGCGATGCCGTGCCTCTGTGACATCGGCGCAAAGCTACGAAAGAATTTCCGAATGTTGCTGACGCAAGGGGGATATTCACAAGGTGAGGAATCCACAGGCAGATACTGTATCTACCAGAAAAAGCGTTACCAAAGGTAAGTAACTTGTTCATCAGGCCCTTTCTGCAATCCAGATTTTTGCAGAAGGTACACCGGATGCTGTCACTATAATAGGGCCATTGTCATTTTATCTGTGATAATCGTCTGCAGTCTCAGAATGACAATAAGCCAGCCCCCAGTCTTTGCGAGGTCCGGTAGGGGCTGCTGCAGGCAGCCTCTGTCTACAGATTAAAAGATGAGATGCCCAGAGTGGAAACTTTTAAACTCATGGGGCCTCTCGCAGGGGAACACCTTACCTTCCTGAAATTCCCCAATTTTATTTTAGTGTGATGTCTGTAAGCCGTACTTAATTTGGGGACCCCATATTACAGATGCCTTACAGCCATTTATTTATTTGCAAAGTTTTCTATAGCACTGACTAGACCCGGGGGTATCAGAGCGATTTATATGAGGATCAGAGAGTTACAGGTTCCATAATTACATAGACAAGTATAGACATAGGAGAAAAGAAAAAAACCAATGAGATTACACAATAACGTGAGAATTATTAGCGCGTAAACACACGCCTTATGCGGACTAAAATAACGGACGGTCCGTGAAATTTACAGATGGTTTGTCACCCTAGCTGCAGCGCCTTCTCTGCATCCAGCAAGGCTGCAATGCCTTCTCTGCATCCAGCGAGGCTCCAGCACCTTCTCTGCATCCAGCAAGGCTGCAATGCCTTCTCTGCATCCAGCGAGGCTCCAGCACCTTCTCTGCATCCAGCGGGGCTCCAGCACCTTCTTTGCATCCATCGAGGCTGCAGCGCCTTCTTTGCATCCAGTGAGGCTGCAGCGCCTTCTCTGCATCCAGCAAGGCTGCAATGCCTTCTCTGCTTCCAGCGAGGCTGCAGCGCCTTCTTTGCATCCAGTGAGGCTGCAGCGCCTCTCTGCATCCAGCGGGGCTCCAGCACCTTCTTTGCATCCAGTGAGGCTGCAGCGCCTTCTTTGCATCCAGTGAGGCTGCAGCGCCTCTCTGCATCCAGCGGGGCTCCAGCACCTTCTTTGCATCCAGCGAGGTTGCAGCGCCTTCTTTGCATCCAGTGAGGCTGCAGCGCCTCTCTGCATCCAGCGGGGCTCCAGCACCTTCTTTGCATCCAGTGAGGCTGCAGAGCCTTCTCTGCATCCAGTGAGGCTGCAGAGCCTTCTCTGCATCCAGCAAGGCTGCAGCACCTTCTTTGCATCCAGTGAGGCTGCAGAGCCTTCTCTGCATCCAGTGAGGCTGCAGAGCCTTCTCTGCATCCAGCAAGGCTGCAGCGCCTTCTCTGCATCCAGCGAGGCTGCAGCGCCTTCTCTGCATCCAGCAAGGCTGCATGCAGCGCCTTCTCTGCATCCAGCAAGGCTGCAGCGCCTCTCTGCATCCATCGGGGCTCCTGCGCCTTCTCTGCATCCAGCGAGGCTCCAGCACCTTCTTTGCATCCAGCGAGGCTGCAGCGCCTTCTCTGCATCCAGTGAGGCTGCAGAGCCTTCTCTGCATCCAGCAAGGCTGCAGCGCCTTCTCTGCATCCAGCGAGGCTGCAGCGCCTTCTCTGCATCCAGCAAGGCTGCATGCAGCGCCTTCTCTGCATCCAGCAAGGCTGCAGCGCCTCTCTGCATCCATCGGGGCTCCTGCGCCTTCTCTGCATCCAGCGAGGCTGCAGCGCCTTCTTTGCATCCAGCAAGGCTGCAGCGCCTTCTTTGCATCCAGCGAGGCTGCAGCGCCTTCTTTGCATCCAGCAAGGCTGCAGCGCTGTAATGGCTGGATTTCCTGTCTAGATGGGATCAGCCCCCAGGGGCCCCTGTGACCCAGCCAAAACGTACTCACCTTCCCTTCTTAGATCGTATTCACAATGAGTAGCTATACAGATAAATATACAGATCGCACCTAAGAATGGGGAATAACAATATACATATATGGAGTTTTTTACAATATCTTATTCACATCAGTTGGCCTCGCGGTCGCCCCGACCCAGACCGTTCTACCCTAGGGCAGATCTGACACACAATCCGGCGTGTCTACACACGGGCCTGCAGAACCCAATGCTCCCTTTTCCAAGCGTTCGCGATCCTGCGAAACATCCACGCCAGTATCCCTCCTGGCGCTCTCACTTATCTTATACCACAATCCGGTGGCTTTACACGATAGTATCCTCCCTATCGTTCTCATTAACGCCGCATATCAACGACGACCACATTCCTATGAAACGTTATTGGGATGATATCTCAGCAATCTACTTAGGATAAAACTAAAGTAATAACTTTGGATATGGATTCAGATTATATAATGTACTTTGTGCTCACGACATCAAAGGTCCACTCACTCCCTCCTTATTTAGTTACCACTTATCGGATCGGGATTTCTCATCCGTTCGTCTAAATAGTGCCTAACTAGAAGTGCCATTTACCAAGATTGAACATAAGCACCAGGTACACGATAATTCTATATGAATTAGGGTATTTATTAACAATAGGCATAAATCACATTACTATGCAGCATTACATTTGCAAAGAGAATAAAAGATAAAGGTTAGAGTGCACGCACTATAAGAGTCGGTCGGACATCACCTGGTTAATGGGAAATCGGGACTCGGCAGTCATCTAGGCTCCTGTCTCGTCTCTGGGTCCTGGCTCGCCTTGCAGTCACCCTCAGCCGTCACAAGTACACGTCTGCACAGTTAGGCTCAAACTCGTCTGCTCTCCCTCAGGACCTCGGAACCTTGCTGTTAATTAGCTACCGTCTCTCTCTCTCTCTCTCTGCATTAGTGCGCTTCGCGCCACTTCTCGTTCAGTCTGTTTTCAGAGAGTCTCGGTCTTAAATCTTTCTCCGACTTCAAAGATGGCGACTTGTCCACCATGAAAGTGAATAATAGCAGAGATGCTAACGGCTAGATGCCGCCTACGGACTGACTAACTGAAAAGACTAACACCTTCGCTAATATCAAAGCCCGTTCCTTCATGGAAATTCACGGCCAGTAACCTGCCGCCCACCAAATTCTTGTACCTCCCCGTACCAAGGACACTTTCCCAGCCGGCCGGCCTGAAGTTGTGTCTTCGGAGTGGAGAAAAATACATTCCTTCGATAAGGGTCAGCCTGAACCGGTTCTCTCCAAGCGAACAACAGCTTGAAACTAAAACATTACATTTCACCTAGAAAGCCTTCTCGAGCTACCGGGCAGAAAGCAAAATGGAGTCTGTCTCGTTTAAGGCCTACGGAGCCCATAATATGCATAGCTCCATGAGAAACAGATCGGCATGTTAGCAAATGAGTAAATCATGACTAATACTTATATATCTAACCCCTCACTTAACTTCATAAGCCTTACTCTAAGGGAATTGGCACGAAAATGCCCTTATATCTGTAAGACAGGGTCCCTGTCTATCGGCCTAATCCCTATACTACGAGGGTGATAGGCTGGAGTCACTCTCCATCATTCTCCTTCTCCAGGGAGCTGGCAAAAAGACAGCCATAACATTACACCCCTTGACTCCAGTCTATTAACCAGCAACTAAATGGAACTAACGTCAGTAGATGAATAATATGAAACAAAACTAACTGATCTACGATTCTTCGTAAGTCTAAAAAATTGTAGCAGGGAAGGGATACACTGAATAAAGCAACAAATCGCTATAAGGATGCAGACAATAATAATAACCCCTCCCAAAATTTGTCGTAAAAAATGCATGTCAGGGAGCCAATTAAAAAGCCAGTCAAAGAAACCCTGATCTATGTGTTCTCTAATTTCTGCAGTCAAGTCGTGGAGTTTATTAATATGGGACTGGATATCTTTAGAATGGTCAGACAAATTAAAACAGCATAGACCTTCAAAATCAGAGCATTCATGCCCATGTTTTAGCAACAAATAATCGATAGCGGCACGATTCTGCAAAATAGCTCTACGTTCACCTTGGGAATCTAATAATAAATCGGACAGAACAGTAGAAGTTTGGTTGATCGATTTGACCATCCAGCAGGCCATCTTGCCGATTGTTTTGGCATTATAAACGGCCAATGCAGGAACACCAATAATGGAAAAAGCTAAACCAAGATATTCTGATCTGGAATAAAGATGAACAGAGGAATCACAATCTTCATGCAATGACATAGAATCTCGAACAATACGGGAATGTGAAGGAGGATGTGAAGAAAACATCAGCAAACTTAATCTAGTGATGGCACATGGGCCACCAGAAATATTCGCAGGAATATAGGGCCAAGATGAATTCCCGCATGAAAAGAGCCATCCAGCCGGTAACAACATTGAACGATAATGGCTAGTGGCAACAACTAAACTTTTGCAAGTCATATTGTTCTTCACTGAAAAACATGAATTAGGAAGTCTTTTCATACATAACAAACGCTGGTGAAATGAAAAAGTAGTAGCGGCTTGGAGTTTCAACCGCAAACATTCAGAGATGGCTTTAGGATTACAGGTCATCATGAAGCAAAGGTCACCAGGGGTAATATTAAAAGTAGTGATTCTGGAATTAAGTAGGACATCCTGGTCTGGAAGAAGAGTACATGAGGGACAATACTCATGGGCCAAGAAGTCGCCCAAAATGACATTAGGTCGGGCACTGGATATATTAAATACATGACGAAGTGTATCAGTAGATGCAGGGACAGCAACCAAACAGGTTGATAAAATGTCAGTGACGGACTTCATGGGTGTAAGACAAAAATGCGGAGAGTTCGTCACTCGCTTCGCGAGCGTGATCCAAAAATTGGAGGACTTCTGCCACGCGGACCGCGCGGCTCTTGTTATCCCATCACTCGGCGTCGGTAGATGCTCTCCTCTCCCGGCGTAGCAAGCCAAAAGGAGTCCAACGACGACACATCCTGCAGCAGCAGTCCAAAGAATGGTCTGAAAGAATACAAACACAGGCCTTAATCATTCTCGTAAGTAACATTTATCAGCTGGGACAGCTTCCCAGCCATCTTGCCCTGGCTTCATCACCAAAACGGTATTGTCATGACCGGTCGCAATAATATCAGCCTGTTCAGGAGGATTTTTAGGCGATTGCACCCATATTTTAGCTCCAGGAAGATCAGAGGATCCGAAGCCTTTTTGTCCTCGTACAGTTAGCAACGTTGGGGCAGAGCCTTTTTTGATCTCACCACTGAAGACAGGCATAATCAGTAACTGAGCAACACGGTCAGACTTTTTGATAAACAAATCCGTCTCACTGCTATTAAGCAAGAGAACCTTAATCTCTCCCTGATAATCACTGTCGATCACTCCTCCGAGTACTTGAACACCTTTCAGGGCCAGGCCAGATCTAGGGGCAATTAATCCAAAACTACCGGCAGGTATAGAGACACCAATGCCAGTTTCAACAATTATTCGATCTTTTCCTGGGAAGTGTGCATCATTTAATGCATGCAGGTCGAGGCCTGCGGAACCTGGGGTTGCTCTACATGGAGCCAAAGCACCGGGGGTAATTTCCCAATAAGTCACAGTGGTAGCAATAGAATTAGGTTTCGCATCAACATGTGGAGGAAACAAACGCATCAAAGGAGATTCAGCATGCAACAAAGGACGATTATTCAGTATTAACAAGGCTTGAAGTAAGACATCTCTCCACTGGCTGTAACGGTCATCAGTCAACTTGCGCAACTGTTCTTTCAACAAACCGTTCATTCTCTCAATCAGTCCTGAAGCTTGTGGATAATATGGAATATGAAACACCCAATCAATATTGTTCTCCATACAGAATTCCTGCACCAATCTTCCACGAAAGTGGGATGCATTATCTGATTGAATTTGGAATGGGACACCATAATATAAAATAATCAGTTCCAGGGTTTTAATCGTATTCACTTGGGTAGCATTCTTGCAAGGGAAAGTGACCAAAAGGCCACTATAAGTATCAACTGCTGTACAAATGTATTGACAATTCCTGCTCATGGGGAGCGGACCAATATAATCAATCTGCCAAATTTGGGCGGGCAATTTACCTCGATGTAAGTGACCTCGAACAATTTGAGGCACCTCTTTCTTTCTAGAATGCTGGCAAATGGGGCAATGTAAAATGGCATCTTTAATTAAAGAAAAGGGAATATGAATTCCTCTATCAGCAGCCCACCTGTTAGTGGCTTTCTCTCCAAAATGTCCTGCTTTCTGATGGGCCCATTTCGCCAATCCCGCCAAATCAGAATCTTGTATGTCAACCACTGCCTCAGAAATTTTAGACTGTTCATCTGCAATGTTATGGAAAAATTTGTCAAGGGAGTCGATTGGAGTATGAGCATCCACGTGAAAGATTGTTACAGTACTCTGCGGAAGCATTTCCCAAATTTCCTGCCACAATTCTCTACCCCACAATTCCTTAGAATGCAATTCCCAATTGTGCGAGTGCCATGTGGGCAACCACACCGCTAGTCCATTTGCAGTGGACCAAGAATCAGTGAAAATATGACATGTACCTGGTAACTCCTGTTTCAAAACTTGGTAAACTGCATAGAGTTCAGCATATTGACTACTCTTACCATCTCCAGTCGTGCTCAATAATTTCTTTGTAATCGGGTTATAGGAGACAGCTTTCCAATGTCTCTTGTCACCAATGAACTTCGCAGAACCATCTGTAAACCACACATGTTTTCTATCCTCCACGGACAGATCATCAAATGATTTACCCCACTTCACGGGAGACTCCTGCACTACGGGAACCGAACGCTCACTCTCAGCTTCATTGGAGGGCGCCTGCGCCACTCGCTCATGTAGAACCGCCACACCTTTCGGACCCACACGTGCCCTGTCCTGAATGTACCATTTCCATTTAATCACACTAGCCTCCTGAGCATGTCCAATTCGATGGGACTTCGGTGAACTCAAAACCCACTGCATGATGGGAATCTCAGGCCTCAAAATCACAGCATGGCCTAAAGTCAATTGCTCGGTATCCACCAGAGCCCAATAACAAGCAAGCAACTGTTTTTCAAAAGGAGAGTAACGCTCACCAGCCTCTGGTAGCTTTTTGGTCCAAAAACCTAATGGCACTTTTTGTCTGCCCTGCTTTTGCCACAAACTCCAATTGGCATACAGACCTTCCACGGACACATTCAAATCCACATTACCCTCACTCACGGGCCACAAATCCAAAGCATACTGAATAGCTTCTTTAGCCAAATCAAAAGCAGTCTGTTGAGGTTCACCCCACTCAAACGCATTCTTTTTACGAGTAACTCGATACAGTGGAGCCAAGATTTGACTCAAATGTGGAATATGTTGGCGCCAAAATCCAAACAACCCAATAAAGGATTGCGCCTCTTTCCTATTTCTGGGAACAGCAAAATCAAGAATTTTACGTTTAACTTGTGGGATCACTTCTCTGTGACCTTCATGCCAATTAATTCCTAGAAATTTCACAGCTTGGGATGGAGTTTGTAATTTGTCAGGATTGATTTCCCAACCTTTTGCTCGCAAACAGTCAATGATGCGATCTAAATGAGACTGTACTTGGTCTTGCGTTTCACCTTGAATCAAAATGTCGTCAATATAATGACAAATCTGAACTTGTGGAATCGAAGGCACTTCAGACAAATGTTCCGCCACCAGCCGGTGACAGATTGTAGGGCTATGTACATAGCCTTGAGGAAGACTCCGGAACGTCATTTGACGTCCATTCCATGTAAAACTGAATTGTTCTTGGCATTCGGGGGCAATCGGAATCGAAAAGAATGCATTAGCAATATCGATAGAAGCATACCATGTACCAGGATGCTTTTGAATTCTCTCAATCAATGTAACAATGTCAGGCACTGCCACAGTCAATTTAGGTGTATGTTTATTCAATTCTCGATAATCAACAGTCATGCGCCAAGAGTTGTCACTTTTGCGCACGGGCCAAACAGGATTATTCCAAGCGGATGTGACCGGAGTAATGACTCCCGCGTCAACCAAATCCTGAATCGTAGCTGTAATTTCTTCATGACCACCAGGGATGCGATATTGTTTCTGAGAAATCACTTTCGTCGCTAAAGGGATCTTAATAGGTGGCATGCGTAAACGGCCAACCCGTACGGGTCTGGTCGAAACGTACTGTCTAGTACCAAACTGATAGTAACCATCATCCAAATGCAAAGTCATACCTTTCAAGATGTCAATTCCAATAATGTATTCCAAAAGTGGCACAACTAACACAGAGTATTCTCTACGAGGAATCCTACCAATTTTAATCTCAAGTGCAGTTTGAACTGCGGGCGTTTCTTTACCACCCAGGCCGGTAATTGTAAAAGACTGTCCATGAAATTTCCTTGCTTTACCATGAATTAAAGTGGCCTCCGCCCCAGTATCAACTAACGCTCGGGCCCTTTGGATATTACGATGTTTCCAAAAAATCTCAATATCTACATATGGTCTGTAATCTCTGTGGGCCCACCTGCGTACCGGAGCTTGACCTATTTCCTAGTCCTTATTCCCGCGTTCCGTCAACCAAGACAGATCAGGGTAGATGTTTTCAGTTTTCTTCGGTATCAGAATATCTTGTTCATATCCGTCTCCAGTACGAAACGGATTAGTGTCAGGTTCAAAAAGTTGTGAATTACGGTCAGAGAGTCTGTTACGATCCTCCCTCCTACGTACATCAGGGGAAAAACTCCTTGCATCTCTACGTCTGTTAGAACCACGATCATCTCTTCCCTTTTCACGATCATCCTCTCTCCCCCTCCCATCACTACGACGGGGGGAATCACCACGTTCTTGGCGCCGATCATCACGGCGATCAAAAGTCACACGTCGTCTCTCATCACCACTGTCATCCGAACCACGATCATAATCATTCTTTCGCACACGACGGGCACCTTCCTTCCGATCCAAACCACGCTTACGAAACATATCCCATAGGATATTATTAGGTTCACCATCGATCTCTTCCCTTTTGACACCATCAGCAATGAGAGCAAGAAACATGTCGCGCCTAGAGAACTTATAGTCCCCACCAGTACGACCCTCAGGTCGGGATTGTCTTTCAGGTTTAAACCATTCACCCAGCTCACCAAGCTGACGAACAGACTCAAGCACAGCAGACAAAGGATTGCCAGTTTGATTAATCAATAGTGTCATCATGACCTGCTTGTAAGCAACAGGAGAAGTACGTATAATGCGGTTACGCACGGAAGATGTTAACAAACCATCCAATAACCTATCAGCAGTACTAAGGAAGATACACGTTTTCATGACTTCCTCCTTTAAACGTTGCGACGCATCGCGCAAAGTGTACCACGGCTTTTCATCAGAGGGCCAATCAGACTCTGTTGGATATTTATGATTACAGCCATCAGACGCAAGCTGGAGCAAAGAAGTTTGGACATTACCATTAAAATTTCGAAAATGGTCCTGAATAGTGGAATCAGAACTCAAAGAGCAAAATCGTAAGCAATCAACAGCATCGAGCATAATACCGGAAGCGCCAAGCTCATAAAGACGCACCATCCAGGTAAGCAAGGCCTCACCAGGCCGTTGTTTAAAACGTTGCAGGATGTCACTAATCTCCTGCTGAGTAAAATCTTCAATACAGTCAAGAGGGATGCCACCCGGATTACCAGGGGCTTGTTGTAATTTCCGTCGAAAGATCGGGTGAGCAGAAACTGCGGGAAGAGCTTCCGAGGAAGCCCGCATTTTAGATTTAACAGAACAATCAGGGCAAGCTACGTCATCCGCACGGGAAGAACGAGCACAGTCAGAATCGGGAGTCAAATCAATGCATGAAGCAGATTTACAATCACGTCCGGAGCGAGAAGACTCGCGCTTGTCACCCTCCTCTGCCGAGGAGTCAGAAGTATGAGAATCCCAGATATTACCGTCCCATTCATCAGGGTTCCAATCCAGTCCGGCTTTTGCTACAACCATACGCACCTTGCGTGAAGACACACGTCCACGCCGATGTTTGTATTTATATCGTGCAATACGGACCGCAGCTCTTTCGGCAATGGTCTGATATGTTTCAAGTTTGTCGGCAAGCAGTTTATTTTGACAACGTAAAAGAGTATGCGAATTTTGCAACTCAACACACTGTCCTTCCGTATCTTTAAATTGTTTCTGTAGTTGAACAAACTTCTCATGCAACATTCTGTATGCAGTAAGAACAATCCACCCTCTACGTCCTAAAATAGGAAGCTCATCACCCTTCACTACTGGCGCTTTCTGTAGGCACGAAATCACATCAGCAGGCTCCGCCTGCTCCAAGAATGAAGACCAATTTTCACTTAAACCAGTAGAATCAGCCCACTCACGGGCCAAAGCCTCGTAAGGCGTAGACTCCCAGCCGGGAATCTGGATCGGTAATTTAAAAACCGACGGAGATTTTTTCGGAAACATATTAACACACAAAAAATTATATACACAATTATAAACAAAATTAGATACGTACAAGCCGAGCGCAAACCAACGAGATGAAAACAACACAATGCACACAGGCTTCGTAAACAGTTCGTGACGCCAGATGTAATGGCTGGATTTCCTGTCTAGATGGGATCAGCCCCCAGGGGCCCCTGTGACCCAGCCAAAACGTACTCACCTTCCCTTCTTAGATCGTATTCACAATGAGTAGCTATACAGATAAATATACAGATCGCACCTAAGAATGGGGAATAACAATATACATATATGGAGTTTTTTACAATATCTTATTCACATCAGTTGGCCTCGCGGTCGCCCCGACCCAGACCGTTCTACCCTAGGGCAGATCTGACACACAATCCGGCGTGTCTACACACGGGCCTGCAGAACCCAATGCTCCCTTTTCCAAGCGTTCGCGATCCTGCGAAACATCCACGCCAGTATCCCTCCTGGCGCTCTCACTTATCTTATACCACAATCCGGTGGCTTTACACGATAGTATCCTCCCTATCGTTCTCATTAACGCCGCATATCAACGACGACCACATTCCTATGAAACGTTATTGGGATGATATCTCAGCAATCTACTTAGGATAAAACTAAAGTAATAACTTTGGATATGGATTCAGATTATATAATGTACTTTGTGCTCACGACATCAAAGGTCCACTCACTCCCTCCTTATTTAGTTACCACTTATCGGATCGGGATTTCTCATCCGTTCGTCTAAATAGTGCCTAACTAGAAGTGCCATTTACCAAGATTGAACATAAGCACCAGGTACACGATAATTCTATATGAATTAGGGTATTTATTAACAATAGGCATAAATCACATTACTATGCAGCATTACATTTGCAAAGAGAATAAAAGATAAAGGTTAGAGTGCACGCACTATAAGAGTCGGTCGGACATCACCTGGTTAATGGGAAATCGGGACTCGGCAGTCATCTAGGCTCCTGTCTCGTCTCTGGGTCCTGGCTCGCCTTGCAGTCACCCTCAGCCGTCACAAGTACACGTCTGCACAGTTAGGCTCAAACTCGTCTGCTCTCCCTCAGGACCTCGGAACCTTGCTGTTAATTAGCTACCGTCTCTCTCTCTCTCTCTCTGCATTAGTGCGCTTCGCGCCACTTCTCGTTCAGTCTGTTTTCAGAGAGTCTCGGTCTTAAATCTTTCTCCGACTTCAAAGATGGCGACTTGTCCACCATGAAAGTGAATAATAGCAGAGATGCTAACGGCTAGATGCCGCCTACGGACTGACTAACTGAAAAGACTAACACCTTCGCTAATATCAAAGCCCGTTCCTTCATGGAAATTCACGGCCAGTAACCTGCCGCCCACCAAATTCTTGTACCTCCCCGTACCAAGGACACTTTCCCAGCCGGCCGGCCTGAAGTTGTGTCTTCGGAGTGGAGAAAAATACATTCCTTCGATAAGGGTCAGCCTGAACCGGTTCTCTCCAAGCGAACAACAGCTTGAAACTAAAACATTACATTTCACCTAGAAAGCCTTCTCGAGCTACCGGGCAGAAAGCAAAATGGAGTCTGTCTCGTTTAAGGCCTACGGAGCCCATAATATGCATAGCTCCATGAGAAACAGATCGGCATGTTAGCAAATGAGTAAATCATGACTAATACTTATATATCTAACCCCTCACTTAACTTCATAAGCCTTACTCTAAGGGAATTGGCACGAAAATGCCCTTATATCTGTAAGACAGGGTCCCTGTCTATCGGCCTAATCCCTATACTACGAGGGTGATAGGCTGGAGTCACTCTCCATCATTCTCCTTCTCCAGGGAGCTGGCAAAAAGACAGCCATAACAAGCGCCTTCTTTGCATCCAGCGGGGCTCCAGCACCTTCTTTGCATCCAGTGAGGCTGCAGCGCCTTCTTTGCATCCAGTGAGGCTGCAGCGCCTCTTTGCATCCAGCGAGGCTCCAGCACCTTCTTTGCATCCAGCGAGGCTGCAGCGCCTTCTCTGCATCCAGCGAGGTTGCAGCGCCTTCTTTGCATCCAGCGAGGCTGCAGCGCCTTCTCTGCATCCAGCAAGGCTGCAGCGCCTTCTCTGCATCCAGCGAGGCTGCAGCGTCTTCTCTGCATCCCGCGGGGCTGCAGCGCCTTCTCTGCATCCAGCAAGGCTGCATGCAGCGCCTTCTCTGCATCCAGCGAGGTTGCAGTGCCTCTCTGCATCCCGCGGGGCTCCTGCGCCTTCTTTACATCCAGCGAGGCTGCAGCGCCTTCTCTGCATCCAGTGAGGCTGCAGCGCCTTCTCTGCATCCAACGAGGCTGCAGGGCTTCTCTGCATCCAGCAAGGCTGCAGCGCCTTCTTTGCATCCAGTGAGGCTGCAGCGCCTTCTTTGCATCCAGCGAGGCTGCAGCGCCTTCTTTGCATCCAGCGAGGCTGCAGCGCCTTCTCTGCATCCAGCGAGGTTGCAGTGCCTTCTCTGCATCCAACAAGGCTGCAACGGCTTTGTGTCCGGGAGATCCAACGACCCCTGGCGCAGGTCACACACCGTGGCAGCCTGGAGCACTGCAGCCTTGTGAGGGCCAGCGAGTCCCACCAGACCTCTCTCCACGGGATGGGCAGCCCTGCCAAGTGCTACGCATCAGGCATTAGACTAACGCATTTCAGTGCGGTGTTTCGCATCACTGCACTGAAATGGAAAGTCACGCATTAAAGTGCCTCCTCAGCTGTCAAAGCGGGAGCGCTGCTGTAATGCTGCATCACTTGCTGAATTTACACTGGAGTGAAGGCGCACTGTCACAGTGCCTGCTGCTGAGTGCTTCCGACCTGGGGGCAGGCTCAGCCGGTTGCAGCTTTGGCTGGTGCTACAATGTAACACATTCACTTGAAACAGCGCGCCACCACATTAATATGGACACAATCGAGTGACGTCTTTAAAAGCGCTGTGGGTCGGCGCTGCAGTAGTTCATGAGGAAGTTTTGGCTACTGGCAATGAATGAGTGCAGCTTGCACCGTTAAATCTAATAAGGAATACCCACAACTGGCCCTCCGAGTAGACCCCACACTTGCAGCTGAGAGAACCTGGCCGCAGAAGTGGATCCTCATCGGAGCTTCTGCCTACCTAGAGCACACCAGCAGCCCTGAAAACCAATCCTGCCCGGGCCATGGTCAGGCCCAGCTGCAGCTACCAGCAGGAGCAGGAGTGTTTCCCATGGCTCGCTGCAAGAAGTGAGTGCCTGGAGGGATGTTTGTACTGCTATACTATTTTCTGTGCTGCCACCATGCCTGTGCTTAACCTTACACTTTTCAGTACGTTTTTCATAGTCCAGAGTTGCATGGCAATAACTTGTTTTTGCATAGGTGAACGTCCGCCCACTGCTGGTCACTGAGGTTTACTTTGATGATTACAGCGCCGATCCGAGCAACTTCCGTCACTTCAGTCGAGCCGGCGCTGGCTGTACTAGCTCCTTGACAGGCTGGCTCCCCCGGACTCTTTTTCTTGTACCACTGCAATGTAGATGTCTATTTTGACATCCACGCTGGACATATATCTCATGATTGTGAGAATTGGATGGGCAGGACGTGTTTCTGGAGTTTCCTGATACACATGCTGCCTCTGCTGCCAAGGGATCGCCTGAACATGTTCTATTCTTTTGCCCCTTATACTCCTGTTTCCGACTTAAATGGATTGCCCCCTTTGTAGAAATCTGGGCGTAAGGAGACACAAGGAGGCATATAGAATAATGAAGACAAATACAATGCGTATGATTTATTCTGTACAGCAAAAGTTCCTAATCGCTGCATGGATCAGGCGTACTAAGTACTCTTCTGAAAGCGTTTAGGGTGTAGCTCTTATTGGTGCACATTATGAGGCCCCTCAAAGTTATGTAGAGATTTTATCGTGGATTGTGTCCTAATTCATTAGCACACAGATTTTTTATATTTTTTCATTCCTTTAAAAAGAAATCTCAAGCAGAGGTTTTTTAGGACTCGGACTAGCGTCCCAAGCAGCGGGCAGAGTCCGAGATTTTATGTTTTGGCAGTATGGGGGCTTGAACCCGCCCCTCTTCTCCATTGACTGGCCTCGTAAATGCTGGCCAGCCATTGGAGGAGAGGGGTGGCACTCGGTTCAAGCCCAGTCTTTTCCAGATTCGGGGGCGTTTCTCTCTCGTTTTTTTAAGCCCCGCCCCTTTTCTAGTGGTGGGCGTTACACCCTCCCTCTCGCCGAGGTCCATGGATTCGAATAAATGCTTTTGACTGGAAGAGTCGTCGCACCGAGTGTTCTAGTGTACCCTGAGGGCTGGTTGACGCTGCGAAGGATGATGAGCAAGACGTCCGAAGCATAAAAAATCAAGACCATTAATTCCTCACTTAGACGCACAGACACACCATGACCCGGCCGCCGACGCAAGGCCTGCCGGACTGGGCGTTTGACTCCATTAAACTCCGTCTTGCGCTTCACCACCGGCTTCTAAACCTCAGCCCCCCTGGGCAAATACTCAGGCCCTCGGAGACCCCACGGGGTGTCCCCGTGTTTGTACACGAGGCCGTGGTCTGCGCAGGAACAATTACTCCTACTTAATACTCTTACTTCCATCCACTTAAAGCCAGACTCCTGATTAAAATCTCACTCGCTCCGCACCACTTGCCAAATGTAGCATAAACAGACGTGCGAGCTTCACACCCAGAAACAGGCGGCCTCCCGGGGGCGCGTGCAGGGCAGCTGGCAGCCTGGGCATGTCCCAGCGCGCTCCTGCGGGTCAAGGTTGGGTGCAACACTGGGGTAATCCCGGGGCAGCTCTGCAGCACGTGCTGCACCTGTGCAAGGCAGGGCCCCAGCTCACGACCCTTTCACTCACCCACTTCTTTTATTTCCCTCCTTCCGTCCTCCCTTCCTCACCAAACTCCACTAACCCCCCTTCCTTCTTTGCGCACTCCCCTCTTCTTCCCCCGCTCCCCCTATTTCTCCCGCCGTTCCTCATTTCTATCCTATCTCTTTTCCTTCCCTCCGCCCTCCTTGATTTTTTCTTCTTTCCTTCTTTCCCCCTTTTGCGTCTACCTTTCCTCCACCCTTTTATCCGTTCTCGAGTCCCGAGTCCCTTACCCTTCTTCCTCATACCCCCACCCTTTCCTTCTTTTTTTTATTTCCTTTTGTTTCCTCATTTCCTTTCCTCCTTCCACTTTTCCTTTACTCCACAACCGCTCCTTTTGCTTCATTTATTCTTTTCTCTGTTCAACCCTTTTCCTGTGTGTTCACATCTCCTCCCCTGCACTTTCGTTTTCCTTTTCTTTTCCCACCCACCCTTTAACACCCCTACTAGTTGCCCCTTCTTTCCTTTCAGATTCCTTCTGCCCCGTGCCCTCCGTCCTGCCCCCTCGTCCATTCTAATCTCTTTTACTGCCCGCCCCCTCTTCCTTCCGCCGCTCGCTCACAGTTCCCCTTTTCGGCGATTCACCCTCTATGTCTTTCTTTTCACCCCCTCAGCATTCCCAGCCTCCGGATGCCCCATTTCCTTAGGGTTCAATTCTTGGCTGATGTTCCCGCTCCCATCCCGTGTGCCCCTTTTTACCAAGGGCTGCCCTCCACCTTCCTTCTCTGCTCCCCCCACTTGTGCCCCAATGCACCGTGGGTCCCACCTTCTTTCCCTGCCCTCCCCGCCCAAGCCTTGTGCCCTTTTCACCAGGCGCTGCCCCCCTTGCCTTGGGTCCCACCTTCTTTCCCTGCCCTCCCCGCCCAAGCCTTGTGCCCTTTTCACCAGGCGCTGCCCCCCTTGCCTTGAGTTCCACCTTCTTTCCCCCTACCTTCGAGCTTGTTTCACCAGGCGCTGCCCCCCATTGTCTTGGGTTCCACCTTCTGTCCCCCCCCCCCCACCCCCCCCCCCGAGCTTGTATCCTTTTTCACCAGGCGCTGCCCTCCCTTGCCTTGGGTCGCACCTTCTTCCCTCCCCCCGACCTTGTGTCCTTTTCTCCAGTGGCTGCCCCTCCCTTGCGTTTCACCTTCCTTCCCTGCTCCCATCCCCACCTTTTGCCCCTTTTCACCTGGCGCTGCCCCCCTTGCCGTGGGTTCCACCTCCCCCCTCACCCCCCGCCACACCGACCTTGTGTCCTTTTTCACCAGGGCTGGCCTCGTTGGTCATTCTGCGCCATCATCACAGTGCCTTGTTATGTGTACCACTGTTCCTTACATTTAGACGTAAGTATCCACTTTACAAGATCTGGGTGGCCTATAGGGCACCATTCTGTTTGCTTCAATACTTCTAACAACGTCATGATTAAAAACTAAAATCTGTAAGCGAGCAGATGAGCAGACAGAGCAAGGTGTGTGTGATTTCGAAGCACGCGTGCAGCAGTCTGGGGTACATAATGCTAAGTCGAGATTTGTGGTCCAAAAGTTCCATTAGAGCTGCAGATGGCAAGTGTTTCCTTCCATTCCAAGCTTACGCAATGAACACGACTTACGTGAGTGCCCGGCCCAAACAGGGGCCACCAGGGGCTGGAGGTTTAATTTAGCTGAGTAGTCAGCAGCTTGCAACACGTCAGTCTGCTCCCCAGATTTTAAGAGGAGACCGTAATAGTGGGCACACCGCACACTGAAAGGAAATGAGCTTGGCGTGCAGCTGACAGTAGGAGTATCTAGATATC
This sequence comes from Lissotriton vulgaris, assembly GCF_964263255.1. NCBI lineage: Eukaryota > Metazoa > Chordata > Amphibia > Caudata > Salamandridae > Lissotriton > Lissotriton vulgaris. The sequence goes on along the minus strand of NW_028240611.1, from coordinate 1,455,603 downwards.
TGTATCTATTTTATTATTATTTTGTGCACTTGTTGCTTGTGCTTGCTCCCCTACCCCCCTCGTTGCTTGTGCTTGCTGTCCTCCCCCCCTCGTTGCTTGTGCTTGCTGTCTTGCCCTCCCTCGTTGCTTGTGCTTGCTGTCCTGGCCCCCCCTCGTTGCTTGTGCTTGCTATCCTGCCCCCTCGTTGCTTGTGCTTGCTCCCCTGCCCCCCCGTTGCTTGTGCTTGCTGTCCTCCCCCCCCTCATTGCTTGTGCTTGCTGTCCTGCCCGCCCTCGTTGTTTGTGCTTCCTCCCCGCCCCCCTTGCTTGTGCTCGCTGTCCTGCTCCCCCTTGCTGTACTCCCCCTCGTTGCTTGTTGTTGGACAGGCCTCGTGGCATGCCCGACCCCTCCCCGCATGGTGGGTCTTGGACTACTACCACCCCTGTTCCCAGGACAAGAACTATACCTACAGCCCGCCGGGTCAACCCCCAGCTCTTCCCCGACGGAGCCCAGGCTCGTAACCACAACATTCTCGGCTGGCCCGGGTCCCTTCCCGAACCACCGTCCCCGGCCCAGCCGCCATCTTGGACCCTCCACGACCAGGACTCGTGGCCTCGGGTCGACCTCAACCTCAGGCCCAGCCAGGCCCCGACATCGAGGCACCACCATCCACCCAGGGGGTAACGAGACCACTTGGCGAGTCAATGGGAGAAGGAGTGTCGATGGATCCCCTCCGCATGGTTTCGATCGCCCCCAGCCTCCCTGGGCGCTGGCTCCACCCCCCTGCTGGGTGTCTGGACTCCCTCATCCCGGACCCCCCGACCTCCAAGTGCGAGGGTCCGGACATCAAAGGGCGCCAGACCTATAACTGGGGTAGCTCCAGAGCAGGAAGCCAGTTGTGTCCAGGAGTCGAGAGACACCTAGACGAACTCATCCTTGGAGGCCTGCTGGCGCTGCCGCGGCTCCTCTTCGTGAACCATCCTTGAAGGCCTGCTGACGCTGCCGCGGCTCCTCTTCGTGAACCATCCTTGAAGGCCTGCTGGCGCTGCCGCGGCTCATCCTCTTCGTGAACCATCCTTGAAGGCCTTCTGGCGCTGCCGCGGCCCATCCTCTTCGTGAACCATCCTTGAAGGCCTGCTGGCGCTGCCGCGGCTCATCCTCTTCGTGAATCATCCTTGAAGGCCTGCTGGCGCTGCCGCGGCCCATCCACTTCGTGAACCATCCTTGAAGGCCTGCTGGCGCTGCTGCGGCTCATCCTCTTCGTGAACCATCTTTGCAAGCCTGCTGGCGCTGCCGCGGCTTATCCTCGTGAACTATCCTTGAAGGCCTGCTGGCGCTGCCGCTGCTCCTGCTTGAGAACCCTCCAGCTCGAGGATTGAGAGCTATACACCTGTACCGGACCGGTACCGAGACTGTCCCGCTACCCCTTTACCCCCAGAGACTAGAATTGAAGGAATCACCGTATCCTGATCCTACTGTATCGTCCAGTATAACCTACTTAAGAATACCTATAAAAGTGTGCAGAACCTATCTTTGTGTGGCGTCTATCTGTGGGGGGGGTAGTTGCTCGTCCGTACGATCTAAGGAGAGGGCCCTCGCCAGGAGGCCTCTCCCCCTTGCTCGGCCGACCCTCAGGGTCCCCGTCTAACATTGGTGGCCAGCGGCGCGATTCGAGCCAACGCATAATCGTACGGAGAGTAGTTCACCCCACGACACCCAGCAACAATGACGACAAAAGAGACCGGAACAACCGCAAAATTCCAGATGGAACGGCTAGAAGAATACAGCCACAAGGAATTAAAACAATTCTGCATGGACTTGGGCATCGCTACCACGGGACTGAGCACCAAAGATGACCTCAAGCACGCCTTGGAGTCTTGGGGGGAGACAGAAGCGTCCCCACCCCAAAACGAAAGCATCGAGACCACAGAAACAGTTGCAACACCCGAAGAAGAAAGAAGAGCGGGCCTCCCTTCCGAGGAAGCCCGAGAACGGGAGAGGAGCCGGCTCCACGAGTTGGAACTGGCTCGACTCCGCTTAGATGGGGAACTAAAGCTAGCAGAAAAAAAGATAGCCCTCGAACACTTACGGCTACGGGAAGAACGAGAAGAAAAAAAAAGCCAGAGGGAGCTGGAAGAGAAGAAACTAGTGTACGAACACGAGCGCAGTTAAAAAGAACTAGAGATTCGACGACAAAACCGGGACCTCGGTGTCCCCGAGAACCCGAGCTCCGCTCCCCCTACGGACACCAAGGTCCACATTCCCAACGACGTCGTCCGAGAGTACTACCGGAACGACGACATCCAGCAATGGTTCAAGGCCTACGAGGTAGTCATGATCTCCCACCGTATCCCGCGAAAAGACTGGGGAGCCGGGTTGTGGGGGAGATTCGTGAACGAAGGAAGAGATGCCCTGCTACAACTCCCCGACGCAGAGATGACCTCCTACGAGCACATGAAAGCCGCCCTTCTCACTCGCTATGGGCTCACCCCCGAGATGTACCGGCAGCGATTTCGAGACTGTAAAAGAATCCCCGGTACCACCTGGGTGGAATATGTGAACTTTTTTAGCCGAGCCTTAGAGGGGTGGATCAAAGGCAGCCAGGTCTCCACCTACGAACAATTATTTGATCTCATTGTGTGGGAGCACCTATCCAATAATTGTTTCGTTGAACTAAGGCAGCATCTCCTCGATAGCAAGCTGACCGAACCCCGGAAACTCGCCATCGAAGCGGATCGATGGGAGAGCACCCGGGTCCCCCGGAATTGGCCGGGCGAACAAAACAGAGCCTCCCAGGGGTCCCACCGTCCGCGAGGGGGAGGAGGAGGCCAGGGGCGGGGCAGGGACACCGCCACGGTGCCCACCACTAGCAACCCCCGTCTCCGGCCGGAAGAGGAAGCCCTCCGACGCGACCGGGATTCCGCTCCAACCTCGTCTGCCACAAATGCCAGCGGTCCGGCCTTTACGCCAATGACCCCAACTGTCCGAGAAACCAGTCAGTCCAGGACCCGGGTCCAATGAACCGCCAGATCACCGCCGCCGCCCTCGGAGAAGAGCAAGGCGAAGAAGAAGCCGAAGAGTGCGAACACTACCAGACCGAGTGGGAACCTGCAGCCATGTCCCTGGTATGTATAGGGGAAAGGGACATGGTCCCGCGGGCCCCATCCCAGCCAACACACAGAAGTACAGCCAGTGGGTCACCATTAATGGACACCGGGCCGAAGCCCTCCGTGACACGGGGGCCAGTGTGACCGCAGTCCGTTGCTATCTGGTGACCCCCGATCAGATCTTGCCCAACGTACTTTGTCCAGTACGGTCTGCGGACAACTCCGAAAGCCTGTGCCAGATGGCCCGCGTCCCCTTCGAGTGGGGGGGAGTGTCGGGCATGCTGAAAGTGACCGTCCGAGACGATGCCCCCGTGGACTGCCTCCTGGGGAACGATCTCGAGAGCTCCCCCTGGGCCGCCGTTGAACGAAGAGAGCACCTGGGGATGCTTGGTCTCCCTGAATGGGTCTGTGCGACGACCCGATCCATGGCCGCCTGCGCCATCCCATCCACTGAAGAACCCGAGTGGCCCGAACCTCCACCGCCTGTCGTCGCTGAAGAGACCACCCATGAACCAGGTCCACCGGGGTCCGACAACGAAGCGCCTGACCCACTCCGAGTCCTTCCGGAGCTGGCCCAGTGGCGCCAAGAAGGTGGCCCCACTCAGGAACAGTTCCGCCAAGAACAAAGAACGTGTCCCTCCCTCGAGGGGCTCCGACAGCAAGCCATAGCCCAGAGCACAGGAGATGCCTCGGGGGCCCACTGGATCTATTGGGACAATGAGCTCCTCTACAGTGAGCAGAAGATTGCCGAACTGGGGGCCAGCCGAGTGCTGTTGGTCCCCCTCCGATTCAGAGACTTCCTCTTAAACCTGGCACACGATGGGCCTCTCGCCGGGCACCTGGGGCAGGACAAGACTTACAGCCGCCTGGTGACCCATTTCTACTGACCTAAAATGCGGAATGACGTGATAAACCACTGCCAGGCCTGCCCCACCTGTCAGGCCAGCGGGAAGAGCGGCCGGAAACTAAAAGTCCCCCTGCAACCCTTTCCCATCGTCACCACTCCCTTTGAACAGGTGGGGATCGACATTGTGGGGCCGCTGGAGCCCCGGACAGCGCAAGGGTACCGGTTCATACTCGTCCTGGTGGACCATGCCACCCGCTATCCCGAGGCCATATCTCTCCGGACCGTGACAGCGCCCGTGGTGGGCCGAGCCCTGATGGGAATATTCTCGCGGGTGGGCTTCCCCCGAGAGGTCGTCAGTGATCGGGGCACGGATTTCATCTCCAGATACATGAAGTCCCTATGGCAACAGTGTGGGGTCACCTACAAATTTACGACCCCCTACCACCCGCAAGGAAACGGACTAGTGGAACGATTCAATCGCACCCTCAAAGGGATGATCATGGGCCTGGAAGAGCCCCTACGCCGCCAATGGGACGTGCTGCTACCCTGCCTCCTGTTTGCCTACCGGGAGGTCCCCCAGAAGTCCCTGGGATTCAGCCCCTTCGAGCTCCTGTATGGGCACCCCGTCCGGGGTCCCCTCAGCCTGGTCAAGGAAGGGTGGGAGGTGACCCCCCAGAAGACTCCTGTTGTGTACAAGTACCTCTTGACCCTCTGGAACCAGACTCGGCGGTTCAGGGAACTTGCCAAGGCCAACCTCAAAGCCAGCCAAGAAGACATGAAACGTTGGTACGATCAAAATGCCTCATCCATTGAGTTCGAGCCGGGACAACGGGTCTGGGTCATGTCCCCGGTCGACCCTTGCGCCCTCCAGGACAAATGGACAGGACCTTTCAAGGTGGTGGAGCGCAAGGGCCCCGTCACCTACCTGGTAGACCTGGAATCCCCCCGGAACCCCCTCCGGGTCCTCCATGCCAACCAGCTTAAGCCTCACTTTGTGCGCTCTGAACTTAGCCTCCTGATGGCTACCGACAGTGGGGCTGAAGAGGACTCCGAGCCCCTCCCCGACCTCCTGAGAACCCGCGAAAAAGACGGCTCCGTGGAAGGAGTCCACCTCTCTTCTGCCCTGACACCAGCACAACGCCAAGGCTGCCAAGACTTGCTACAGCAGTTTGCCGACCTGTTCTCCCTCACCCCTGAGGTCACCCCCTGGTGCCTCCACGATGTCGACACCGGGGATAGCACCCCTATCCGGCACAGGGCCTACAGAGTGCCTGATCGAGTACGCGCCTGCATCCAGTCAGAAGTATTCAAAATGCTGGCCCTAGGAGTAATCGAGCCTTCCGACAGTCCCTGGGCCAGCCCGGTCGTGCTGGTCCCCAAGGCCGCTGCCCCAGGCGTCGCCCCCGAACTCAGATTTTGTGTGGACTACCGGGGCTTGAACGCCGTCACCCGAACAGACGCTCACCCCATCCCCCGAGCTGATGAACTGATCGACCGTCTGGGGGCCGCCCGATACCTGAGCATCTTTGACTTAACAGCGGGCTATTGGCAGATAGGTAATACAATCAAGAGGGTGTATCAGGGAAATATTTATTGACCTGTTGCATTGCTACGATCCCTACGTATAATGAAAAAACAAATAATAGCAATGGGTCAAAAACAACTTAAGCTATCCAGAAAAATGTGTATGTGTGTTGGGATACAATCTATGAATCCAAGGTATTCATGGTGAAAAATTGTGTTCCCATCAGATACCCGTCCTGTACCGCCCTACATCATTTGGCATCCTTCACCCGAAGGAAGTGGAAACATGTCCACTATGGATTAGGTAGATTGTAGCCTAATCGTGTAGAAGGATGCAGGGATGTGTTGGAAGAAATGGTATCAGGGGGGAAAAATAACTAGCAGTGCAATTAAATGAAAGTGCTATGTGCAATAGGTAAGTGAATAAGTTAATATTGGGTTGCAGGAGTGGAAAATGAATTTTAATAGGATCCTACCCACACCCAAGGTTAAAAAACAGTGCAAAATAGTGTAACAAATAACTACTTAGATGTAATCGAGGTCGACATGTTTCTGCAGAGTAGTAGGGTCAAGGGATCCCTGTCTGCTTCTTCAGGACCTTAATAGAAAATGCTACTGCTGATGAGTGTGTTATAGTGATTTAAAATCATATCACCTGAATTCGCCCGTCGAGATGATCAGGATAACCATAGAAACATTATGGATGGACGAACAGAGAAAGAATACACAGTTAGTAACGATAGCTTGTATAGAGAGATAGATATCTCGTGAAAATTACATGATGCCAAATAGTATTGATCAATGATTGCTTAATAATCAACCTAAATTGGTCAAATCGACCTTGATTAGAGAAAGAATAACATTATATTCACTCATCCACTGTCTGGGGAATAAACTCTCCACCTCACCCGGCCACAGCTCAGGTACAAATGGAGCACCGCTCTATTGGAAAGAAAGACGAAGAAAACACTATAGAAAGAGGAAGAGCTAACAGGAGCAAAGGCTAGACACGCCCTGTCCCTGACATGCGTAGGTCATGCATTTCTGAATTTGCATTTAGTAACCTACGTGGGTGCCTGTCTGCAGTGGCTGTAAATGTAGGGAAAGTATCTAGTATCAGAAATATTGGTGTGTGGTGGACAGGCCACGTGAAGGGCTTGCTTCCTCCCCGCATGACAGGGCCCGAGCCCGGCCCTCCAGGTGTTACCCACAGAACTAACCCGCACCCCGTCTCATACGGGACTCCTGCCCCCGGACATCTCTGCATCATGGGGCCGAATCACTACCGGCCCCCTCGCCCGGCCCGGCCGCCATCTTGGACACTGCACCACGAGGCCGCGTGGCCTCAGATCGACCCTAACCCTGGGCCTGGCCAGGGCCCGACATCCCGGCACCACCATCCACCCAGGAGGTGAGCGGCCCACTTGGCAGGTCAATGGGAGAAAGAAGTGTCGATGGCTCTCCCCCGCCAGGTGCCGATCGCCCCCAGCTCCCCCGGGCGCTGGCTCCACCCCCCTGCTGGGTGTCTGGACTCCCTCATCCCGGACCTCCCGACCTCCAAGTGCGAGGGTCCGGACATCAAAGGACGCCAGACCTATAACTGGGGCAGCTCCAGAGCAGGAAGGCAGTTGTATCCTGGAGTCGAGAGACACCGTGACAAACTCATCCTTGACGGACTACTGGCGCTGCCGTAGCCCTGCCTTGTGAACTGCTGTCCTACCTGCTGGCGCTGCCGCAAACCTTCTGAACCCTTCATCTTCACCGGGACCTGCTGGCGCCGCCGCGGACCGTCGCTACCTACGATCATCCCGGGACCTGCTGGCTCCGCCGCGGCCCGTCCATCTAAGAACGCCGAGCTCGAGGATTGTGAGCTAACCATCTTATCATCACATCTACCAGAGTGGTAACCAGACTGTCCCGCTACCCCCCTTTCCGCCCAAGAGACTAGAATCGAGGGGACCCCTGAGTCCAGACCTCCTTGTACCATTCTACCGTACTTAAAGATTGCTTATAAAGAACGTTAAACCTTATCCTTGTGTGGTGTACGTCTGTGGGGGGGAAAGTTATTCGTCTGTACGATCGCTGGAGACGGCTCTCCCCGGAGACCTTTCCTCCTGTCCTCGGCCGACCCTCCCGGTCCGTCTAACAGTGTGGAATGTCCTCACGTTGCAAGTACATGCCGATCGTGATTAGTACTAATTGCGCTGAGCAACGCTGCAGAGAGAGATTTTGCCCAACAAACTCATGCAACAAGCGGAAACCCAGACCGCTGGTATATTGAGCGTCCAACTATTGTGGAGAAAAGTTAGCAAAAAATGCTTTGGAAGACGCGTCGATGCGACCAGGAGTTACTGCCGCCAAGTACAGGGAAATCAAGATTTCTTACCCGTCACATATACGCTCTAAACTAGCGTGAGCCCACTAGGTTTGTCCCGTCTCGTCTCGAAAGAGCTTACCTGTCCGTCGGTACTCCTGACATCCGTCTAGGCCAGAGGTCTTCAAACCTTTGAAGGTTGAGCCCCCCCAGCGGAATTTTTGTAAATGTCGGGCCCCCCCACCACCTGACAGAAATTTCTGGAATCTGGTACACTACATATTTGACCGCTACCAGCATATCCCTGGCCATATCCGGCAAATAATGTTCAAAACAATGAGTGTTTCCTCCTTCTCCATGAATTCCCTCACTACCACTCACCAACAATGCACCTCATCTCTCTATAGCACCTTTCTGGCAAACATATAATTTTTTTTATAGTGCTACTCATAGTTTCATCATACTCAGGGGTATATGTACAAGCACCTATAGATACCACACCGTCACTTTTTACGATGTTGTGGTGGTGATAGGGGCATTGCCGTATTTACACGGCAGGGTTAAGCCACTTAACTTGGCTTAACGCTGCCTTGTAAATGCGGCCCTCTTTCATACTAAGCTTAGCGTGAAAGGGTGGGCAGTGGGTGTTGCAGTGGGCGTTCCACTGCAACAGGCACTGATTTTGATGTTGCGCCCTATTTACAAGGGCAGCGTAAAAGTGAGGCAGCGTTAAAATTAAGAACAGGGAAAACCTGGTCTTAAGCTGGTGAAAGTAGGAGAAATACATTATTTCTCCTCATTTTTGCTTCATCCATTTGTGCTGCCTTGTGCAGCACACATGGAAAAAGCAAAATGCCTTGTATTTGTACTCTTTAAAAAAATCAATTTTGTGATTTCTGTGTGTGCTGCATTAAGCAGCACACATGGAAGTGAGACAAATGGCATTTAAAGATTGTTTATGTACAGGAAGGTCCTCCTCCTGAACATAAACAATATTTTCCCTGCACCCAGACAGCCTTGAACTATGGTGCAATGGTGTCTGCGTTGGCACTACACTGCTAAGGGGAAACGCAAGGCTGCACCATATTGTTGTAAATATGGTGCAGCCTTCCGTTTCTGAAGTGGCGGAGAGAGGCTTTAACACATGACTGCTAAACGCCTCACTCCGCAACTTCCTTGAACATATGCCCCTCCAGTTCTTTGATCTGCATGGTACACCTTCTTTGTAGCAGGCACATTAACCCTCTGTGCTGTGAGGGTGGCAGGAGTGCTCATGTGAGTGCACAGTGAGGTATGCGACAGTGTGAGAGTAGGGTACATGGAGTGACTGCAGGGTGAGTGAGGTGACCATATGAATTTGGGTGTGCATGTTAGTGCAGAGTAGGACTAATGAATGCATGGTTAGTGATGGGCTTGTTTAAGTGAGATTGCAGATTGAGCAGTGAGGGGGACAGGTGAGTGAAGTGTCACATGATTGCAGGGTGGGTAGTGTGCTTGTGTGGCTGCAGGTTGAGGTACAGGGAAAACCGCGGAAGTGCATTGTGAGAGCAGCGTGATCACTGAGTGCAGGGTGAATGGTGTGAGTGCTTGGGGGTCAGTATGAGGGAATTGTGATCGCTGTGGGTGCAGGGTGAGCATGAAAGTGAAGGACGAGAATGAGGAGGAAGTTGTCTGAATGCAGGGTACATTCCCAGACACTTGCAGTAAATAGTTGCAAAATAGTTGCTTTCAGTTTTAGAAAAGGGGGCTCCTTGCCTCCCACTGCAGCTAAAGCATTTCAGCTGTAGCAATTAACCAGGATAGCCCCCCCCCCAAACATAGCTGCAAAGGTTTCAGATTGAAATGTGTGACATTTTCTTAATTTCAGTGTAATTATGAGTGACATTTCAAGGACTGTGAGTGACAATTTCTTGCAGGCAAACTCAAGCAGTGAAGACGAGGGAAACATACATATCAGAAATGACACCCATGTGAGCAACAAGGAACTCTAAGACGAGTCACATCATAAACCACAAGCTGTATTACAGAGCGGTGCACCCCGGTCCTGAATATTGCCCACTGCCTGCCAAGCCCCGCTGGTGGCCCCATCACACCAGTTGCAGCCTCTCACACAGAGCTACCCGGCATGCTCTTCTTACTCCGTGTTGCTTTGCGCGCTGAAAAGTTACGTTGGCAAGCACCACAGTCGCTCTCACAGTCACCTGACCCAAAACAGGTTAGTGCAAGCAACTACTAACACAGCTTACTGTCAGTGAGAAGACAGACTGCTATGTAATGTACAGCTCTCAGCTGTTACAGGGCAGACAGGCGGCAGCTCTGAAGATGATCATGACTGAGGCACAAGAAAAAAAAATAACTGTCAGGGGTGTTGCCAAGCAGGCCTGCGCAAATTACATAAAGCAAGAAAAATAAAGATGCGCAGTGAAAATCGGCCTAAAGCTGAAACCTGCACTCCATGCAAGCTTCTCAGGAAAGATCTGCTCAACGAGTCCCTAGGAGGCCTCTGCAACACGTTATGAGATTACTTGCATTTTGATGTGAAACCGAGCCCGCACGCGGCAGAGATGAACAGAGGCCCCTGCACACATTTGTTTTCAGATATATAAGCGGCTCTATCCCCTCTCCAACAACATGGTTCACCTTTGTCTTCAGAAGGGCAGTGTAAACCCTTTATCAGTGCTGCACCCTCCCACAATAATTACGTCTCATTTACACCTGTGCTTAGTCCCTTTACGGCGATTACATGGCTGAAAGGGAAATCTTGTATTGTTAATGAGGCTTTAATAGTTTTCACCCCTTCTTCGGGCCCCTGCAGCTTCGCTCTGCCGTCTGTTACTTTAATCAGAAGAGGACAAAGGTGAGATTTACGGTGGACTACGAGCCCCCCCTGAGACAGCGGCACGCCCCCCCAGGGGGGCGCGCCCCACAGATTGAAGAACTCTGGTCTAGGCTGTCATGTGGGAGGTACCTGGACGGACAGGAAGCAGACATTTAAACTTTCTTTCACGGGCTGCGAAGAAGGTCACGTGACTGCTTGTGTCACGTGCGCTAATTCGAATGGGCTGCTGGGAATTGTGGTTTATCTATGTGGTGGGAACAACTGCACTGATAGAGATAAAAGAAACACTAAGGTCGTAAGTCGACCGTGAGTCCTTTATTTTTATTTTTACTGATATTTATACCGCTCGTTAATGAACTGGCACATGCTATATTCTAATGATATTAAAAGAATCATTGCCTCAGTTAGAACAGAACTATAGTCTTGCTCATGTGGATGTAAGTATATCGCACTGCAATTACGTCAGGCTGATAGAATCGAAGTTGGTCAGTGTCGATTGAACACAGAGACCCTTCATAAATCTATGCCAATTATGACAGCCCTATCTACACTATAATGGAACTCTTCATTAAACCACGAGGTCTAATGTGATCGTGAAGAACATCACGATTGTGTAGGGCTGCTAAAATTAGTGGTCTATGTATATTTTATGCCACAATGACTAGAAAAACAATTTAGAAGGATAGATTACTGTGATTACTTTGTGTTCGTTTAAAAAAAACTTTTATAGTCAAGTGTTTGGAGTGTCACAACAAATGCTCACTGTTGACACAATACCTAGTGAGGTTCACAACATAAGGACACCCAATCGCCGAGAAGTCTATCATGACATCCACGGGATGTCTTCATTGAGACCTGTTTTGTCAGTTTGTAATTTGAACACCCACCTTTGCTCTCTTCTGTGTAGGAAGGTGCTTATGTCAGAAACTTGCTTGGGTATCAAAGGTTCTAGCACAGTCCAATGTAGATCGGTAGGAGCATGGTGAGCTGTTAAAAAATGCTTTGTCAATCTCGTAGCCTGCTTATTGCAAAGTATTGAGCTCTTGTGCTCTGTATCCTTATCTTTATTTTCCTGGTGGTCATGCCCACATACTTTTTTTCACAGGGGCAACTAATTAAATACATTAGGTTCGAACTGTTGCAATTCGTAAACCTACGTTGTTCCCATGGTCGTTCTGTGCCAATATTTTTTATTTTTTTATTTTATTTTATTTATTATGAGAAAGCACATCACAAAGTACAAATATTCGTTCGCCTACAACCCATCTCGGGCCGGCAGTGGGTCTCTGCGCAACAACCATGACACATAGGATGACACATGAAAATCATAGAGTTCAATTCAAGACATCGCAGCAGTTCAGCAGAAGCAGGTCTCCCTCTGTAGGCTTGTACAATCTGCGTTGTAATGTGCACTGTAAATAAATGGATAAAGCAGTACATTTTCAACTTTTCCTCCCAACCAATTCCCTGCCCCATAAAACCCGCCTCCCCTTAACTGGTCCCCTGGTTGTGCTCTCCATGTAAGTTCTCAGGCGTCCCGCTGGCAAGTTGTGGCTAGTGCAGCATACCACTCTCCATCTTTCCGGAGTGTCACACCCCTGTTCTCACATCTCTAGGGATGGGGTAACTCCTACCACCCATTGACTGTCTGGTGTGTGGGGGAGCGCCCTGGCCGGATCAATCAGGCTCCAATTGCACGTCACTCCCTCGTTCCTCCCCCTCTCCCTCTTCTGAGACATCCCCGTCCGACCTGGAGGACAGGTAGGTCTGGTACAGCCCCCAGAAGTTCTTGGGCCGACTTCTGGGCGGAAGGAGCTCACTGTATGTTTCCGCCTGCGTGTTACAGTACATCATGTCGCTAGCCCACCGCTTGAGTGTAGGTAGTGGGCCCCTCATCCAGCATAAAGCGACTACACGTTTTGCAAGGAGCATTCCCATGCTTACCAGCTTTCTAACTGAGACGGGTATCAATTTCGTGTATCCCATTAGAGCAAGGGCTGGGTCCATTGCCAGGTCCAGCTCCACGATAGCGCTTATTTCAGCAAAAACGCAGGACCAGAACCTCTGGACCCCCGGGCAGTTCCAAGCTAAATGCAGGAAGTCCGCAACCTGGGCGCGACACCTCTCACAGCGTGGAGTGTCGCGGAGACCGTACCTGTGCAGACGTTCCGGCGTATGGTACACCCTTTGCAAAAATTTAAAGTGGACCAAACGGTGCCTCCCGTTCAGGGAAATTCGTCTGGAGGCCGCACAGCAGTACGCCCACATGCTGTCATCGACATGGGTGCCTAGGTCAGTCTGCCAGGCTAAGCGCGCCCTCGTGTAGAGCAGGGCCGTGTGCTCGTGTCCTATCTTGTAAAGCCTAGTAATCAGCTTCTTCGGAGACTCAGTGTCTATGACATACACCAGTTCCGGGACTTCAGGGGGTTCCTCCATGTCAGGGCCCAGCAGTTCTAACAGGGCACTACGTACTCTATGGTACTGGAAGCGCTGAAGCAATGAGGTGCTCTCCCTCCCATGTGAAATCTGTACCCACGTCTTCACCTTCCCTTGCACGAATAGGTCCCCCAAAGTGCGTGCGCCCAGTTCGTGGAGGACCCTATGGACACCCGGTTCCGTCAATGTTGGTAGCCAAAGCGCCCACTGTATCGGCATGTTGGGTGCGTACATCAGCTCTTTGTTTTGCCTCTGCAAAATGGAATGCCAGGCGTGGTTAGTGGACAGTAGAGAGTCCAGCATGCCCACTCTGTGGTCTTTGGGGCCAAAAATGGTCGCAGGGAGCGGGGTAGGGTCTGCAAACAGCCGTTCCAGAATCACATGCGGAATGTCCTGGTTGCCATGAATCCAAGTGTGGAGGTGGGAGGCTTGCGCTATCCTGTAATAGCGTTCCAGGTCCGAGGCAGCCAGCCCCCCTTGCTCATATGGCAATTGCAGTACCTTCCATTGCACCCTAGGTTGTTTCCCAGCCCATGCCAGTCTCACCAGGAGTTTGTTTAGGGTTGCGAAGAAGGCTTTCGAGAGGACCATCGGGAGATTATTGAAAAGGAACAGAAACCTCGGGAGAATAACCATTTTCATCATGGCTATCCTTCCCATCAAAGACAGCGGGAGCTTGATCTGTAGTTTTCCCTCAGCATAATGTCTGGGTCCATGTGGAGCATGATGCCCAGATATCTTATCGGTTCAGTGGACCATTGGAGCGGGTAGTCCATCTCGAAGGGGTCAGTGATTGGGGTCAGTGGGAAGGCGACCGATTTCGCCCAGTTAACCTTCAGTCCGGAGAGTGCGCCGAACCTCCCTACTTCCCTCAATACCGATGCAAGATTATTGGCCGGGTCCCTGACATACAGCAGGGTGTCATCCGCATACGTGGAAATACCAATCTTGTAGGTAGGGTAGTTGAAGGCTTCGTACGAGTGGTATTCCCGAATCGCACACGCCAGTGGCTCTGCCACCAGGGCGTAGAGTAGCGGGGAAAGGGGGCACCCCTGTCTCGTGCCTCTGCTGATGGAGATCGGCTCCGAGACTGCATCTCCCAGTCTAACTCTAGCTGTGGGCTGATGGTAAAGGGCGCCAAGGAGTTGGAGGAAGAGCTCTCCCAGCCCCAGCTTCTTCAGTACTTTGCGCATGAAAGGCCACTCCACGGAGTCGAAGGCCTTCTCCATGTCTAGAAAGACCGCAATGGCTTTGGTGTCATGCCTGGTGTGCTGCATGGCTCCCATGACCGTGCGGATATTGTAAGTGAGGTTCCTAGCCGGGATAAACCCTGCTTGCTCCGGGGCTACCAACTCAGGTGCCACAAGTGCCAGCCTGGTCGCCAGCACCTTCGCGTAGAGCTTAGCGTCCACATTAAGAAGGGACAATGGGCTTGCCAGGTTTCAGTATAGTGACAATGAGTGCCTCTCTCATAGAGGGCGGCATAACGCCGTACTCACAAATTTCGTCAAAAAGGGTGGAGAGGTGGGGCAACAGCTTGTCTTTGTACGCCTTGTAAAAGGCCACAGTCAATCCATCGATCCCGGGGGCACTTTCCGATCTCATGCCGTCTAGCGCGTCTGATATCTCCTCACGGAGTATAGGGGTCATCAGGAATTCCCTCTGCCAGTTCTCGAGGAATGGCATCCTGATATAGCTGAGGTAAATGTCAATTTGGTCCTCCACCCCCGAGATTTTAGTGGTGTACAGTTCCTCGTAGAACCTCCTAAACTCCGCTAGTATGTCTTCCTCCGCCGTTAGTGTCTCCCCCCCTGGATTTCGCATTTCCGTGATTGTCTGCCTACGCCTGTTGCCCTTCATGATCCTGGCTAGTAGTGCACCTGGGCGGTCACCCTCTCCATACGTGCGCGCTGTCGCATATTTTCCTAAATGTCTGACCTCCCTGTCCGCCTCCTCGTGGAACTCTTTCAGTAGTTCTTGCAAGGTCCCATCCCCTGGCAGGTTCGGGTCGAGTAACTGGCGGCGTTCATAGTCTGCTATCTGCCCCTCCAGATACTTCAGCCTGTTTCTAATTGCCATCAGGACACTGGAGTGCTTCGCCATGACCACCCCCCTTACGTACACTTTAAATGTCTCCCAAATCGTCCCAAAGCTGTCCACTGAGCCTAGGTTGGTGGCGAAGAAGTTGTCTATGTCCTCTCCCAGGTCAGCCCTGAATGACTCATCCAGCAAGGAGTAAGGTGGGAAACGCCACGTGAACGGAGGGATTCTCTGCTTGGGAGTGTTCAGTACCAACAATACCGGGGAGTGGTCCGACAGGGTTCGGGGAAGCACCCTGCAGCCCCTGACCGTGGAGAGTAGGGTATGTGTGGCTAGCCAGTAGTCCATCCTGGTGTGGATGTTGTGGTACGCAGAGTAGTGCGTGTACCCCCCCTTGGCGCTATGTCTTTCTCTCCAAACATCTACCAGACCCAGTCTCAACATTTCTGCCTGCATTTGTTGCACAGCCGCCGCCGGTCGCCGGGGGGGGGGCGCCGATCTGTCTAGATCTGGGCTAAAAGTGAAGTTGAAGTCTCCCCCCCAAAGCATGCTATCAGCGGACCATTCTGCACAATGTTCCGCTACTGCCGCATAGAAGTCAGGGGAGTCGTAATTCGGGCCATAGACGTTCATGACCAGTAGGTTGTGCCCCTTGCCTGTGCACCTGCTCAACACAAATCTCCCCTCCGGGTCCGCCTTCATCAGTGCAAGGGATAACTTAGATTTCGGGTTGACCCACGTGAGGACCCCCCTGGCGTGTGTGGTGAAGCCTGCGTAAGTGGAGTGTCCCTGAAGCCCCCTGTGCGTGAGCATCTTGCTGGTATTGGGCAAGTGAGTTTCCTGCAGTAGCGCCAGGTCTATGTGGTGTCTTTGTAGATAGTGTAGCACCTTGCGGAGTTTCCGATAATCATTTAAACCCCTCACATTCCAAGTAACGGCCTTAAGGGTCTCAGTATCACTCAGTAAATCTGCATGTGTCGTGTTAGCCATTGACAGTGAAAGAGGACATCAATTGCAATGTAGTGACGAGTACCCCCCCCTCCAGAAGTAGCAGTTGCCCACCCACCCTGCGGAACATAACATTTCAGAGCACATTTTGGACCCCCCCGAACATCCCCGAACTCAGAACCCCCAATTCCCCCCACCTCCCACAGTCAACCAACCCCAACCTGGTGTGACCGAGACCCCTGCATTCCTCCCCCCCACCCATCATCAAACCCATGCAACACTTCTCCAAACAGGCTCAATACGAGCCGTAAGCTCTGTAAGCACTAGGGCAGAGGTAGCCTACTCAGTCTTTTCGTCGTACTCAGTCCTTTCGGGACTACCGTGCAATGTTCATAAGCTGCCCCTTCGCCCGCGCCCCCTTATGCTAGTGCGGCAGTGAGTTGTAAATTCCGTATACTACTAGCTGTAACGTCCCCCCCCCCCCCAACTCCAACCTCCCTGCACATTCCTTGTGTCGGTGCCCCTTTCGAGACCACCCCAGCTTAGGATAACTGTAGAATAGATAGGACAGCCCCCCATGGGAACTAGTACAATCTGTGCAGATCTCACCCAGAATTTCACATACTGTAGTCCAGCAGTCTCAGTGTATTGCCCCGAGCGGGCGCCTCCTGGCCAGCAAAGTGGGGGGGCGTCTCGGTCACCGGAGTAGCTGAGTCCCCAGAGCGTGTCTCTGCACACCCCCTCTCATCAGTCCTGATCCTCCAGATCCTCTTCGCCAGTACGCTCCTCTGCACGTGCCGACGGGCTACCTCGGTTCTCTTTAATCCACTGCTTCAACGATTTTTGCAGTTCCTTGGGATCGGTAAAAAAATGCGAATGTCCTTGCCTGTTAATGCGCAGCCGCGCCGGGTACAACATGGCGTAGTCCAGGCCCAAGTCTCTAAGTTGTTGTTTGTACGGGACGAATTGTCGCCTCTCCTCCTGGACTTTGGAGGTAAAATCAGGGTATAAGGATATGTCCATTCCCTCGTACTGTAGCTTCCCCTTCTCTCGAGCAGCACGGAGGGCAGCGTCCCTGTCCCTGTAATTGAGCAGTTTCGCTATAATCGGCCTAGGAGTCGCGCCTGGGGGAGGCCGTGGACCCAGAGTGCGATGGGCGCGCTCCACTATAAACATGGGGGAAAAGGTGTCGTCTCCCAATAGCGTCTTAAGAAGCTTCTCAACGAAGAGTTCCAGTTTACCCGTTTGGGTCGACTCCGCCACTCCCGTGACGCGGATGTTGGAGCGCCTGGAGCGCGCCTCCAAGTCCTCCGATTTCTCCTGGATTACCTGCAGCAGCCTCCCAAATTGTTTGCGGTCAGCGTAACATTCAGTTTGCGCCTCCTCCGCCTCCGTCAACCTGCGCTCCGCCATATCCAGCCGCTCCGCATGCTTGTCCACTCTTTCCGTCATCCGGTCCATCCGGTACGCCAGGGCGTCAATCTTGGTGCCGATGGCCGACATGCCCTCCTGCAGGCCTTTCTCCATTGTGGTCAGCATTCCTTTTATTTCCGCACATAGTGAGGCACCCGGGTCACCAGTAGCACCCGGAGACTGGGCGACTGGCTGTTCTGGCCCCTTCTGTCTCCGCTGGTCAAACGTGAGTTTCGTCTGTGTCCTGTCCCCCTTGCCCATCGGACCGTTAGCTGGGGAGGCGGGGGGGCACAAGAAAGAGAGTATTAAGGATGTCTCAAATGGTCTGCGTGCGTCCCCTCTCCGTCCGCAGGGCGATACTGGGGGACCGTCAGCCAGGCCGCTCTGATCGTGTGCCCAGGCGGGCTCGGCCTATAGTTCCTTCTCGAGTTGCTCTAGAATACCCCCGGACCTCTTCGGAGCGTCGCTCTTGTGGTGGGGGTCCTTCCTGCAGCAGACTTTCTCTCCCCAACTCTTGCCCCACGCCCCCGATTTACCAGGGAGTGCTATAAGGTAGAGAGCAGAGGGGCTCGTGCCTTCGCGGGGTTTCGCCGGCGCCACGTGGTCCCCCACTGGTTACCTCGTTGAGCAGTCGCCTCTTTTTCGTCTCCTCTGCAGTCCCGAAGCACCCAAAGTCTGTCCAGGGCGCCCTCAGAGGTGATGGGAGGGTGTGAGAGAGCTGTGGGGGCCGCCGACCTCAGGTCCCGTTTAGCTCCGGGATGTTCGCATCGGGCGGCCGCACGTCTGGTGACGCAGCTCGGCAGTGCGGTTCAGGAGAGGCCGGGGATCTAGGCCTGGTCCGTCCAGCTCCGATAGGTCGTGCAATGGAGGTCTCCCGTGCTCGCTTCTTTCCCAAATTGCGGTCGGAGGTCCGTCAGGGGTAGGGGAGTCAGCCCCCGCCGAAATCGCTCGGTGTTCGCCGCTGAAAAGAGGATCTTTGTCGGATATTTGGCGACGCTAGCTCGGAGCTCCGCTCTTACGCGTCCGCCATAGACGCCGGCTAGCTCCGCCCCGTTCTGTGCCAATATTAATCTTGGTAGATTTACAAGTTTGGGGGCATGCTGCAAATTCGTCCATACAAGACCGAAGATGGAAGTTCCAAGAAATACAGGCACCCTTTGGGAGATGCCTGCAGTTACCGGACATCATCCATGTGGACAGTGTGCAGCATGCCCTCAAACTTGTAAATCTACCAAGCTACGAGATTGACAAAGCATTTTTTAACAGCTCACCATGCTCCTACCGATCTACATTGACTGTGCTAGAACAACCTTGTGTCAACAGTGAGCATTTGTTGTGACACTCCAAACACTTGACTATAAAAGTTGTTTTTTTAAACGAACACAAAGTAATCACAGTAATCTATCCTTCTAAATTGTTTTTCTAGTCATTGTGGCATAAAACATACATAGACCACTAATTTTAGCAGCCCTACACAATCGTGATGTTCTTCACAATCACATTAGACCTCGTGGTTTAATGAAGAGTTCCATTATAGTGTAGATAGGGCTGTCATAATTGGCATAGATTTATGAAGGGTCTCTGTGTTCAATCGACACTAACCAACTTCGATTCTATCAGCCTGACGTAATTGCAGTGCGATATACTTACATCCACATGAGCAAGACTATAGTTCTGTTCTAACTGAGGCAATGATTATTTTAATATCATTAGAATATAGCATGTGCCAGTTCATTAACGAGCGGTATAAATATCAGTAAAAATAAAAATAAAGGACTCACGGTCGACTTACGACCTTAGTGTTTCTTTTATCTCTATCAGTGCAGTGGTTCCCACCACATAGATAAACCACAATTCCCAGCAGACCCGTCAAATTAGCGCACGTGAAACAAGCAGTCACGTGACCTTCTTCGCAGCCCGTGAAAGAAAGTTTAAATGTCTGCTTCCTGTCCATCCAGGTACCTCCCACATGACAGCCTAGACGGATGTCAGGAGTACCGACGGACAGGTAAGCTCTTTCGAGACGACACGGGACAAACCTAGTGGGCTCACGCTAGTTTAGAGCGTATATGTGGCGGGTAAGAAATCTTGATTTCCCTGTACTTGGCGGTAGTAACTCCTGGTCGCATCGACGCGTCTTCCAAAGCATTTTTTGCTAACTTTTCTCCACCATAGTTGGACGCTCGATATACCAGTGGTCTGGGTTTCCGCTTGTTGCATGAGTTTGTTGGGCAAAATCTCTCTCTGCAGCGTTGCTCAGCGCAATTAGTACTAATCACGATCGGCATGTACTTGCAACGTGAGGACATTCCACACCAATATTTCTGATACTAGATACTTTCCCTACATTTACAGCCACTACAGACAGGCACCCACGTAGGTTACTAAATGCAAATTCAGAAATGCATGACCTACGCATGTCAGGGACAGGGCGTGTCTAGCCTTTGCTCCTGTTAGCTCTTCCTCTTTCTATAGTGTTTTCTTCGTCTTTCTTTCCAATAGAGCGGTGCTCCATTTGTACCTGAGCTGTGGCCGGGTGAGGTGGAGAGTTTATTCCCCAGACAGTGGGTGAGTGAATATAATGTTATTCTCTCTCTAATCAAGGTCGATTTGACCAATTTAGGTTGATTATTAAGCAATCATTGATCAATACTATTTGGCATCATGTAATTTTCACAAGATATCTATCTCTCTATACAAGCTATTGTTACTAACTGTGTATTCTTTCTCTGTTCGTCCGTCCATAATGTTTCTATGGTTATCCTGATCATTTCGACGGGCGAATTCAGGTGATATGATTTTAAATCACTATAACACACTCATCAGCAGTAGCATTTTCTATTAAGGTCCTGAAGAAGCAGACAGGGATCCCTTGACCCTACTACTCTGCAGAAACATGTCGACCTCGATTACATCTAAGTAGTTATTTGTTACACTACTTTGCACTGTTTTTTAACCTTGGGTGTGGGTAGGATCCTATTAAAATTCATTTTCCACTCCTGCAACCCAATATTAACTTATTCACTTACCTATTGCACATAGCACTTTCATTTAATTGCACTGCTAGTTATTTTTACCCCCTGATACCATTTCTTCCAACACATCCCTGCATCCTTCTACACAATTAGGCTACAATCTACCTAATCCATAGTGGACATGTTTCCACTTCCTTCGGGTGAAGGATCCCAAATGATGTAGGGCGGTACAGGACGGGTATCTGACGGGAACACAATTTTTCACCATGAATACCTTGGATTCATAGATTGTATCCCAACACACATACACATTTTTCTGGATAGCTTAAGTTGTTTTTGGCCCATTGCTATTATTTGTTTTTTCATTATTGGCAGATCGGCCTCACCCCAGGCGCCCAGGAGCGATCCGCCTTCTCCACCCCGGATGGCCACTACCACTTCAAAGTGATGCCCTTCGGGATGAAAAACGCCCCCGCCACCTTCCAGAGGCTCGTGAACAAAGTATTGGTGGGGCTGGAAGAGTTCAGCGCCGCCTATCTGGACGATATTGCCGTGTACAGTCGCCACTGGGCCGAACACCTCCAACACCTCCGGGAGGTCCTGACCGCCCTCCGGCGGGCAGGACTAACAATCAAGGCCAGCAAGTGCCAAATCGGCCAAGGGTCCGTGACCTACCTGGGGCACCAGGTAGGAAGTGGCCAAGTGGCCCCTCTCCAACTCAAGATCACCGCCATCCAGGCTTGGGAGCCCCCGGTCACCCAAACAGAGGTCCAAGCCTTCCTGGGGCTCACCGGATACTACTGGCGCTTCGTGGAGGACTATGGCAGCATTGTGGGGCCCCTCACAGAACTCACGTCCAAAAAGAACCCCCCGAAAGTACACTCGACCCCTGAGTGTCAGGCCGCATTTGAGAACCTCAAGTCCGCCATGTGCACCGCCCCAGTGCTCCAAGCCCCCGACTACAGCCGGGAATTCATAGTACAGACGGATGCCTCTGATCATGGCGTTGGGGCCGTCCTCTCCCAAATCAACACAGAGGGAGTTGACCAGCCAGTGGCCTTCATCAGCCGATGCCTGCTGGCCCGAGAACAGCGCTGGAGCACCATAGAGCGAGAGGCCTTCGCCGTGGTGTGGGCCCTCAAGAAGCTCCGGCCCTATCTCTTCGGTACCCACTTCCGGGTGCAAACAGACCACCGACCTCTGCAATGGCTGATGCAGATGCGAGGAGAGAATCCGAAGCTGTTACGTTGGTCCATCTCCCTGCAAGGGATGGACTTCACTGTGGAGCATCGCCCAGGCCAAGACCACGCCAATGCAGATGGCCTGTCCCGCTTCTTCCGCCTCGGCGAGGAGATTACCCAAAAGGATGGGTGACTCTCTCTGCCTTCAGCTGGGGGGACGCATGTTGGACAGGCCTCGTGGCATGCCCGACCCCTCCCCGCAGGGCGGGTCTGGGACTACTTCCACCCCTGTTCCCCGGACAAGAACTACACCTACAGCCCGCCGGGTCAACCCCCAGCTCTTCCCCGACGGAGCCCAGGCTCGTAACCACAACATTCTCGGCTGGCCCGGGTCCCTTTCCGAACCACCGTCCCCGGCTCAGCCGCCATCTTGGACCCTCCACGACCAGGACTCGTGGCCTCGGGTCGACCTCAACCTCAGGCCCAGCCAGGCCCCGACATCGAGGCACCACCATCCACCCAGGGGGTAACGAGACCACTTGGCGAGTCAATGGGAGAAGGAGTGTCGATGGCTCCCCTCCGCCTGGTTTCGATCGCCCCCAGCCTCCCTGGGCGCTGGCTCCACCCCCCTGCTGGGTGTCTGGACTCCCTCATCCCGGACCCCCGACCTCCAAGTGCGAGGGTCCGGACATCAAAGGGCGCCAGACCTATAACTGGGGTAGCTCCAGAGCAGGAAGCCAGTTGTGTCCAGGAGTCGAGAGACACCTAGACGAACTCATCCTTGGAGGCCTGCTGGCGCTGCCGCAGCTCCTCTTCGTGAACCATCCTTGTAGGCCTGCTGGCGCTGCTGCGGCTCCTCTTCGTGAACCATCCTTGAAGGCCTGCTGGCGCTGCCGCGGCTCATCCTCTTCGTGAACCATCCTTGAAGGCCTGCTGGCGCTGCCGCGGCCCATCCTCTTCGTGAACCATCCTTGAAGGCCTGCTGGCGCTGCCGCAGCTCATCCTCTTCGTGAACCATCCTTGAAGGCCTGCTGCCGCTGCCGCGGCCCATCCACTTCGTGAACCATCCTTGAAGGCCTGCTGGCGCTGCCACGGCTTATCCTCATGAACTATCCTTGAAGGCCTGCTGGCGCTGCCGCGGCTCCTGCTTGAGAACCCTCCAGCTCGAGGATTGAGAGCTATACACCTGTACCGGACCGGTACCGAGACTGTCCCGTTACCCCTTTACCCCCAGAGACTAGAATTGAAGGAATCACCGTATCCTGATCCTACTGTATCGTCCAGTATAACCTACTTAAGAATACCTATAAAAGTGTGCAGAACTTATCTTTGTGTGGCGTCTATCTGTGGGGGGGGGTAGTTGCTTGTCCGTACGATCTAAGGAGAGGGCCCTCGCCAGGAGGCCTCTCCCCCTTGCTCGGCCGACCCTCAGGGTCCCCGTCTAACACTTGTGCTTGCTCCCCTGCCCCCCTTTGCTTGTGCTCGCTGTCCTGCCCCCCCTTGCTGTCCTGCCGTTGCTTTTGCTCGCTCCCCTGCCCTCCGTTGCTCGTGCTTGCTGTCCTGCCCCCCTCGTTGCTCGTGCTTGCTGTCCTCCCCCCCTCGTTGCTTGTGCTTGCTCCCCTGCCCCCCGTTGCTTGTGCTCGCTGTCCTGCCCGCCCTTGCTGTCCTGCCGTTGCTTGTGCTTGCTCCCCTGTCCCCCCGTTGCTCGTGCTTGCTGTCCTCCCCCCCTCCTCCTCCTCGTTGGTTGTGCTTGTTCAGTCTGATGGGAATGTGCTCATTCAGTTTGTGGCCTCTCTTGCAAATGTCAGTTTCATGGCTCTTGTGAGAGTGAGTCTGGCAGGGAGAGGTAGTCCCAACAATAACTTGTGTCTATAGATTAGTAGATTCACAAGTTGTAGTAACCACACAGCCCTTGAGTGCCATTTTCTTCGGGCTGGGGTTGAGGGAGGGAGTAGAAGTAGCTGCAGGCGGTCAGCATGGATATGCCTTTCCAAACTGTGGGTCAGTCTGAGGTCACGGAGAGAGGACAGCAAGCAAGGGCCTGATGCATAATAGAAACATGGGTCTGAGCTCTGGTGAGACAGGAACAGACACTACTGCCAATGACTGCTCTCTCTGCCATTTGGACAGTATAACAAAGAGGGGGCTGTTGTGCCCAACCGGCTACCCTGAGCACGCTATAAGGTAGCCAGCCTTGCACTCATAATGTAATGAATCAATTTCTGCAGACTGTGAAAGCCTTAGGGCTCAGTTCAGTAAATGTGATGGCCTTGTAGTGGAATGTGTGTGGCTCTGTGTGTGTGTGTGGCTCTGTCTGTGTGTGTGTGTGGCTCTGTCTGTGTGTGTGTGGCTGTCTGTGTGTGTGTGTGTCTCTCTGTCTGTGTATGTGTGCCTCTGTCTGTGTGTGGCTCTGTCCTTGTGTGTTGCTCTGTCCGTGTGTGTGTGGCTCTGTCTGTGTCTGTGTGTGTGGCTCTGTCTGTGTGTGTGAGGTTCTGTCTGTGTGTGTGAGATTCTGTATGTGTGTGTGAGGTTCTGTGTGTGTGTGTGTGTGTGTGGCTCTGTGTGTGTGTGTGTGTGGCTCTGTCTGTGTGTGTGGGGCTTGGTCTGTGTGTGTGGGGCTCTGTCTGTGTGTGGGTCTCTGTCTGTGTGTGGGGCTCTGTGTGTGGGTCTGTGTGTGTGTGTGGGGGGGCTCTGTGTGTGTGTGTGTGTGTGTGTGTGTGTGGATCTGTGTCTGTGGGGGGGGGTTCTGTGTGTGTGTGTGGGGGGGGCTCTGTGTGGATAGCTTTTTTTGTAGGTGGCTCTATGTGTTGGTGGCTCTGCCTGTGGGAGAATGGCTCTGTGTATGTGGCTCTGTGTGCGTGAGGATGGCTCTGTGTAGGTGGCTGTGTGTGTGTGGGTGGCTCTATGTGAATGACTGTGTGGGTGGCTCTGTGTGTGTGTGTGTGTGGCTCTGTGTGAGTGTAAATGCAATAGGTCATGCATATGCGAGCGATTAAGCTATTGGCAATGTAAATGACAATGCCATTTATTTAACGATTAAGCTATTGGCAATGTAAATGACAATGCTATTTATTTATGATTTTAAAAAAAAAGTCATGAGCAATGCCAATAGCTCTACCTTTAATAATGCCGAGACCATTGCATTGTAAAGGCCTGTTCGACTTATATTGATGTGATTGTAAATGGGCTGTGAATGTCTTTATATAATGTTATGGCCTATTTTTCTTTTAAAAGAACATAGTCTTGAACATATGTCATTGTTTTCTTTTAGGTACACTGTAATGAAGTTCATAATTTTAAATAATGATGCTGTTTTTACAATTATGCTGCTATTATACGGAACTCTTTTTTTTTCACCAACACTGACACACTTTGACCTGTCTATCTTGCTGTGACTGTAAAGAGGCTGTGTCTGTTAATTTATAATTAACGCTCCCAGTTTTCCATTTTTACAGATAAATACAGACAGAAAACAATGTTTTTTCTGTCTGTATTTATTTTTAAAAGTGGAGAAATACAGGAAATTGTGCTTCTTTTAATTGACTCTCTGTGATGTCTTTAATGAATTATAGAACAGCAGCTGAGCAGATGGACAGCATGGGAAATTCTAAAAACGGATAAAATGTCTTTAAATAACAGCATATGTCAACATACATTTATGGTATAATGCTAGTATTTACCAGTGGATGTGTTGTTATGTAATATTTAGCAGCTTAAATAGCTAAAATACAACAGACATCAAACTATGAGTGTGTGTCTACCAGTTAAATATATATGGAAATGTACCGTTTTACAACTTCACTTACACGCAAAATAAATATGGATAAATACAGATAAAATACCCTAAAAATAAATACCCTAAAACCGGAAGCCCTATTTATAATGAAATGTCTTATTTGTATTGTTTGTAATTGTCTTGTTTTATGGTGTATTTTTACGATCCTCAGATATCGAAATGAAGTCTTTTTGTGTCTGTTCTGCCACAACTTCTTACGTGTCCTGAGTAAAGCCCCTAGACTGGAGGGGACAGAGGGCACCTGCACACCCCACTGCCAATCAAAAACCGGTGCACTCTCGGACCGCACTCGGATTGGCTGGGATGCCCCAGTGCACCAATCTCAGGTTTGCGTAGACTCAGCAGCACGCTCAGAGTATGCTCAGCTGTCCCCGGGATTGGTTGTTAGGCGACCCGGAAGTACTAACAATACGGACAAATGACAACATCCGTGACATGTTTAGCAGCGGGTGACGGAGGAGAAGCTGAAATGACGGCCGACCCCAGGGGCGGGTGAGTGAAGAGACGGAGGGGCCGGGGCGGGGAGAGGGGTGAGTGGAGAGACGGAGGGGGCGGGGAGACGGAGGGGCCGGGGCGGGGAGAGGGGTGAGTGGAGAGACGGAGGGGCCGGGCCGGGGCGGGGAGAGGGGTGAGTGGAGAGACGGAGGGGGCGGGGAGAGGGGTGAGTGGAGAGACGGAGGGGCCGGGCCGGGGCGGGGAGAGGGGTGAGTGGAGAGACGGAGGGGGCCGGGGAGAGGGGTGAGTGGAGAGACGGAGGGGGGGGGGTGAGGGGTGAGTGGAGAGACGGAGGGGGGGGGTGAGGGGTGAGTGGAGAGACGGAGGGGGGGGTGAGTGGAGAGACGGAGGGGCCGGGGCGGGGAGAGGGGTGAGTGGAGAGACGGAGGGGGCGGG
This sequence comes from Lissotriton vulgaris, assembly GCF_964263255.1. Lineage (NCBI taxonomy): Eukaryota > Metazoa > Chordata > Amphibia > Caudata > Salamandridae > Lissotriton > Lissotriton vulgaris. The sequence goes on along the minus strand of NW_028240611.1, from coordinate 1,429,313 downwards.
GAGAGGGGTGAGTGGAGAGACGGAGGGGGCGGGGAGAGGGGTGAGAGGGGTGAGTGGAGAGACGGAGGGGGCGGGGAGAGGGGTGAGTGGAGAGACGGAGGGGCCGGGGCGGGGAGAGGGGTGAGTGGAGAGACGGAGGGGGCGGGGAGAGGGGTGAGAGGGGTGAGTGGAGAGACGGAGGGGGCGGGGAGAGGGGTGAGTGGAGAGACGGAGGGGGCGGGGAGAGGGGTGAGTGGAGAGACGGAGGGGGGGGGTGAGGGGTGAGTGGAGAGACGGAGGGGGCGGGGCGGGGAGAGGGGTGAGTGGAGAGACGGAGGGGGCGGGGAGAGGGGTGAGTGGAGAGACGGAGGGGGCGGGGAGAGGGGTGAGTGGAGAGACGGAGGGGGGGGGTGAGGGGTGAGTGGAGAGACGGAGGGGGGGGGGGTGAGTGGAGAGACGGAGGGGCCGGGGCGGGGAGAGGGGTGAGTGGAGAGACGGAGGGGGCGGGGAGAGGGGTGAGTGGAGAGACGGAGGGGGCGGGGCGGGGAGAGGGGTGAGTGGAGAGACGGAGGGGGCGGGGAGAGGGGTGAGTGGAGAGACGGAGGGGGCGGGGAGAGGGGTGAGAGGGGTGAGTGGAGAGACGGAGGGGGCGGGGAGAGGGGTGAGTGGAGAGACGGAGGGGCCGGGGCGGGGAGAGGGGTGAGTGGAGAGACGGAGGGGGGGGGTGAGGGGTGAGTGGAGAGACGGCGGGGAGAGGGGTGAGTGGAGAGACGGAGGGGGCGGGGAGAGGGGTGAGTGGAGAGACGGAGGGGCCGGGCCGGGGCGGGGAGAGGGGTGAGTGAAGAGACGGAGGGGCTGGGGCGGGGAGAGGGGTGAGTGGAGAGACGGAGGGGGCGGGGAGAGGGGTGAGTGGAGAGACGGAGGGGGCGGGGAGAGGGGTGAGTGGAGAGACGGAGGGGCCGGGGAGAGGGGTGAGTGGAGAGACGGAGGGGGGGGGTGAGGGGTGAGTGGAGAGACGGAGGGGGCGGGGAGAGGGGTGAGTGGAGAGACGGAGGGGGCGGGGAGAGGGGTGAGTGGAGAGACGGAGGGGGGGGGTGAGGGGTGAGTGGAGAGACGGAGGGGGGGGTGAGTGGAGAGACGGAGGGGCCGGGGCGGGGAGAGGGGTGAGTGGAGAGACGGAGGGGGCGGGGAGAGGGGTGAGAGGGGTGAGTGGAGAGACGGAGGGGGCGGGGAGAGGGGTGAGTGGAGAGACGGAGGGGCCGGGGCGGGGAGAGGGGTGAGTGGAGAGACGGAGGGGGCGGGGAGAGGGGTGAGTGGAGAGACGGAGGGGGGGGGTGAGGGGTGAGTGGAGAGACGGAGGGGGCGGGGCGGGGAGAGGGGTGAGTGGAGAGACGGAGGGGGCGGGGAGAGGGGTGAGTGGAGAGACGGAGGGGGCGGGGAGAGGGGTGAGAGGGGTGAGTGGAGAGACGGAGGGGGCGGGGAGAGGGGTGAGTGGAGAGACGGAGGGGCCGGGGCGGGGAGAGGGGTGAGTGGAGAGACGGAGGGGGCGGGGAGAGGGGTGAGTGGAGAGACGGAGGGGGCGGGGAGAGGGGTGAGTGGAGAGACGGAGGGGGGGGGTGAGGGGTGAGTGGAGAGACGGAGGGGCCGGGGCGGGGAGAGGGGTGAGTGGAGAGACGGAGGGGGCGGGGAGAGGGGTGAGTGGAGAGACGGAGGGGCCGGGGCGGGGAGAGGGGTGAGTGGAGAGACGGAGGGGGCGGGGAGAGGGGTGAGTGAAGAGACGGAGGGGGCGGGGAGAGGGGTGAGTGGAGAGACGGAGGGGGGGGGGTGAGGGGTGAGTGGAGAGACGGAGGGGGGGGGTGAGTGGAGAGACGGAGGGGCCGGGGCGGGGAGAGGGGTGAGTGGAGAGACGGAGGGGGCGGGGAGAGGGGTGAGTGGAGAGACGGAGGGGGCGGGGAGAGGGGTGAGTGGAGGGACGGAGGGGGCGGGGAGAGGGGTGAGTGGAGAGACGGAGGGGCCGGGGCGGGGAGAGGGGTGAGTGGAGAGACGGAGGGGGCGGGGAGAGGGGTGAGTGGAGAGACGGAGGGGGCGGGGAGAGGGGTGAGTGAAGAGACGGAGGGGCCGGGGCGGGGAGAGGGGTGAGTGGAGAGAGGGAGGGGCCGGGGCGGGGAGAGGGGTGAGTGGAGAGACGGAGGGGGCGGGGAGAGGGGTGAGTGGAGAGACGGAGGGGGGGGGGTGAGGGGTGAGTGGAGAGACGGAGGGGGGGGGTGAGTGGAGAGACGGAGGGGCCGGGGCGGGGAGAGGGGTGAGTGGAGAGACGGAGGGGGCGGGGAGAGGGGTGAGTGGAGAGACGGAGGGGGCGGGGAGAGGGGTGAGTGGAGAGACGGAGGGGCCGGGGCGGGGAGAGGGGTGAGTGGAGAGACGGAGGGGGCGGGGAGAGGGGTGAGTGGAGAGACGGAGGGGGCGGGGAGAGGGGTGAGTGGAGAGACGGAGGGGCCGGGGCGGGGAGAGGGGTGAGTGGAGAGACGGAGGGGGCGGGGAGAGGGGTGAGTGAAGAGACGGAGGGGGCGGGGAGAGGGGTGAGTGGAGAGACGGAGGGGGGGGGTGAGTGGAGAGAAGGAGGGGCCGGGGCGGGGAGAGGGGTGAGTGGAGAGACGGAGGGGGCGGGGAGAGGGGTGAGTGGAGAGACGGAGGGGGCGGGGAGAGGGGTGAGTGGAGAGACGGAGGGGCCGGGGCGGGGAGAGGGGTGAGTGGAGAGACGGAGGGGGCGGGGAGAGGGGTGAGTGGAGAGACGGAGGGGGCGGGGAGAGGGGTGAGTGGAGAGACGGAGGGGCCGGGGCGGGGAGAGGGGTGAGTGGAGAGACGGAGGGGGCGGGGAGAGGGGTGAGTGAAGAGACGGAGGGGCCGGGGCGGGGAGAGGGGTGAGTGGAGAGACGGAGGGGCCGGGGCGGGGAGAGGGGTGAGTGGAGAGACGGAGGGGGCGGGGAGAGGGGTGAGTGGAGAGACGGAGGGGGGGGGTGATGGGTGAGTGGAGAGACGGAGGGGGGGGGGTGAGTGGAGAGACGGAGGGGCCGGGGCGGGGAGAGGGGTGAGTGGAGAGACGGAGGGGGCGGGGAGAGGGGTGAGTGGAGAGACGGAGGGGGCGGGGAGAGGGGTGAGTGGAGAGACGGAGGGGGCGGGGAGAGGGGTGAGTGGAGAGACGGAGGGGGCGGGGAGACGGAGGGGCCGGGGCGGGGAGAGGGGTGAGTGGAGAGACGGAGGGGGCGGGGAGAGGGGTGAGTGGAGAGACGGAGGGGGCGGGGAGAGGGGTGAGTGGAGAGACGGAGGGGGCGGGGAGACGGAGGAGCCGGGGCGGGGAGAGGGGTGAGTGGAGAGACGGAGGGGGCGGGGAGAGGGATGAGTGGAGAGACGGAGGGGGCGGGGAGAGGGGTGAGTGGAGAGACGGAGGGGCCGGGGCGGGGAGAGGGGTGAGTGGAGAGACGGAGGGGCCGGGGCGGGGAGAGGGGTGAGTGGAGAGACGGAGGGGCTGGGGAGAGGGGTGAGTGGAGAGGAGGGGCCGGGGCGGGGAGAGCGGTGAGTTGAGAGACGGAGGGGGCGGGGAGAGGGGTGAGTGGAGAGACGGAGGGGGAAGAGGGGTGAGTGGAGAGACGGAGGGGGGGGGTGAGTGGAGAGACGGAGGGGGCGGGGAGAGGGGTGAGTGGAGAGACGGAGGGGGGGGGGTGAGGGGTGAGTGGAGAGACGGAGGGGGGGTGAGTGGAGAGACGGAGGGGGCGGGGAGAGGGGTGAGTGGAGAGACGGAGGGGGGAGAGAGGGGTGAGTGGAGAGGAGGGTCCGGGGCGGGTAGAGGGGTGAGTGGAGAGACGGAGGAGCGGGGAGAGGGGTGAGTGGAGAGACGGAGGGGGGGGGTGAGGGGTGAGTGGAGAGACGGAGGGGGGGGTGAGTGGAGAGACGGAGGGGGCGGGGAGAGGGGTGAGTGGAGGGATGGAGGGGGCGGGGAGAGGGGTGAGTGGAGAGACGGAGGGGGCGGGGAGAGGGGTGAGTGGAGAGACGGAGGGGGGGGGGTGAGGGGTGAGTGGAGAGACGGAGGGGGGGGGTGAGTGGAGAGACGGAGGGGGCGGGGAGAGGGGTGAGTGGAGGGATGGAGGGGGCGGGGAGAGGGGTGAGTGGAGAGACGGAGGGGGCGGGGAGAGGGGTGAGTGGAGAGACGGAGGGGGCGGGGAGAGGGGTGAGTGGAGAGACGGAGGGGGGGGTGAGTGGAGAGACGGAGGGGGCGGGGAGAGGGGTGAGTGGAGAGACGGAGGGGGGGGTGAGGGGTGAGTGGAGAGACGGAGGGGGGGGGTGAGTGGAGAGACGGAGGGGGCGGGGAGAGGGGTGAGTGGAGAGACGGAGGGGGCGGGGAGAGGGGTGAGTGGAGAGACGGAGGGGGGAGAGAGGGGTGAGTGGAGAGGAGGGGCCGGGGCGGGTAGAGGGGTGAGTGGAGAGACGGAGGAGCGGGGAGACGGAGGGGGGGGGGTGAGTGGAGAGACAGAGGGGGCGGGGAGAGGGGTGAGTGGAGAGACGGAGGGGGGGGTGAGTGGAGAGACGGAGGGGGCGGGGAGAGGGGTGATTGGAGAGACGGAGGGGGGGGTGAGGGGTGAGTGGAGAGACGGAGGGGGGGGGTGAGTGAAGAGACGGAGGGGGCGGGGAGAGGGGTGAGTGGAGGGATGGAGGGGGCGGGGAGAGGGGTGAGTGGAGAGACGGAGGGGGCGGGGAGAGGGGTGAGTGGAGAGACGGAGGGGGCGGGGAGAGGGGTGAGTGGAGAGACGGAGGGGACGGGGAGAGGGGTGAGTGGAGAGGCGGGGAGAGGGGTGAGTGGAGAGGAGGGGGCGAGGAGAGGGGTGAGTGGAGAGACGGAGGGGCGGGAGAGGGGTGAGTGGAGAGAAGGAGGGGCCGGGGAGAGGGGCGATTGAGAGGGGGCCGGGGAGAGGGGTGAGTGGAGAGGAGGGGCCGGGGCGGGGAGAGCGGTAAGTGGAGAGAAGGACGGGCCGGGGCGGGGAGAGGGGTGAGTGGAGAGACGGAGGAGGCGGGGAGAGGGGTGAGTGGACAGGAGGGGCCGGGGCGGGGAGAGCGGTAAGTGGAGAGAAGGACGGGCCGGGGCGGGGAGAGGGGTGAGTGGAGAGGAGGGGGCGGGGAGAGGGGTGGGTGGAGAGGAGGGGACGGGGAGAGGGGTGAGTGGAGAGACGGAGGGGGGAGAGAGGGGTGAGTGGAGAGGAGGGGCAGGGGCAGGTAGAGGGGTGAGTGGAGAGACGGAGGAGCGGGGAGAGGGGTGAGTGGAGAGACGGAGGGGGGGGGTGAGTGGAGAGACGGAGGGGGCAGGGAGAGGGGTGAGTGGAGAGACGGAGGGGCGGGAGAGGGGTGAGTGGAGAGAAGGAGGGGCCGGGGAGAGGGGCGATTGAGAGGGGGCCGGGGAGAGGGGTGAGTGGAGAGGAGGGGGCGAGGAGAGGGGTGAGTGGAGAGACGGAGGGGGCGGGGAGAGGGGTGAGTGGACAGGAGGGGCCGGGGCGGGGAGAGCGGTAAGTGGAGAGACGGAGGGGGCGGGGAGAGGGGTGAGTGGAGAGACGGAGGGGGCGGGGAGAGGGGTGAGTGGAGAGACGGAGGGGACGGGGAGAGGGGTGAGTGGAGAGACGGAGGGGGCGGGGAGAGGGGTGAGTGGAGAGACGGAGGGGGCGGGGAGAGGGGTGAGGAGACGGAGGGGGCGGGGAGAGGGGTGAGTGGAGAGGAGGGGGCGGGGAGAGGGGTGAGTGGAGAGACGGAGGGGGTGGGGAGAGGGGTGAGTGGAGAGACGGATGGGCCGGGGAGACGGGTGAGTGGAGAGACAGATGGGGCGGGGAGAGGAGTGAGTGGAGAGACGGAGGGGCCGGGGAGAGGGGTGAGTGGAGAGACGGAGGGGGCGGGGAGAGGGGTGAGTGGAGAGACGGAGACGGAGGGGGCGGGGAGAGGGGTGAGTGGAGAGACGGAGGGGACAGGGAGAGGGGTGAGTGGAGAGGAGGGGGCGGGGAGAGGGGTGAGTGGAGAGGAGGGGGCGGGGAGAGGGGTGAGTGGAGAGACGGAGGGGGGGAGAGAGGGGTGAGTGGAGAGACGGAGGGGCTGGCGTGGGGAGAGGGGTCAGTGGAGAGGAGGGGTGAGTGGAGAGACGAAAGGGGGGGAGGGGTTAGTGGAGAGACGGAGGGGCAGGGGCGTGGCGAGGGGTGAGTGGAGAGATGGAGGGGGCGGGGAGAGTGGAGAGACGGAGGGGCCGGGCGGAGAGAAGGGTGAGTGGAGAGAAGGAGGGGGCGGGGCGGGGACAAGGGTGAGTGGAGAGGAGGGGCGTGGAGAGGGGTGAGTGGAAAGATGGAGGGGCCGGGGCGTGGAGAGGGGTGAGTGGAGGGGGCGGGGAGAGGGGTGAGTGGAGAGACGGAGGGGGCGGGGAGAGGGGTGAGTGGAGAGAAGGAGGGGCGGGGAGAGGGGTGAGTGGAGAGAAGGAGGGGCGTGGAGAGGGGTGAGTGGAGAGACGGTGGGGCCGGGGCGGGGGGAGGGGTGAGTGGAGAGAACGTGGGGTGTAGAGAGGGGTGAGTGGAGAGACGGAGGGGGGGGGGTAGAGGGGTGAGTGGAGGGACGGAGGGGGCGGGGAGAGGGGTGAGTGGAGAGACAGAGGGGGCGGTGAGAGGGGTGAGGGGAGAGACAGATGGGGCGGGGAGAGGGGTGAGTGGAGAGACGGACAAGGCGGGGAGAGGGGTGAGTGGAGAGACGGAGGGGCCGGGGCGGGTAGAGGGGTGAGTGAAGAGACGGAAGGGTCGGGCGGAGAGAGGGTGAATGAAGGGGTAGAGAGGAGCTGGGGTAGAGATACAGGTGGGCAAAGAGGCATCTGTCACCCAACAGAGGATCTTCCACAAGTGCTGCATACACACTTGTGCAAACATGTAGGCTCCAGGCTGTGTTCTCGATGGTGGTCCTCATTGCTGGGGGTGTAACAATGTCCCATGCGCAGGTCGCAGCCCAGATGACCGTCCTTTACACCCTGCCTGGAGAGTCCCATCCCTGGCTGATTTGCAATGCTGTGAGTTCAGCTTGGCTGGTTTGGTTAACCCACCGCACAGGTGCTCGTCTGGGACACAAGTCTGTATGCCCCTGTGTTTCTCTGCCCGTTTTTGCCTTCTGTTCTCTTGTTGCTCCTCACCGCTCCCGCTGACCCGCCCCCCTGACCGCCCATTTGCTGCCCCTGCCACCCGCCTGCTCCTATATATCCCACCCCCCTATATGGCGGCCTAAGGCAAGCCGGTCCGCGCATGGACCGCACCCAGTGCCAGAACCCCTGTTCACCCCCGCCCATCACTACTGCCGCCGCTACGATGCCAGTACTCTCCACGCTCTCAACTCCAGACAGACCCACACCTGCTTCGAAGCCGCCCCGAACTGCACACAGGGCCCCTTCACCTGCCGGAATTGCAGCTACACCAGCCTCACAACCGCCGAACCACCCACCAAGAAAGGCCACAATCACCTCCGATGCATCCTACTGAACCCCCGCTCCGCACACAAACATGCCGTCGAGCTCTGGCACCTGCTCGACACTTCATCCTCGGACTTCGCCTTCCTGACTGAGACCTGGATGAACAACTCCTCAGCACCCCACTTTGCCATCCTAGACGGCTACAACATCACCCGCAGAGAACGCACCAACGGAGTCAGAGGAGGAATCGCAATTGTCCACAAGAACAGCATCGGGGTCTCAACCAGCACCAAGAACACTCTCAGCACCCCGAACACATGCACTTCCAGATCCACACAGACCCCAACTCCACCCTCAGAGGCAACTCCACCACCCTGATCAATAACCTCGCCAACCTTCACCTTCTCAGGAGCTCTGATTTACCGACCACCTGGCACACATACTGATTTCACGAATAGCATCGGTGAAGCTATAGGCAACCTAGCCCTTAAATCAGCCAATTTTACCATCTTGGGAGACATCAATATACATCTAGATACCCACTCAGACCAGGCCACAATCTGTTTTACGGACACTATGAATGTACTTGGCCTAAAAACCCTTACCACCTCTGCCACTCACAAGGCGGGACATATACTTGACTGTATCTGCTCCAATATCGAAGGACTCAAAGTAGACACTCCACAACCATTAACCTGGACAGACCATAGCTACATTCCGTTCGAATTCCCGGTAATATTCCACTCCCTGACCAAAAAAACTAATGTCTCTTCAGAGCCTGCCATGGTAGTACCCTGCTGAAAAGGATCTGGTTGAGAAACCAGACTTTCTAACAAGAGCAGATAAATCTAGACCGACTCCGTCAGGAGCTCCTGACAAGGACAGTCAGGCCTTTAGGGAATGGATTGACACCCTCATAAAGGACCTGGAGTCTATCCCTCCTTTTCTAAAGACCAGGAGAAAACAAAGACCTACTGCCCCGTGGTTTTCTCCCACCTTAAAAAAGGAACAAAGAAAGGTTAGAGCGCTCGAACGAAAGTGGCGACTTAACTATACAGACACAGACCAAGATTTGTATAAAATCGCCCGTCGTCAATATCACGGCTTGATCAAAACGGCCAAAAAAGACTACTATACGGAAGCTATCAATAAAAGTAATAACAAACAAAAGGAAATCTTTAATATTGTAAATACTTTTACCAATCCCAAAACCATGCAGAAAGACATTCCCCCCTCACAGATCCTCTGCAACACCATTGCAGACTTCTTTGAGGGTAAAATTTTAACGCTGATCAAAGACTTCCCGCAACCTCATACCTATGAGGAGAGCAAGGAAATTAAATCCAGCCCAGCAACTCATACCCTGTCCTCCTTTCAACCTATAAGCCAAGAGGAATCTCCTATAGAAATCCTCAAAATTAAATCAGGCTCCCCCTTTGACCCCTGTCCCCCGCTGGTGCTCCATTCACTAATAGAGATTGCCAACCCATTCATTAACAGTCTCATAAATTCCTCACTGAATTACGGCCTGGTCCCTGAAGAATGGAAACTCGCAGCGGTTAAACCCTTGCAAAAAAAACCACTATCGGACCCTTCCACCCTCACAAATCTTCGCCCCATTTCCTTACTCCCAGCATTTTGCAAACTTACTGAGAAAGCTGTCAATAAACAACTTACTGCTTTCTTTGAAGCCAATAACATCTGGCATCCCAACTAAGCTGGTTTCAGAGCTCAGCATTCTACGGAATCAGCCCTAATCTTCTCCTCTGAAACCCTCCGTGCAGCACTAGATCAGGGAAAGAAAGCAGTCCTGGTCCTACTAGACCTGTCCGCGGCTTTTGACACGTTGTCCCATACCATTCTCCTGAACAGTCTAGCCGCGGCAGGCATTACCGGAACTGCACTGAGCTGGATAAAAAGCTTCCTTGCTAATAGGAGACAAGTGGTGATCCTAGGACAGTACAGGTCAGAAGAAAAGCCAGTAGGCTCTGGAGTCCCCCAAGGCTCCTGCTTGAGCCCTACTCTTTTCAATTTATATATGGCCCCACTTATCACCCTCATCTCATCTTTTGGCATAGATACCGTCACATACGCTCACGACACGCAGCTCATTCTGGTGCTAGAGAATGACACCTGTGAAGCCGAAACAATGCTCCAAAATTGCCTCACTGCCACATTTAAATGGATGCATTTAAATCATCTTAAGTGCAATACTGGGAAAACCGAAATTCTATCCTTCGGCAAAGGAAACACCTTCAACCCCACATCCTGGTGGCCTGAGGACGCCATTGCCCCCCCCCAGTACTGCCAGTACTGCCGCCTCAGTCCGTAACCTAGGGATCTGAAAGAGACACGTTAGTGATAGAGTTTCCATTCTTCAGGGACCAGGCCGTAATTCAGTGAGGAATTTATGAGACTGTTAATGAATGGGTTGGCAATCTCTATTAGTGAATGGAGCACCAGCGGGGGACATGGGTCAAAAGGGGAGCCTGATTTAATTTTGAGGATTTCTATATGAGATTCCTCTTGGCTTATAGGTTGAAAGGAGGACAGGGTATGAGTTGCTGGGCTGGATTTGATTTCCTTGCTCTCCTCATAGGTATGAGGTTGCGGGAAGTCTTTGATCAGCGTTAAAATGTTACCCTCAAAGAAGTCTGCAATGGTGTTGCAGAGGATCTGTGAGGGGGGAATGTCTTTCTGCATGGTTTTGGGATTGGTAAAAGTATTTACAATATTAAAGATTTCCTTTTGTTTGTTATTACTTTTATTGATAGCTTCCGTATAGTAGTCTTTTTTGGCCGTTTTGATCAAGCCGTGATATTGACGACGGGCGATTTTATACAAATCTTGGTCTGTGTCTGTATAGTTAAGTCGCCACTTTCGTTCGAGTGCTCTAACCTTTCTTTGTTCCTTTTTTAAGGTGGGAGAAAACCACGGGGCAGTAGGCCTTTGTTTTCTCCTGGTCTTTAGACAAGGAGGGATAGACTCCCAAGGTCTCCTGTCCAGTCCATGTTAGACTGGCACTCTCTGGCCAGAGGGTCCTCAGACCCCTCCCAATCCTCCCAATCATCCTCATCCCTCATCTCCTGAGATGCAGGGTCGTAACTGAATGAGGTCAGTTCATAGAAACTAAAATCTCCAAACGGCGTCGAGATCGGCGTCGTCCTGACGTCGGAACCGATTGAAAGGAGGCATCGGGGACGGCGCCGCCCGAGGACGACGCCGGAGGGGACACCACACGGACCGACGCCGGGGGGGGGTCGTAAGGTCCACCGGTGACGATCCACCGCCCGAGGAGAGTCCAGCGGCGCCGGGCCCGAAGGCGACGCCGGGGCCGCTGTACCCTGCGGCGCCGGGCCCGAGGGTGTCGGGATCGTGGGGCCCTGCGGCGCCGGGCCCGAAGGCGCCGGCGGCGTCGAGGCCGAAGCACCCGACAGTGTCGGGGTCGAAGCCCCCGACCCACTAGGGCCCTCAGACTGGTTCGCTGGGCCAGAAGGCGCCGCGGAACCCGTCGGAGGAGAAAGGGACCTCATGGCCATGAGGAAACGCTCGACCTCCTCCGGCGTCGCGTTCAGCCCAGGGACCGGGGGGTATGGGGCCGAACGCGGCGCCCGCGACTCCTGAGGAGCCGCGTGGGTGGTGTCAACCGAACACCCGGCCGCATCGCGCGTGCGTCGGGGGGGAGTCAGAAGAGCGATGATGTCTCTTCGACTTCTTATGCTTCTTACCTGATGACTTGGACCCGGAGGAGTGGCGCCGACTCCCGGAGCTGTGACGGCTCCGTTCCCGCGACCTGTCCCTCGACCTCCCGTGGGACCGGGACCTCACACGGCGCGGGGCCGACTGGCGGATTTCGAGTCGCCTACGGGACCGCTCCCGCCTGGCCTTCCTCGAAAGGGCCCGACAGTTGGAGCAGGCCTCGTCGTCATGGTCGACGCCCAAACACATCAGGCACTGGCGGTGGGGATCCGTGACCGACATGGTACGGTCGCACTTGTCGCAATGCTTGAATCGAGCATCCCTAACGGCACCGTCGGAGTCGTACAGACTTCGAAATGGATCAAAAGATCACAAAAAAGTTTAGTCAAAAAATGACTAGGGAACTGCTCTTTCCAGATCTGCGCTGGCTGGCGCGGAAAAAAGAAGAACTGACGTCAGCACGCGGAGGCGGCGTCTAAGTACTCCGACGTCATCATGGCACCCACGACGCCGACGACTGACGCGGAGCCGCAGACGACGCCTACCGACGCGCAAGGGTACTGCTACGCAAAACTTTCCGGATCCAGTCTGACGCCTGGGGATATTCTAAGGTAAGGAATCTATCACTAACTAATGTCTCTTACAGATATATCGTTACACAAGTAGTAACTTGTGCATCAGATTTGACCCCTCCCTGAGCTTCAAACAACAAGCCACTACCGTAGCAGGGACCTGCTTCGGAATCATTAAAGGGCTCAGGAAATGTTTCGATCTCATCGCCCTCCCCGCAAGGAAAACAGTCGCAGTAGCCCTCATTACCTCCCGCATCGACTACTGTAATAGTCTTTATGCAGGGACAGACAAAGAAGTCTGCCAAAAATTACAAATTGTACAACATGCTTGTAATGGCTGGATTTTCTGTTTAGATGGGATCAGCCCCCAGGGGCCCCTGTGACCCAGCCAAAACGTACTCACCTTCCCTCCTCAGATCGTATTCACAATGAGTAGATATACAGGTAAATATACAGATCGCACCTAAGGATGGGGAATGACAATATATGTATGTACGGATTTTTCTACAATATCTTATTCACATCAGTTGGTCTCGCGGCCACCCCGACCCAGACCGTTCTACCCTAGGGCAGATCTGACACACAATCCGGTGTGTCTACACACGGGCCTGCAGAACCCAATGCTCCCTTTTCCAAACTGTTCGCAATCCTGCGAAACTACACACTAGTTCAACCTCCTAGTGCTCTCATTTACTCAAGCCACAATCCAGTGGGTATTAACACTGGTCTCCCACCCAGTGCTGTCACTAACGCCGCATATCAACGACGACCACATTCCTATGAACCATTATTTGGGATATTATCTCAGTGGTCTACTTGGAATAAAACTACAATAATAACTTTGAATAGGGTTCCAGATTGTATAGTGTACTCCCTGCTTTTGACATCGAAGGTCCACCCACTCCCTCCTTATTCAATCACCATTTACCTGATCGGGATTTCTCATCCGTTCACCCAAACAGTTCCTGACTAGAAGTGCGGTTTACCAAGATTGAACATAAGCACCAGGTACACGATAATTCTATATGAATTAGGGTATTTATTAACAATAGACACAAATCACATTACTATGCAGCATAACTTTTGCAAGAAAAAGGTAAAGATTAGAGTGCACATCCTACATAGGTTAGACAGGTATCACCTGGTTAGTGGGAAGTCTGGACTCGGCAGTCATCTAGGTTCCCTTCTCGTCTCTGTATCCTGGCTCGCCTTGCAGTCACCCTCAGCCGTCACAAGTACACGTCTGCACCGCTAGGCTCAACCTCGTCTGCTTCCCCTCAGGACACCGGAACCTTGCTGATTATTAGCTACCGTCTCTCTCTCTCTCTCTGTATCAGTGCGCTCCGCGCTACTTCTCGTTCAGTCTTTCTCAGAGAGTTTCGGTCTTAAATCTTTCTCCGACTTCAAAGATGGCGACTTGTCCACCATGAAAATGAATAATGGCAGAGATGCTAACGGCTAGATGCCGCCTACGGACTAACTGACAAACTGACTAACACCTTCGCTAATATCAAAGCCCGTTCCTTCATGGAAATTCACGGCCAGTAACCTGCCGCCCACCAAATTCTTGTACCTCCCCGTACCAAGGACACTTTCCCAGCCGGCCGGCCTGAAGTTGTGTCTTCGGAGTGGAGAAAAATACATTCCTTCGATAAGGGTCAGCCTGAACCGGTTCTCTCCAAGCGAACAACAGCTTGAAACTAAAACATTACACTTGACCTAGAAGGCCTTCTCGAGCTACCGGGCAGAAAGCAAAATGGAGTCTGTCTCGTTTAAGGCCTACGGAGCCCATAATATGCATAGCTCCATGAAAAACAGCTCAGCATGTTAGCAAATGAGCGAATCATGACTAATACTTATATATCTATCCCCTAACTTAAATTCATAAGCCTTACTCTAAGGAAAATAATACGAAAATGCCCTTATATATGTAAGACAGGGTCCCTGTCTATCGGCCTAATCCCTATGCTATGGGGGTGATAGGCTGGAGTCACTCTCCATCATTCTCCTTCTCCAAAGAGCTAGCAAAAAGACAGCCATAACATTACACCCCTTGACTCCAGTCTATTAACCAGTAACTAAATGGAACTAACGTCAGTAGACGAATAATATGAAACAAAATTAACTGATCTACGACTCTTCGTAAGTCTAAAAAATTGTAGCAGGGAAGGGATACACTGAATAAAGCAACAAATAGCTATGAGGATACAGATAGCAACAATAACCCCCCCTAAAATTTGTCGTATGAAATGCATGTCAGGGAGCCAGTTAAAAAGCCAGTCAAAGAAACCCTGATCTATATGTTCTCTAATTTCTGCAGTCAAGTCGTGGAGTTTGTTAATGTGGGACTGGATAGCTTTAGAATGGTCAGACAAATTAAAACAGCATAGACCTTCAAAATCAGAACATTCATGTCCATGTTTCAACAATAAGTAATCGATAGCTGCACGATTCTGTAAAATAGCTCTACGTTCACCTTGGGAGTCTAATAATAAATCTGATAAAACAGTAGACGTTTGGTTAATTGACTTGACCATCCAGCAGGCCATTTTGCCGATTGTTTTGGCATTATAAACGGCCAATGCTGGCACTCCAATAATAGAAAAAGCTAAACCAAGATATTCTGATCTGGAAAAAAGATGAACAGAGGAATCACAGTCTTCATGTAATGACATTGAATCACGTACAATACGGGAATGTGAAGAAGGATGTGAGGAAAACATTAGCAAACTTAATCTAGTGATGGCACATGGGCCACCAGAAATATTCGCAGGAATATAGGGCCAAGATGAATTCCCACAGGAAAAGAGCCATCCAGCTGGCAATAGCATTGAACGATAATGGCTAGTGGCTACTACTAAACGTTTACAGGTCATATTATTCTTGACTGAAAGACATGAATTCGGAAGTCTCTTTGAACATAACAAACGTTGATGAAATGAAAAAGTAGTAGCGGCTTGGAGCTTCAGCCGCAAACACTCGGTAATAGCTTTAGGGTTGCAGGTCATTATGAAGCAAAGATCTCCAGGGGTAATATTAAAAGTAGTAATTCTGGAATTAATAGGGACATCAAGATCTGGAATAAGAGTACATGAGGGACAAAATTCGTGTGCCGCAAAGTCACCCAGAATAACATTAGGTCGGGCATTAGATACATTAAAAATATGGTGAAGCGTCTCAGTGGATGCAGGGACAGCTACCAAACAGGTCGCTAAAATGTCAGTAACGCTTTTCATGGGGGTAAGGCAAAAATGCGGAGAGTTCGTCACCCGCTTCGCGAGTGTGATCCAGAAATTCGATGACGTCTGCCACGCAGACCGCGGGGCTCTTATTATCCCATCAACCGGCGTCGGTGGATCCTCTCCTCTCCCGGCGTAGCAAGCCAAAAGGAGTCCAACGCCGACACATCCTGCAGCAGCAATCCAAAGAATGATCTGAAAGAATACAAATACAGGCCTTAATCATTCTCGTAAGTAACATTTATCAGCTGGGACAGCTTCCCAGCCATCTTTCCCTGGCTTCATCACCAAAACGGTGTTGTCATGACCGGTCGCAATAATATCAGCCTGTTCAGGAGGATTTTTAGGCGATTGCACCCATATTTTAGCTCCAGGAAGATCAGACGATCCAAAGCCTTTTTGTCCTCGCACAGTTAGCAACGTTGGAGCAGAGCC
This sequence comes from Lissotriton vulgaris, assembly GCF_964263255.1. NCBI lineage: Eukaryota > Metazoa > Chordata > Amphibia > Caudata > Salamandridae > Lissotriton > Lissotriton vulgaris. Next base: position 1,413,924 of record NW_028240611.1, on the reverse strand, counting down.
TTTTTTGATCTCACCACTGAAGACAGGCATAATCAGTAACTGAGCAACACGGTCAGACTTTTTGATGAACAAATCCGTCTCACTGCTATTAAGCAGGAGAACCTTAATCTCTCCCTGATAATCACTGTCAATCACTCCTCCGAGTACTTGTACACCTTTCAGGGCCAGGCCAGATCTAGGGGCAATTAATCCAAAACTACCGGCAGGTATAGAGACACCAATGCCAGTTTCAACAATGATTCGATCTTTTCCTGGAAATTGTGCATCATTTAATGCATGCAGGTCGAGGCCTGCAGAACCTGGGGTTGCTCTACATGGAGCCAAAGCACCGGGGGTAATTTCCCAATACATCACAGTGTTCGCTATAGAATTTGGTTTTGCATCAACATGTGGAGGAAACAAACGCATCAAAGGAGATTCAGCATGTAACAAAGGACGATTATTTAAAATTAACAAAGCTTGAAGTAGGACATCTCTCCACTGGCTGTAACGGTCATCAGTCAACTTGCGCAACTGTTCTTTCAACAAGCCATTCATTCTCTCAATCAGTCCTGAAGCTTGTGGATAATATGGAATATGAAACACCCAATCAATATTATTTTCCGTACAGAATTCCTGCACCAATCTTCCACGAAAGTGGGATGCATTGTCTGATTGAATCTGGAATGGGACACCATAGTACAGAATAATGAGCTCCAGGGTTTTAATAGTATTCACTTGGGTAGCGTTCTTGCAAGGGAAAGCGACCAAAAGGCCACTATAAGTATCAACCACTGTGCAAATGTATTGACAATTTCTGCTCATAGGGAGCGGACCAATATAATCAATCTGCCAAATTTGGGCGGGCAATTTACCTCGATGTAAGTGGCCTCGAACAATTTGAGGCACCTCTTTCTTCCTAGAATGCTGACAAATGGGACAATGTAGAATGACATCTTTAATTAAAGAAAAGGGAATATGAATTCCTCTATCGGCAGCCCACCTGCTAGTGGCTTTCTCTCCAAAATGTCCTGCTTTCTGATGGGCCCACTTCGCCAATCCCGCCAAATCAGAATCCTGCATGTCAACCACTGCCTCAGAAATTTTAGACTGTTCATCTGCAATATTATGAAAAAATTTGTCAAGGGAGTCAATTGGAGTATGAGCATCCACGTGAAAGATTGTTACAGTACTCTGCGGGAGCAATTCCCAAATTTCTTGCCACAACTCTTTACCCCATAGCTCCTTGGAGTGCAATTCCCAATTATGAGAATGCCATGTTGGTAACCACACCGCTAATCCATTTGCAGTGGACCAGGAATCAGTGAAAATATGACATGTACCAGGCAACTCCTGTTTCAAAACTTGGTAAACCGCATAGAGTTCAGCATATTGACTACTCTTACCGTCTCCAGTTGTGCTTAACAATTTCTTTGTAATCGGATTAAAAGATACAGCTTTCCAATGTCTTTTGTCACCAATGAACTTCGCAGAACCATCCGTAAACCACACATGTTTTCTATCCTCCGCGGACAGATCATCAAATGATTTACCCCACTTTACGGGAGACTCCTGCACTACGGGAACCGAACACTCACTTTCAGCCTCATTGGAGGGCGCCTGCGCCACTCGCTCATGTAAAACCGCCACACCTTTCGGACCCACACGTGCCCTGTCCTGAATGTACCATTTCCATTTAATCACACTGGCCTCCTGAGCATGTCCAATTCGATGGGACTTCGGTGAACTCAAAACCCACTGCATAATGGGAATTTCAGGCCTCAAAATCACAGCATGGCCTAAGGTCAATTGCTCGGTATCCACCAGAGCCCAATAACAAGCAAGCAACTGTTTTTCAAAAGGTGAGTAACGCTCACCAGCCTCTGGTAACTTTTTGGTCCAAAAACCTAATGGCACTTTTTGTCTGCCCTGCTTTTGCCACAAACTCCAATTGGCATACAGGCCTTCCACGGACACATTCAAATCCACATCACCATCACTCACGGGCCACAAATCCAAAGCATACTGAATAGCTTCTTTAGCCAAATTAAAAGCAGTCTGTTGAGGTTCACCCCATTCAAACGCATTCTTTTTACGAGTGACTCGATATAATGGAGCCAAAATCTGACTTAGATGGGGAATATGCTGACGCCAAAATCCAAACAATCCAATAAAGCATTGCGCCTCTTTCCTGTTTCTGGGAACAGCAAAATCAAGTATTTTTCGTTTAACCTGTGGAATCACCTCTCTGTGACCTTCATGCCAATTAATGCCTAAAAATTTCACATTCTGGGATGGAGTTTGTAATTTGTCAGGATTAATTTCCCAGCCTTTCGCTCGCAAACAGTCAATGATCTGATCTAAATGGGACTGTACCTGGTCTTGCGTTTCACCTTGAATCAAAATGTCGTCAATATAATGACAAATCTGAACTTGTGGATTCGTGGGCACTTCAGACAAATGTTCCGCCACCAGCCGGTGACAGATCGTAGGACTATGTACATAGCCTTGAGGAAGACTCCGGAACGTCATTTGACGTCCATTCCATGTGAAACTGAATTGTTCCTGACATTCGGGGGCAATCGGAATTGAAAAGAACGCATTAGCAATATCAATAGAAGCATACCACGTACCTGGATGCTTTTGAATTCTTTGAATCAGTGTGACAATGTCAGGCACTGCAACAGTCAATTTAGGTGTATTTTTGTTCAATTCTCGATAATCAACAGTCATGCGCCAAGAGTTGTCACTTTTGCGCACGGGCCAAACGGGATTATTCCAAGCAGATGTGACCGGAGTAATGACTCCCGCGTCAACCAAATCCTGAATCGTAGCGGTAATTTCTTCATGACCACCTGGATTGCGATATTGCTTTTGAGAAATCACTTTCGTTGCTAAAGGGATCTTAATAGGTGGCATGCGTAAACGGCCAACCCGTACGGGTCTGGTCGAAATGTACTGTCGTGTACCAAATTGATAATATCCATCATCCAAATGCAAAGTCATACCTTTCAAAATGTCAATTCCAATAATGTATTCCAAAAGTGGCACAACCAACACAGAGTATTCTCTACGAGGAATTCTACCAATCTTAATTTCGAGTGCAGTTTGAACCGCGGGTGTCTCTTTACCACCCAGACCGGTAATTGTAAAAGACTGTCCATTAAATTTTCTCGACTTACCATGAATTAAAGTGGCCTCCGCCCCAGTATCAACCAACGCTCGGGCCCTTTGGATATTACGATGTTTCCAAAAAATCTCAATATCTACATAGGGTCTGTAATCTCTGTGGGCCCACTTGCGTACCGGAGCTTGACCTATTTCCTAGTCATTTTTCCTGCGTTCCGTCAACCAGGACAAATCAGGGTAAATGTTCTCTGTTTTCTTTGGTATTAGAATGTCTTGTTCATATCCGTCTCTAGTACGAAACGGATTAGTGTCAGGTTCAAAAAGTTGTGAGTCACGGTCAGGGAGTCTGTTACGATCCTCCCTCTTTCTTATGTCAGGGGAGTAACTCCTTGCATCTCGTCGTCTGCTAGAAACACGATCATCTCTTCCCCTTTCACGATCATCCTCTCTCCCCCTCCCATCATTACGACGGGGGGATCCATCACGTTCATAGCGCCGATCATCACGGCGATCAGAATTCACACGTCGTCTCTCATCACCACTGTCATCCGAACCACGATCATACTCATTCTTTCGCACGCGACGGGCACCCTCCTTTCGATCCAAACCACGCTTACGAAACATGTCCCATAAGCGATTATTAGGCTCGCCATCAATGTCTTCCCTTTTGACACCATCAGCAATGAGAGCAAGAAACATGTCACGTCTGGAGAACTTATAGTCCCCACCAGTACGACCCTCAGGTCGAGATTGTCTTTCAGGTTTAAACCATTCACCCAGCTCACCAAGCTGACGAACAGACTCAAGCACAACAGACAAAGGATTGCCAGTTTGGTTAATCAATAATGTCATCATGACCTGCTTGTAAGCAACAGGAGAAGAACGAATAATGCGGTTACGCACAGAAGATGTTAAAAGACCATCCAATAACTTGTCAGCAGTACTAAGGAAGATACACGTTTTCATGACTTCCTCCTTTAAACGTTGCGACGCATCGCGCAGAGTGTACCACGGTTTTTCATCAGTAGGCCAATCAGATTCAGTTGGATATTTATGATTACAGCCATCAGACGCAAGCTGGAGCAAAGAAATTTGACCAGCACCATTATAATTCCGAAAATGATCCTGAATCGTAGAATCAGAACTTAGAGCAAAATCGTAAGCAATCAACAGCATCGAGCATAATACCGGCAGCGCCAAGCTCATAAAGACGCACCATCCAGGTAAGCAAGGCCTCACCAGGCCGTTGTCTAAATCGTTGCAAAATATCACTAACCTCCTGCTGAGTAAAGTCTTCAATACAATCAAGAGCTATACCACCCGGATTACCAGGGGCCTGTTGTAATTTTCGTCGAAAAATCGGGTGAGCAGAAACTGCGGGAAGAGCTTCCGAGGAAGCCCGCATCTTAGATTTAACAGCACAGTCAGGGCAAGCTACGTCATCCACACGGGAAGAACGAGCACGGTCACAATCGGGAGTCGAATCAATGCATGAAGCAGATTTACAATCACGTCCGGAGCGAGAAGACTCGCGCTTGTCACCCTCCTCTGCCGAGGAGTCAGAAGTATGAGAATCCCAGATATTACCGTCCCACTCGTCGGGGTTCCAATCCATTCCAGCTTTTGCTACAACCATATGCACTTTGCGGGAAGACACACGTCCACGACGATGTTTATATTTATATCGTGCAATACGGACCGCAGCTCTTTCGGCAATGGTCTGATATGTTTCAAGTTTGTCGGCAAGCAATTTATTTTGACAACGCAACAAAGTATGCGCGTTTTGCAACTCAACACACTGTCCTTCCGAATCTTTAAACTGTTTCTGTAATTGAACAAACCTCTCATGCAATATTCTGTATGCATTAAGAACAATCCACCCTCTGCGTCCTAAAATAGGAAGCTCATCACCCTTCACTACTGGCGCTTTCTGTAGGCATGACACCACATCGGCAGGCTCCGCCTGCTCCAAGCATGAAGACCAATTTTCACTCAAACCAGTAGAATCAGCCCACTCACGGGCCAAGGCCTCGTAAGGCGTAGACTCCCAGCCGGGAATCTGGATCGGTAATTTGAAAACCGACGATGATTTTTTCGCAAACATAATGACACGCAAAAATTATATACACAATTATAAACAAAATTTTATACGTACAAGCCGAGCGCAAACCAACGAGATTAAAACAACACAATGCACACAGGCTTCGTAAACAGTTCGTGACGCCAGATGTAATGGCTGGATTTTCTGTTTAGATGGGATCAGCCCCCAGGGGCCCCTGTGACCCAGCCAAAACGTACTCACCTTCCCTCCTCAGATCGTATTCACAATGAGTAGATATACAGGTAAATATACAGATCGCACCTAAGGATGGGGAATGACAATATATGTATGTACGGATTTTTCTACAATATCTTATTCACATCAGTTGGTCTCGCGGCCACCCCGACCCAGACCGTTCTACCCTAGGGCAGATCTGACACACAATCCGGTGTGTCTACACACGGGCCTGCAGAACCCAATGCTCCCTTTTCCAAACTGTTCGCAATCCTGCGAAACTACACACTAGTTCAACCTCCTAGTGCTCTCATTTACTCAAGCCACAATCCAGTGGGTATTAACACTGGTCTCCCACCCAGTGCTGTCACTAACGCCGCATATCAACGACGACCACATTCCTATGAACCATTATTTGGGATATTATCTCAGTGGTCTACTTGGAATAAAACTACAATAATAACTTTGAATAGGGTTCCAGATTGTATAGTGTACTCCCTGCTTTTGACATCGAAGGTCCACCCACTCCCTCCTTATTCAATCACCATTTACCTGATCGGGATTTCTCATCCGTTCACCCAAACAGTTCCTGACTAGAAGTGCGGTTTACCAAGATTGAACATAAGCACCAGGTACACAATAATTCTATATGAATTAGGGTATTTATTAACAATAGACACAAATCACATTACTATGCAGCATAACTTTTGCAAGAAAAAGGTAAAGATTAGAGTGCACATCCTACATAGGTTAGACAGGTATCACCTGGTTAGTGGGAAGTCTGGACTCGGCAGTCATCTAGGTTCCCTTCTCGTCTCTGTATCCTGGCTCGCCTTGCAGTCACCCTCAGCCGTCACAAGTACACGTCTGCACCGCTAGGCTCAACCTCGTCTGCTTCCCCTCAGGACACCGGAACCTTGCTGATTATTAGCTACCGTCTCTCTCTCTCTCTCTGTATCAGTGCGCTCCGCGCTACTTCTCGTTCAGTCTTTCTCAGAGAGTTTCGGTCTTAAATCTTTCTCCGACTTCAAAGATGGCGACTTGTCCACCATGAAAATGAATAATGGCAGAGATGCTAATGGCTAGATGCCGCCTACGGACTAACTGACAAACTGACTAACACCTTCGCTAATATCAAAGCCCGTTCCTTCATGGAAATTCACGGCCAGTAACCTGCCGCCCACCAAATTCTTGTACCTCCCCGTACCAAGGACACTTTCCCAGCCGGCCGGCCTGAAGTTGTGTCTTCGGAGTGGAGAAAAATACATTCCTTCGATAAGGGTCAGCCTGAACCGGTTCTCTCCAAGTGAACAACAGCTTGAAACTAAAACATTACACTTGACCTAGAAGGCCTTCTCGAGCTACCGGGCAGAAAGCAAAATGGAGTCTGTCTCGTTTAAGGCCTACGGAGCCCATAATATGCATAGCTCCATGAAAAACAGCTCAGCATGTTAGCAAATGAGCGAATCATGACTAATACTTATATATCTATCCCCTAACTTAAATTCATAAGCCTTACTCTAAGGAAAATAATACGAAAATGCCCTTATATATGTAAGACAGGGTCCCTGTCTATCGGCCTAATCCCTATGCTATGGGGGTGATAGGCTGGAGTCACTCTCCATCATTCTCCTTCTCCAAAGAGCTAGCAAAAAGACAGCCATAACAATGCTGCAGCCAGACTAGTGTTAGGATGGAAAAAGAGAACATCAGCCACAGCAGCAATGAACATTCTGCACTGGCTGCCCATCCACAAAAGGGTGCTCTTCTTCAAAATTTTACTGATCACTTTCAGGGCTTTCAATGGAAATGGACCATCTACATAATGAAAATGTTCAAGCACTACTGCCCCACATGATTCCCCAGGTCCCAAGGGGCCAATCTTCTCACTATTCCCAATTTCAGACTGAAAACAAAAGGAGGAAAATCCCTGGCGGTACTAGGTTCCAAGGCCTGGAACCTTCTTCCCCTTCATCTTCATCAAATCCCCACAGAAACAATTTTCAGAAAGGCTCTTAAAACCTGGATTTTCACGCTCTCTGAACAGCAATGTAAAAACCTAGTCTAGATACCCCTTTCTCTCCACATCCACCAGGAGCATTAAATCTCTTCTATAGCGCAAAGATGCTCCTTTGGAGTGCAACCTGCGCTTTATAAAAACCCCCTCACATCACATCACACACCCGACTGAGGCAACTCGTCACAGCGCCGGCCACACTCTCGACCCGTCTTCTCCTCAGCTTCCCACGTCTCCTTCAGCCACACCACAGAACTCCTCTGGACCGACCTCAGCTGCATTCACTTCACCTTCCAGAAAACCACCACACACCACCGCACCCAACAGATCCCCCGCCGCTGCTATAGCAAAATTACCGAAGACCAACTACACGCAAACCTCGCTCTCTGCCCACCCACCGAACCCTCGAACACCGATTACAACGCTGCCCACAGCCTCAGACGCTGGATCGACGACTGTGCCAACACCTTCGCCCCACTGAAGAAACCCTCCTACAGAGACACCAGCAAGAGGGCCAGCTGGTTCACCCCAGAACTCCTAGCCTCCAAGCGAGCGAGCCTGCCGGAAACTAAAGAAGAAATGGCACAGTGAACAGACTCCGGAGAGCTACACAGTCCACAAGGACGCCATCCGCAACCGCCATCACCTCATCAGGACTGCCAAGAGGACCTCCTTCAAAGACCGCCTCAACAACGCACACAATAGGAAGGAACTCTTCAACATCGTGAAGGAACTTTCCAACCCCAGCTCCAACACCAATGACATTCCGCCGTCGCAAGTCCTGTGCGACTCCCTCGCCACTTTTTTCCACGCAAGATAGCAGACATCCACAACAGCTTCAACACCCAGACAGCCCCAACAGACAGCAACACAACAGACTCTTCGCATACCATCGACCACGACCCCCTGCTAGCCTGGGCCAACGTGAGCCTCGATGACACCATCAAGACGGTGAGCACAATCCACTCCGGCTCTCCGTCAGACCCATTCCTGCACCACATCTTCAACAAAGCCAGCAGCTCCATCACACCCCATCTGCATAACGTCATCAATCTCTCCTTCGAGACCGCAACCTTCCCAGAGAGCTGGACACACGCCGAGCTCAACGCCCTACTCAAAAAACCCAAGGCGGACCCAAGAGACCTCAAGAACTCCGGCCCATCTCTGTGCTTCCGTTCCCGGCCAAGGTCATCGAGAAGATAGTCAACGATACCTCAAAGAAAACAGAATCCTGGACCCTTCTCAGTCAGGGTTTCGCAGCAACCACAGCACCGAGACTGCCCTCATCGCCACCACAGGCGACATCAGGACCCTGCTGGACAACGGTGAGACCACGGCCTTCTGCCTCCAGGACCTCTCCGCCGCCTTTGACACCATCTGCCACCGCACACTACGCGCACGCCTCCACGACGTAGGGATCCGAGACAAGGCTCTGAAATGGACCACCTCCTTCCTCTCCAGTAGAACCCAGAGCGTCCGCCTCCCTCATTCCGATCCGAACCCTCCAAGATCATCTGCGGCGTGCCCCAGGGATCTTCCCTCAGTCCGCCACTGTTCAACATCCACATGGCCTCGCTCGCACACATCGCCCAACAGCACAACCTCAACATAATCTCCTACGCCGTCGACATTCAACTGATCCTCTCCCTCAACAAGGACCCCATCACCGCCAAATCCAACCTCCATGAAGGAATGAAGGCCTTCGCCGACTGGATGAAAACCAGCCCACTGAAGCTGAACACGGACAAGACAGAGGTCCTCATCCTCGGCTCCAACCCTTCAGCCTGGGATGACTCCTGGTGGCCGACAGCACTGGGGGCAGCCCAACACCCACCGACCACGCACGCAACCTGGGAATCATCCTCGACTCAACACTCTCCATGACCAAGCAAGTCAACGTCGGCTCCTCCTCCTGCTTCAACACCCTCTGCATGCTCCGCAAGATCTAAAAGTGGATCCCGACAGATACAAGAAGAATTGTCACCCATGCCCTCAGCAGCAAACTTGACTACGGAAACGCCCTCTACGCGGGAGCACCGACCAAGCTCCTCAAACGACTGCAACGCATCCAAAATGCTTCTGCAAGACTGATCCTCGACATACCATGCCACAGCCACATCCCCCCCCACCCGAGAAACCTGTACTGGCTCCCCTTAAACAAGAGGATATCCTTCAAGCTCCTCATCCACGCAAACAAGGCACTCCACAAGACAGACCCAGCCTACCTCAACAGACCAGTTTCCTTCTATAGCCCCAACCGCCAGCCCCGCTCCGCCGACCTCGCACTCGCCATAGTCCCTCGCATCCGAAGAACAACCAACAGCAGGAGATCCTTCTCCCACCTCGCCGCCAAGACCTGGAACACCCTCCCACTGAGCCTACAACAGACCCAAGACCTGCTGACCTTCGGGAGGCTACTCAAGACCTGGCTATTTGACCAGTAGCGGCTCCCCCCTACCAGCGCCTTGAGACCCTTGCGGGTATGTAGTGCACTCTGCAAATGACTGATTGATTGATAGAAGGTAGAGGTGAACGTGATTCTTTTTATTCTTGCTGGTACCCTTTCTCAAGCTTGGCAATCTGCCTTTGTATGGGGCCTGCTGAGGAAGGCAGCCCAGGCCTGGTCAGGACTTTACAATACATAGTCTTACCAGCGTCCGTAAACACGACCGCCTCTGATGGTCGGATGTGGTCGGATCAGTCAATAAACTGCCGCCCACTGCCTCTCTGATGTGTCAGCCATGGATGCCCTGCTTATTCACATAGGGGCAGGTGCCTCACCGCAACCGGCAAAACAACAACGGGTGCCGCTCCTGGGTTTGTAAGAGGGGCTAGACTGCTGTAACTGCCAGCAGGTCCAGATTGCTTTGTTTTCATCACAAGCGCCTGCACTGGACAAAGACCACGTGGTACACTCGCTGCTGGGCTGGGTAGCTCGGCTTCATCTGCCTTGAATGGGGGTATAATTACTTTCCTTGGACCATGGCCCGAAGCATAACTTCATTTAATCTATGGAAAATTATCAAATTAAGATTGAGGCGGCAAATTCTGTGATAACAGAGTAAATGTAAATGTAATTTGTACTTGTAAAGCGCACTAATACCCCAACTGGGGTGTCCTGGCGCTGTAACGCATACCGCTGTGGAACCCTTCCTTGCTTTTCCCTGTGAAATGTCCACTCCTGGGCACCCCCAAAGTGAAGCCAGGCATCCCAGCACTGTTGGGGCCGTTGTGGAGATAAAGCAAGCTGCTAAGCTATATTCGAGGCATCAAAGCTCCCCACCTCCTGTGGGGTCCCCCAAGGATCATCTCTGTCCCCTCTCTTGTTTAATTTGTATCTTTCCCCCTTGATTCGATCCCTGAAGGAGTTCAAAGTCACTACGTTTAACTACGCTGATGATTTACAATTGATCTTTACTATAGATAACTCTCCTGATTCCATCCAGGAGTTCCACAGCACTCTTCTCCACATTTGCCAATGGATGGACTCTAACCATTTAAAGCTGGTTAGTTCTCTTTGGCAAGGGCCAGACACTCTGGGGCCCCCACTATTGGCCCCCGAAGTGTGTCCTGCACCGAAGCCCTCTCCCTCTGCCAAAAGCTTAGGAGTTATCATCAACAAGGATCTTTCTCTAAAGGCTCAAATCAGTGAGGTTGTCTCCTCCTGCTTTTTTCAACTCCGCAAGTAGAGAAAGATCAGCCGTATACTTACGCATTCTGCCTTGATTCAAGCAGTATACTTACGCATTCTGCCTTGATTCAAGCAGTTATTGCCCTGGCACTATCCCACTTGAACTACGCTAATTCCATCTACTTAGGCCTTCCTCTCTGCCTTACTAAGCGTATCCAACTGGCTCAGAATCAGGCTGCCAGACTGATTCATCTGCAACCGCGCTGGCAGTGTGCCAGGCCTCTGCTGAAAAACCTCCACTGGCTCCCTATCTCCCAACGGATCACTTTCAAAAGGGCCTGCTTCCTTTTTTTTAAAATCTATTCACGATCATAGCCCCAAATTTCAGTTGCCTCTTGACCAGATATGTTCCCCCTTGCAGTTTTCGCTCTGCCAACCATCATCTTCTGATTACCCCCCTTTAAACTTCGCCGCCAAGGAGGCAGCAGATTTGCAAAATTGGCACCCAGACTTTGGAAATCCTTCCCTTTAGAGATCCGGGCCTGTAGCAAACTCTTAGATTTTAGAAGACTGTTAAAAACGTGGTTGTTCACACAGGCCCGCGTATAGTCCTCTGCGGTCCCTGCTCACACCTGACTCAGCGCCATGAAACCTTACGGTGTACGTGCGCTTTACAAGATACTATTAACATAACATAATATTGCCCAGAGTTGCAGAGTGGGACCCATGATTAGAATAGGCACTGAGGCGAGAATGATCAGGTCCGAGGAAATTGAGCCCAAGACCCGCCGAGGCGGGAATTGAACCCTGGTCCGGGGCCAGACCTCTGCATCAGGGTCTGCCACTCTAACCATTGAGCCACACTTCTCCACGTAGGCAGCTGGCAGCGCACTGCGTTTGCTACTTTTAAATGCATTACAGCCTGCTCTAGTACAAGCGTGCTCCTCGGGGTGTCCCTGGGGCGCAGTGAAGTGTGACTAATGCATTTTAGTGCAGTGATGCGGACACCAGTATTAAAATGTGTTAGTCTTACCCATGATGCGTGGTACTTTGCAGGGCTGAAAGAGGAAGTGATGGAAGAAGGAGGGCTTGGGCAAAAGTAAGGTGAATCATAACTAACCAGCCCAAGGTAAACCAGGAACCATGCCCTAGAACCAACAACAATTGGCACTTCACCCCACAGGAATACTAAATCTTAGTCTTCAAACCGAAAACAGGAAATCCAAAGCCTATGCAAAATAAGCATTTGCAATGCAATAGGTCTCGCATTACAAAAGTTGGAGCTATTGGTCTTGAAAATTACACATTTTATATTTATGTGTTGGTTTCGAAAATAGTGAAATTAATAGCTTTGTCATTTACAGTGCAAATACTTTTAACTTTTGCAAATGTGACACTTATAGCATTTGTAATGCAACATGTTTTGTATTTACGTGACTTAGATGTATTGATATTACTAATAAAAATGGCTTATATTTTTTTAATTAATTAATACTTAAATAAAAGTTATTGTAATTTATAATGGCAATAGCTTAAACTTTTCTAAATACCTTTTGTGAAGATTATGTTCAGTGTATTTTATTGACTCAAAATCCAAGAACTGAAGTGAAATATTAACATATTTTTGTGACATTTGTTATAAAGGTAGAAACATAGAGAGAACATATTTGAACCAGTTGTTGAATTGTTGCACTGATTGATGCTGTGGTAGCGCGGAGAGATGTTGTGGTGCCTCTGAGTGATGCTGTGGTGCCCTTGAGAAGAAGGCGGGTGGAAGAGAGCAGCAGATGAGCTCGGGAGAAGAGAAGAGAACAGGGAGTTCTAGAAAGAGGTGGGTAGAAGAGAGCTGCATAACAGCACAGCAGAAGCAAACATGGAGTTAAAGAAGGAGGCAGGTGGAAGAGAGCAGCAGATCAGCACAGTAGAAGAGAACAGGGAGTTGGAGAAAGAGGCAGTTGGAAGAGAACAGCAGATCAGCACAGGAGAATAGAACAAGGAGTTAAAGAAGGAGGCGGGTGGAAGAGAGCAGCAGATCAGCTCGGGAGAAGAAAACGGAGTTACAGAAGGAAGCGGTTAGAAGAGAACAACATATTGGCACAGGAGAAGAGAACACGGAGTTAGAGAAGGAGGCGGGGTGAAAGAGAATAGCAGATTAGCACAGGAGAAGAGAAGCGAAGGGAGTTGAAGAAGGAGTTGGGGTGGACGAGATCAGCAGATCAGCACAGGAGAAGATAACATGGAGTTAAAGAAGGAGGCGGGTTGAAGAGAACAGCAGATTAGCACAGGAGAAGAGAAGAGCAGAGAAGAGACCAGGGAGTTAAATAATGAGGCGGGTGGAAGAGAGCAGCAGATTAGCACAGGTGAAGAGAACAGGGAGTTAAGGAAGGAAGCGGTTGGAAGAGAACAACATATTAGCACAGCAGAATAGAACAGGGGATTAGAGAAGGAGTTGGGGTGGACGAGAGCAGCAGGTCAGCACAGGAGAAGGTAACATGGAGTTAAAGAAGGAGGCGGGTGGAAGAGAGCAGCAGATCAGCTCGGGAGAAGAAAACGGAGTTACAGAAGGAAGCGGTTAGAAGAGAACAACATATTGGCACAGGAGAAGAGAACACGGAGTTAGAGAAGGAGGCAGGTTGGAAGAGAGCAGCAGATCAGCACAGCAAAAGAGAACAGGTAGTTAAAGAAGGAGGCAGGTGGAAGAGAGCAGCAGATCAGCACAGGAGAAGAGGACGGGGAGTTAAAGAAGGGGGTGGAGTGCATGAGAGCTGCAGATCAGCACTGGATAAGAGACCAGGGAGTTAAACAAGGAGGCGGTGGAAGTGAGCAGCAGATTAGCACAGGAGAATAGAACAGGGAGTTAAAGAAGGAGGCAGCGTGGAAGAGAGCAGCAGATCAGCACAGCCAAAGAGAACAGGGAGTTAAAGGAGGAGACGGGTGGAAGAGATCAGCAGACCAGCACAAGAGAAGAGAACAGGGAGCTAGAGAAGAATGCGGTGGAAGAGAGCAGCAGATCAGCTTTGAAGAAGAGAATAGACCAGGGAGTTAAAGAAGGGGGTGGGGTGGATGAGAGCTGCAGATCAGCACAGGAGAAGAGACCAGGGAGGTAAAGGAGGCAGGTTGGAAGAGAACAGCAGATAGGCACAAGAGAAGAGAAGATAACAGGGAGCTAGAGAAGGAGGCGGTGGAAGAGAGCAGCAGATCGGTACGCGAGAAGAGAAGTTAACAGGGAATTAGAGAAGGCGGTAGAGTGAGTGATGGCGGTAGAGTGGTAGAATGAGGGCGGTAGAGTGGTAGAATGAGGCGGTAGAGTGGTAGAATGAGGCGGTATAGTGGTAGAGTGAGGGCGGTAGAGTGGTAGAGTGAGGGCGGTAGAGTGGTAGATTGAGGAGGAGGGCAATAGATCGAGTGAGGGCGGAGTTGGAGGGCGGAGTTTGTGTGCTTTGGTTATTGTGTGATGTTGATCGAGTGTGTGAAGCTGAGCATTATTTGAGTGTTGTTGTTGGGGTTGTAAGAGGCTGAGGGTGTGACGTGTGTTGTTGAGGATGTGAGGGGGTGTGAGTGTGTTGTAAGTGTGTCTGGGTGTGAGCTTGTGTGTGTGTGTGTGTGTAGCACCTGTTTGGACCCGGTTTATTTAAAGCCCTAGCTAAAGTGTAGTAGTGATAATGTTTGAACATGGCGATGGCTTACGCAAAAAATAAATGGCATGGCTTAAAAGACGTAAGCTCACAATTAGTGTTTAGTATAGTGTACCGCACAACTGGCATTTTGTTAATGCTGTTAGTACCAGATATATAACAGAACTAACATTAGATCTACAAAAAGCCATAACTATTGGCTTTGTGAACGTTAAAGCCCCAAGATCTCAATCGGCACCCATTGCAGCACCTGCTTGGACCCGGCCCACTTAAAGCCCTAAGTAAAGTGTAGTACTACTAATGTTTAAACATATTGAAGGCATACGCAATTAATTGAAACGCTTCCAAAACACAAATAAGCTAAAAATTAGGTTTTAGCATAGTGTGCCGCCGAACTGGAATGTTTCTACTCCTGTCAGAGCATCCACATATGTAACAGAAGCGAAAATACACCTAGAAGCAGCCATGGCCATTGGCTTTGTCAATAGTTGTTCATGCACAAATAATGCAAAACGGTGCAATACATTAGTCCTGAGTTAGCGCTACTTAAAATTGGCCAAAAACAAAATAAAATTTAAAACCCTGAAATGCTGTGAAGTTAAAATCTTGTTTTTCCCCTAGGGTGATGGTAGAAACGGAGAGCCCGATTGGCACATGTTGCTGCACCTGCTTGGACCCGACCCAATTAAAGCCCCAAGTAAAGTGTAGTGCTAAGAATGATTAAACATATGGAAGGCATACGCAACTAATCAAAACGCTTCCAAAACACAAATGAGCGAAAGATTTGGTTTTAGCATAGTGTGCCGCCTAACTGGCATGTTTGTACTCCTGTCAGTGCATCCATATATGTAACACAAGTTAAATTACACGTACAAGCAGCCATGACTATTGGCTTAGTAGTTGTTCCCACACAAATAATTAGCACAAAAGAAAACTTTAGCTGTACAAATAATAATAAAAAAGGTTTAGTTCTTACGGGCGAATTTGTAACAAAAGGCAAACTGAGGTTTCGGAGTTTGCGGGAAGCAGGTTCGAGTCAGAGCGCTGGCTCACCATTCAGTAATTGTGGACAAGCTTGTGATTACTGGGTAAGATTATAATTTAAATGAAATGTGAAACTGGAAACAAACTTGTAAGAGACTGCTACGCAAGGAATATTAAACGCATTAATGGTGAATGAAGTTAAAGTATTCTCATTTAAACCGAATGGCAACGGGCGCCGACTAGCAGGAAACGCAGCAGGAGGTGGTGTGGGACAAACATTGAGTCAACAAAAAAAAAAGTCTTTGGAGGAGGGCTGATTCTGCGGAGCGCGTGAAGTGGCAAGCTCTGACATTGTGCAGAGGGGGGCGGGGGAGAGCATTCCTTTGAAATCTGAAGCTCTCAGCATTGCTGTGGCGGGTCTGATGCGATGATGAGAGGCGGCTCGGGGAGCAAATGGCAAGCGCATGCACGGGCACATGCACTCTGCGTAATCTGCCTGCCAAAGCCCCTTGATTAGCTTTCCTGATCCAACTCTATATGTCTCGAGCTGCAATGCTCCTTGCCCCTATGCGCACACTCAATCATAATTGATGGCCCTTGTAATCACTGTCTCCACTGCCCATACACGCTACCCACTCTCGAGCCCTGTCTTACTTCTCACACTGTTTTTAACATGGCTCTGCTAAATTGCAGATCCCTGCCCAAACACGCTCAGGAAATCTATATACTCCTAGAAGACTACCAACTACAGAGACATGGTTATCTCCGGACTCTGACCCGGATATCGTCCAGGCTTTGCCGTCTGGCTTTTTAATTTAACATCTTGACAGATCAAAGGGAAAGGGAGGAGGGATAGCCGTTATTTTTAAAGAGCATATTTCCTGTCGGTTTCACGGAAGTCCTATACTTGACTGTGAAAATGTCCATTTCAAGATTCAAGTTTCTCCATGTAAATCTCTCTCCGGAATCCTTATCTATCGCCCGTCTGGTGCTACTGGACAATTTAGCAGCTCACTCCTGGAAACATCACTTGCTCTGGCCAGTACTTTCACTAACTTTATGATCTTAGGGGACTTAAACATCCACTTTGATAATAATGGAGACAACCTAGCCACTGAACTGTTACTGGATTTAGCGACGTGCCAGCTCCATCTGGGAAACCATCAACCTACTCATACCCTGGGGCATCTTCTGGACCCCATCTTTTCTAGTACCCCTGACCCTACAGTGTTCGCACCAATCCCGGTACCGTGGTCAGATTTCTCATCCCGTTTAGTTGGTGGATCCCGAGCACCTACTGCCCTAAATCAGCCCCCAGTAGGCTCACTCGCTCATGGCCGAAGTTGAGCCTGGACAAATGGAAGCACATCTTGGAGCTTTCTCCCCCTATATGTGAGATGGATCTTGTATCTGCGGATACTATGTTCTCCTTGTGGACTGAAAATTCCCTGGACATTGTTCTCTCGAAAAACCTTCCTTCAAACTAAAAGGGCAAAACCACCTCGCCCTGGTTTACTAAGGAGATTCGGCTCCTAAAAAAACTTTGTAAAAAGGATGAAAGGATATGGAGGAAGGACTATGATCCTCGCAGAAAGCAGGACCACAAACTCGCGATCCTAAACTATAAAAAGGCCCTCAAAACTGCGCAAGCTGCATTTTTTGAAGAAAAAATTAGATCCTCCGCGAGTTCTTCAAGAGAAACATTTCAAATCATGAAAAAGCTCCTAAAACCCCCGGATCCCCCCTGCCCCGTGGACTTCTCAGAGAACCGCTGCAATGAGCTAGCAGAGTTCTTTGACCAGAAGATTCAAAAAATACTGAAGGATCTTCCCCTGTACAATCCTGCTGACCTACCTGAACCGCCCCCGCGAGCCTCACAGCATGCGGAGCCCAGTCTGGATAAGTTCGCCTCCATTACAAAAGATACTCTCCTCCCTATTTTTCAGTCAATTAAAAGTGGCTCTCCACTAGACCCAGCTCCATGGAACATCTTAAAATTAGCAGCACCCACCATCCTTGCCCCTTTGGTGAATTTGATTAACATCTCCCTTTCCCAGGGCATCGTACCCTCGAGCTGGAAGACGGCTGTAGTTAAATTTCTACCTAAAAAACCCAACCTCAATTCCCCTGGAATTGAACAATTTCTGGCCCATTTCCCTTCTGCCAGGCATCAGCAAGGTGGCAGAAAAGCTTATCAGTCGTCAGCTATCTGACTACCTTGAGTCAAGTGATCTACTTAAACCCTCACAGACGGGCTTTCGCCCGGGTCAGGGTACAGAGACTGCGATGATCGCGGTAGTTGAAGAGGCCAGAAAGATCATAGATTTAGGGGGATCTGTGGCAGTGATCCTCCTGGAGTGCGCCCTTTGACACCGTGAATCATCCTATGCTGGTCCATCGGCTAAGAGACCTGGGTATTTCAGGACTTGCCCTGTCCTGGCTGAAATCCTTTCTACACAGTCGCTCATATCAGGTGGCAGAGGGCAACTTCATTTCCAATACAATTCCAGTACACTGCAGCATCCCCCAGGGCTCATCCTTGAGCCCAACGCTTTTCCATGTGTATATGTCCCCCCTTGAAAAAAAATTCACTCCATATGGAATCCAGCTTCTGACCTATGCCGATGACACCCAGCTTGTCGTATCACTTAAGTCAACACGACCACCCTTCCATCGATCTCTACTCCTGTCTTGGGGATATAACTGGGTGGATGAACAGGTCCCATCTTAAGCTTAACGGCGGAGAGACGGAGATTCTGGTCATGGGCAACCAGTCATTTCGCCCTGAGACTTTGTGGCCCCCTTGCATGGGTCCTCCTCCAACTCCAAAGGCTGATATTAACAGCCTGGGGATCTGGCTGGACCAAGGCCTTACGTTCTGCACCCAAGCTAGAAAAACGGACGGAGCCTGCTATGGCCTTCTTCGCATCTCCCGCAAAATTTTACCTTTGCTCCCCACCCAGTCTAGGAAGCTTTTGATCCAGGGCCTCATATTGTCCAAACTGGACTATGGTAACGCCCTCTATCTCGGCGCTCCAAAGAAAGTGACAGCCAAATTATAGGTTGTGCAAAACTCTGCGGCCCGGCTTCTTACAGGCACCAACAACTGTTGCTCAGCCAAATCAGCCCTCGGGTCACTTCATTGGTTACCCATACTTGAAAGAGTACATTTCAAGGCCCTCTGCACTACTCACAAGATCCTGTATGGTAAGGCTTCCCCCTATTCTAAAAGATCTCATTGCTCCCTATAAAACCAATAGAACCCTTCGGTCCACGCACCTTCACCTGACCTCAATACCCAGGGTTAAAAGGGCCCGATCAGGAGGCCGCCTTTTTTCGTATAACGCTTCCAAATTATGGAATTCACTCCCGGACATCTGTGCTCAGCCCAACCTCCTTTCCTTCCGCAAACTTTTGAAGACCTGGCTGTTCCCATAAACCTTCCTCATTTTGTCATCGCCTGTTCTATCACTAGCGCTGTGACGCTTACGGGCAGCCATGCGCTCTAGAAATCTGTAAACATAAACAATGCGCTTGCGCATTGGTAGGTCGAGTCCTAAACATGTTCTGAGTCAGCTATGTCAAATCATTTGATGGTGACTGAATCAATGTGAAAAAAACAGTAGCCTAGATAAAATACCAAGATCTGTTCAAAAACAAATACAGCAGTCAGTACCTGATACATCAGGCGATGATCAAGGGAACTGATAAAGCAGTACATGAGTCATACACTCATTGTGCACCCCAAGTCCAGCAAAGACTAAGAACCTGCTGGAGAGGCAACGGAAATGCACATGAACCTCCGTAGTTTTTAGATCTAAAACATCTTTGTAGTAATAGTCCAGAGAATGTCAGAGCAGACCACCCATGAGGGGAGTCTCTTTCTAATAGTAAGTTGTGGTAGGTGTCTGGGATCTGATAGATGAGAGGATATCAACATAAAGAAAGGACTGGTATTGTGTGCTGTGAGGTGTTGGAGAAGAGTAACGGGAGAAGGCCCTAACAGGTCATTGCATGGATGGAGACTGTCAGATTACAGAACTCTATTATATACTTCCTTCTGATAGTAGGCAGTGTTTCTGTGGTTGTACTAGGCAGAAGAATGGGAGAGTGGACGTGAATCCTCTGATTAGAGCACCTGTACCCTACGCTTAATTCCTAGCAAGCTTGTACCAACCTTTTCTTGTCACTGTCAATATGCATACCATCTAGATTGGCAATACAGCCATTTATTTGAAAATGTCATTCGCGTGCAGTACAGGGCTCAAAATATCTACTCACCCACTCGCAATTGCGAGTAAAATGTTATCAGTCGAGCTACTTTTTTAGCACCTATTAGTCCCATCTGGTGAGTAAACTTAAGCTGGAAAGGAACAGGTGTTCTGTTCATTCAGAAAGTGAATGAGCAATAAAGATGCCATTACATCTTGTTTTTATCTTGACACATTTTCTGACTTAAAGGAGAGATGTCAAATGACAGTTTGTCTTTTAACTAATTGCTGCTTGGAAAATTAGGTTTAATTTTCTCGTACAAGAGTGAGAAGTTTCTGTCAAGTTAGCTGTCTGAAGATGTCAGTTATTTTGCTCTAACACAAAACATTTAACCCCTTCACTGCGGGGTGTTTTCCCCCCACCTGTGCGGCGGGAGGGGGGCCGTGCGCAGTGCCGCTGTGCTTGGGACGAGCTCAGTTCGTCATGAGGCACAGTGGAGCTGCACTCATAACGAGCTGAGCTCGTCACAGCCACACCTGTTTTCGAACGTTCAGCACAGCGTGGAAATTATCCCCGCGTGCGAACGTTCCAACGGCCGTGATGAGCTCAGCTCGTCATGTGTAGCTCAACCGTGCCTTATGACGAGCTGAGCTCGTCACAAGCACACAACGGGTTAAATAAATAGCCTGTAAATTAATATTACAAATATTTCGAAATATATCCGGAATTACAAAAAGCATTTTTTTAATTAAGAAGTGTGATGCAAACAGCGAGTTAAATAGGAGCTAAGCAAACCAGTAGCACCTTACTGTGATATGCAAATGTCCCATATTTGCAGAAACTCTATTCCCAAACATTGTTTGTACACTATGGGCCTGATTCTGATACGGTTAGAAAGGCTTCCTATTGGCATTTGCTACTTCCAAATTGGATCAGGAACATGTCTTTCTGAATGACTCGGAAAGGTTTACGACCGACTAATGTATGATGCGAGTTCGGGTGTTAGGAATATTCCAATACCAACCCAGCGACATTTGAAAAGACCGAGCCGTACGGAGCAGAATTGTACATTTTTACAGGCCCAGGCCGTGTTTCCAAATTACAGAGTACGATGTTGGATTTGGACAGCCTTTCAAAATTGTGTCGTCTGACTCTAGTCAGCAGTCGGAATCAGACTTTGGGGTCCCGTAGTGGGCCCCCTGTACCCAGAGCCTTTTTCATTGGGCCCGTGGGGGTACCCATGGTTGCCCCCTTACAGCCATGCACAGTGTGACAGGCACCGGGGGTGCCCGCCACAGGGTCCCGATTTTACCCAGCCACCCTTTTCTTCAATGGCAACCTATGCATTCCGGCAGAACAAAGGCTCTCGTTGAAGTCCATGGGAGTCCAACCGGAGTCCAACCGAATCTTATCTGGAAGCCTCCGGATGCATCGTCCAAGGTGGGTTAAACTCTACCGATTTGGTCGGAAACTATTTCCAAGCCAATTCGGCCGAGAAGCCTGCATCAGAATCGGACCCACATTTTTTATCAGTAAAGCTGTATGTCAGTGGGAAAGGTTGTGGTCATTTCATTGTAAAATCTGCTGATTACAAATGACAGTGTGCTACCGCTTTAGTTATGTATTTATTAAAAGTGATAGTTTTTAGGTTTCGCCTAAGTGAAAGCTGCGCACTGCGCAGCTTTTCGCGCAGGCGAAAACCTAATGAGAATAGTATGTGGCTTGACAATCCGCCCTCTGTTCCATTGGCTAGCTCCATAAATGGAGGCTAGCCATTGGAACAGAGATCTGTCCGTCATGGCCGGACCAGATTCGTGGGCGTTCCCGCGATTTCTACCCTCTCCACCCTTTTTCTGATCGTCATCACGGCGGTGTGTGTGCTATTTATTTTTTTTTTGTCTGGGCATCCTTCGTCACACCAGCCTGCTCGCTCTCCCTGTGAGGACGCAGACCCGATCCGCTGTCCGTGTGCCGGTTAACCCGACCCCCTCCCGCTGTCCGTTTGCCCGTTCCCGCCCCCCTCCCCCCGCTGTCCGTGTGCCTGTTAACCCGACCCCCTCCCGCTGTCCGTTTGCCCGTTCCCGCCCATCTCCCCCCGCTGTCCGTTTGCCCGTTAACCCGACCCCCTCCCGCTGTCCGTTTGCCCGTTCCCGCCCCCCCTCGAGAGTAAGAAGCGCCGATCAAACTCTTACGGTGCTGAAAGGAACAACCCATTTGGTCCGAATCCTCAGGGTGAAATCTTTCTCTAACTGGAGTGTGCTATCCCCACCAAGGGTTTCTTGTCCTATACATGGGCCCACCTATGTCTACTAAAGCCTGCCCGTTCTACCATGCATGGTTCCTGTAGTTCCAGCTCAGGGGCCCTCACGCAGTTATCTGCCCCAACCCTGCCTCGCAGAAGCCCCAGCCCTGACCTGCAGCGTCTATTCCGGATTCTGGCAACACAGCCTAATCTGGGCCTGTAGCACCCAGAGTCCTTTACTGGGGGCCACATACACAGCTCTACCGCAGCACCCCTCCTCCGCAAGCACACACAGCCCTGCCGTCTGCCTTCGCCCCGGGCCTGCAGTGCCCCCATTCCAGCTCCAAGATCCATTGGCGGCAGCCCTTAAAACATGAATCAATCCGTCCATCGACGCAAATCTCTATAGTGCCCGACGAGTGTCCCTGCTGCATCCTCTTATTCCAGTCCTGAACAACCACACCTCCCATAAAGCTCCTCAATTCATCCCTGCAACACCCTTTTTTCCAGTCCTCGACATCCCACCCCCACTAAAGATCATCAATTCTGCTCAAGACATATCCACCCCCACTAAAGCAGCTCATCAGTTCTGGCCTTAGTCCATCCAGTACGGAGCACGTTCACCTTATTGGTGTATCCCGGCACCAATCTCCCCTTATGTTCGTCACTTCTACGCAGGGCATATACTACACTAACCCTGTCCTTATTCAACTCCACGCACACCCACCTTCACTAAAGCTCGTAAATTCTGCCCTGCAGAAACCCCGATCTCCTTGTCGGGCACACCCACTGTCCAATAAAGCACCCCAATTCTGGCCAGGACAGGCCCAACTGCACTAAAGTTCGCTAATTGTGCCCCGGACACACACCTCCACTAAAGATCGTTAATTGTGCCCAGGGCACACACGCCTCCACTAAAGCTCGCTAATTCTGCCCCGGACACACACCTCCACTAAAGATCGTTCATTTTGCCCCGGACACACACCTCCACTAAAGATCGTAAATTTTGCCCCGGACACACACCTCCACTAAAGATCGTTAATTCTGCCCGGGCACACTCACCTCCACTAAAGCTCGTTAATTCTGCCCGGACACACACCACCACTAAAGCTCGTTAATTCTGCCCCGGTCACACAACCCCGCACCAAAGCCTCGCAGTTGCCTCTTATTCCAGCCCTAGGCAAATGCCCCTCCACTACAGGTAGCCAATTCGTAGCTGCAGGCGCACCATATTTCAGTCCTGGGACCACACTGTCTGCGGCCATAACCTTGTATGTCAATATGCTAGCTTTACCAGTGCACCCAACCTGCAGCTTTGTCATTCCAGTCCTTCGGCGTACATGTAACTGTTGCTCCAGCCCACACCAGCGGCGCCCGCTTCTTCGCACACGCAGCCCTACCGATGAACCCCCGTCGAGGTCTGCAGGACTCCAATGTCCCCTCAAGGTCCAACGCGCAGCCTTGTTACCCCAGCCCTGACATGCAACACCCTTACTATGACAGCACAGCCGATGAACCCTAATCTTAATGAAAAGCTCCATAGTCCTGCCCTAGTGCCCTCAGACATCCCTCGACCCAGTCCTGCAGCACTCTTAGCGGGGGACCCACGCGCACATCCGCTGCCACGCCCTTCTGCTTTGTCAGCGCACACAGTTCTTCAGTACCTGCATTATCGACTTCCTATTCTAGGGCCCCCACATATCTCTGCCATCCCACCCCTGGCCTGCAGTACCCTGGCCAAGCTGGCACCCACACCTCAGTCGATGCACCCCACTCTTGCCCTGCAGGCAGCACTCCGCCCACCCAGAGCTGCTGGTCTTCGCCCAGCCTTGACCTGCAACACCCTTAGTCTAGACCTGGGGCCCAAACGCACATCTGCTGTCGTACCCAGCACCCACCACTCCGCTTAAACCGTGACTTGCAGCATCCCTAGTCAATACACAGCGCCCTGTAGACCGCCCTCCCCCCTGACCTGCAGCCCCTCTCTCTGCCAGCACGCGCAGACCTCACTCTCGCGCTGCAGCCCCGCCGCTTCATGCAGAGCCCTCGGCGGTCTCGCGGAGCCCCGCTGCACGCACTCACCTCGTAGAGCAGGTACTCCCCCCCCCCCCCGCGTGCGGTACTCCTCCCAGTCTCGCGCCTTGCTCTTCTTATCTGGAAGGTTCCGCTGGTGCTCGGCCAGGTCGTCGGTGTCGGTGTCCAGCCACACCTCGTGAGACTGCCGCTGATCCTCCTGCGGGCGAGACACGACTCCTCGTTAACAACAATCCCACCAACATCGAACTACATTCATAAACAAGCCGCCATCTCACTGCGCCGAGGCCCGCAGAACTCTCGGTATAGAACTGCGTCACTAAAGCTGTAAATAACGCCATGCCTGTCAGTGTTGAATATTGCTGCCTGGAGGTATACAAGAATAAGCTAGCAGGAAGGGGTTACCACTGTTTCTGCTCCCTGAACTTGTGGAGTAGTCCAGCTCTGTACCCCCTTTGTACCCGGCCCACTCACTCCCATCCGCGACCCCGTTCACAGGGCCTGCACCCCGCGCCACACAACTAGCAATCATTCTCCCTTTAGCACCCAGGCCACAGCCACTGTAACCTCTCACTGGTGTGCAGTGCACACACTAGTTAAGTTAACGTTCTTAGCCGGAGGGCAATCGTCCTTCTAGGGGTCAGTGTTAATGAGGCTTTAATGCGGCCAAGCAGGCGTTAATCCTCTGTATTCATAATGGGCTGATGTCGCCCGGCTTGTTAGGCTATGGTGAAACCCCGCCATGGCGACTGTGTATGTGTGGCCACTACTACTAAGCATTAGTACTGCTAACAACACTACTACTACCAATAATTAAACACAATTGTTACCAACTAAACAATATAAACAACAAGAACTGTTATGGAACGTGAATAATAATAATGATTGCTACCGTTCAACTCAATGAAGGTACTTTTTAGGTTTCGCCTCGCCGAAAGGCTGCGCAGCAGACTTTCGCGCAGGGCGAAAGCTTATGTCTAGAGATGTGTACTCATGTCCCGCCCCTCTGTTCCATTGGCTAGCTCCATAAATGGAGGCTAGCCATTGGAACAGAGATATGTCCGTCATGGCCGGAGCAGATTCATGGGCGTTCCGGCCATTTTTACTCATCCCGCCCCCTTGCGATCGTCATGCGGCGGTGGGCGGTGTTTATTTTTTATTTTTTTACAGCTTTTGTTTTCCACCATTTTGGAAGTGCAGAGGTGGGTTGCGCGATGTCCCGCTCTCTGTTCCCGCCCCCCCTCCCGATGTCTGTGCGCCTGTTCCTGCCTGTTGGACAGGCCGCATGAAGGGCTCGCTCCCTCCCCGCATGACAGGGCCCGGACGCCGGCCCTCCAGGTGCTACCCACAGAAGCAACCCGCACCCCGTCTCCTACGGGACTCCTGCCCCCGGACAACTCTGTATCATTGGGCCGGGCCACTGTCAGCTCCCTTGCCCGGCCCGGCCGCCATCTTGGACACTGCACCACGAGGCCGCGTGGCCTCAACTCGACCCTAACCCTGGGCCTGGCCAGGCCCCGACATCCCGGCACCACCATCCACCCAGGAGGTGAACGGACCACTTGGCAGGTCAATGGGAGAAAGAAGTGTCGATGGCTCTCCCCCGCCAGGTGCCGATCGCCCCCAGCCTCCCCGGGCGCTGGCTCCACCCCCCTGCTGGGTGTCTGGACTCCCTCATCCCGGACCTCCCGACCTCCAAGTGCGAGGGTCCGGACATCAAAGGGCGCCGGACCTATAACTGGGGCAGCTCCAGAGCAGGAGGGCAGTTGTATCCTGGAGTCGAGAGACACCGTGAAGAACTCATCCTTGACGGATTGCTGGCGCTGCCGCAGCCCTGCCTTGTGAACTGTCGCCCTGCCTGCTGGCGCTGCCGCAGCCTTCTGCAACCTTCATCCTCGTCGGGACCTGCTGGCGCTGCCGCGGACCGCTGTAACTACCACCTTCGTCGGGACCTGCTGGCGCTGCCGCGGACCGTTGCTACCTACGATCATCTCGGGACCTGCTGGCGCTGTCGCGGCCCGTCCTCCTAGAACGCCGAGCTCGAGGATTGTGAGCTACCCATCTTTTCATCGCATCTACCAGATTGGTAACAAGACTGTTCCGCTACCCCCTTTCCCATCCAAAGAGACTAGAATCGAGGGGACCCCTGAGTCCTGACGCCTTGTACCATTCTACCGTACTTCAAGATTGCTTATAAAGAACGTTAAACCTTATCTTTGTGTGGTGTCCATCTGTGGGGGGGAAGTTACTTGTCTGTACGATCGCTGGAGACGGCTCTCCCCGGAGACCTCTCCCCTTGTCCTCGGCCGACCCTCCAGGTCCCGTCTAACATTGGTGGCCAGCGGCGCGATCCGAATCAACGCGTACGTACAGAAAGTGACTCACCCCACGACTAAACCACAATGACAACCAAAGAGAGCACAGAAAAATTCCAGATGGGGAAATTGGAAGAGTACAACCATCGTGAGTTAAAACAATTTTGCATCGAACTAGGCATTGCTACCACCGGTCTGAGCACGAAAGACGATTTCAAGCACGCCATTGAGTCTTGGGCGGAAACCGGGGCCGTCAGACACCCGGACCAGAACATTGCAGCATCAGAGATCAACACCACTGCTCCCGAAGAACGGAGAACGGGCCTCTCACAGGAAGAGATCCAAGAAAGAGAAAGAAACAGACTACACGAATTAGAGATGGCACGGCTCAAGATGGACGGTGAACAAAAACTAGCGGAACAAAAACTGAACTTGGAACACCTACGGCTCCGAGAAGAGCGGGAAGAAAAACAAAGACAAAGAGAACTCGAAGAAAAGAGACTAGCGTACGAACACGAGCGCAAACTGGCAGAGATAGAACTACGGAAGCAAAACAAAGACCTGGGGGTGCCCGAGCAACCGCGCACCCCAGGAGCTACAGAACCAAAGGTCCACATCCCCAAGGATGTCGTCCGAGAGTATTTCCGAAACGACGACATACAACAGTGGTTCAAGGCCTACGAGATCGCCATGGCCTCCCACCGGATCGATCGAAATGACTGGGGAGCCGGTCTATGGGGGAGGTTCGTCAATGAAGGCCGCGATGCCCTGTTACAGCTCCCAGACCATCAAATGACGTCCTATGATCACATGAAGGCCGCCCTCCTCACTCGATATGGACTCACGCCCGAGATGTACCGCCAGAGGTTCCGCGACTGCACCCGGATCCCGGGTACAACTTGGGTGGAATATGTGAACTATTTTAGCCGAGCCTTCGAAGGGTGGATCAAAGGTAGCCGAGTCACCACCTACGAGCAACTCTTCAATCTCATTGTATGGGAGCACCTCTCCAACAACTGCTTCGTCGAGCTCAGGCAGCACCTCCTCAACAGTAAATTGACTGATCCACAGCAGCTCGCCGCCGAGGCTGACCGATGGGAGAGCACCCGAGTGGGCCGGGGTGGACAGAACGAACATAACAGAAACAACCAAGGTCATCACCGTCCCCGAGGAGGAGGAGGCCAGGGCCGGGGGAGAGACACCGTCCCGGCCGCTCCCGCTACCAGCACCCCGCCCCGGCCAGCCGGGGCAACCCCCCGATGCGCCCGGGGTTCCGAGCCAATGTCACTTGTCACCGGTGCCAGCGAGTCGGCCACTACGCCAATGATCCGAACTGCCCAAAGAACCAGACTCCGGGGCCCGCCAGGTAGCTGCCGCCGCCCTGGGAGAGGAGCAAATCTCCGAAGAACATGAAGAATACGGACAGGAACAACAAGAGTGGGAACCGGCCGCCATGGTTCTGGGGTGCCTAGGGGGAAGAGACATGATCCCGCGGGCTCCCCTACCCGCCAACACCAGAAAATACAGTCAGTGGGTGAACATCAATGGGCGCAGGGCTGAAGCCCTACGTGACACGGGGGCCAGTGTGACGGCCGTCCGCTGTCACCTGGTGACCCCAGAACAAATCCTGCCGAACGTTCTCTGCCCCGTCCGTTCAGCCGACAATTCTGAGAGCCTGTGTCGGATGGCCTGCGTCCCATTCGAGTGGGGAGGAGTATCCGGCATGTTGAAGGTGACGGTCCGCGATGATGCCCCCGTGGACTGTCTCCTGGGGAACGATCTCGAGAGTTCCCCGTGGGCCGCCGTGGAAAGAAGAGAGCTCCTGGGGATGTTGGGCCTCCCGGACTGGGCGTGCGTAACCACCCGGTCCATGGCCGGCCGTGCCATCCCCCGACCTGAAGAACCCGAATGGCCAGCACCTCCTCCCCCCGATCGCTCCAGTGGGGGACGCCGACCAGACCGACCCCCCCCAGAACAAACCCAAGAAGGGCTCGCTCAACACCAGGACCTTCCAGACCTGGCTCAGTGGCGTCAAGAAGGGGGACCCACCCAGGAACAGTTCCATCAAGAGCAAAAGACCTGTCCCTCCCTCGAGGGACTACGACAGCAAGCCCTCGCCCAGAGCGCGGGAGATACCGCCGGGGCCCACTGGATCTACTGGGACAATGACCTGTTGTATAGCGAACAAAAAATCGCGGAGTTGGGGGCCAGTCGAGTGTTGGTAGTGCCCCTCCGCTTTAGAGACTTCCTGTTGAATTTGGCCCACAATGTCCCCCTGGCTGGACACTTGAGACAGGACAAAACCTACAACCGCCTGGTGACCCACTTTTACTGGCCAAGAATGAGAAATGACGTCCTCAACCACTGCCGGTCCTGCCCCACCTGCCAGGCCAGCGGGAAGAGCGGCCGCAAACTCAAGGCACCCCTGCAACCATTCCCGGTTGTTACCACCCCGTTTGAAAAGGTGGGAATAGACATTGTGGGGCCCCTGGACCCCCGAACAGCACAAGGACATCGATTCATCCTGGTACTGGTGGACCACGCCACCCGCTATCCCGAGGCTGTTCCCCTGCGAACTGTAACAGCCCCGGTGGTCGGCCGAGCCTTAATGGGGATCTTCTCCCAGGTGGGCTTCCCCCGGGAAGTCGTCAGCGACAGAGGCACGAACTTTATTACAAAATATATGAAATCCCTCTGGCAGCAGTGCGGGGTCACCTACCGATTCACGACCCCCTATCACCCTCAAGGAAACGGACTGGTCGAGCGGTTCAACCGCACACTCAAGGGAATGATTATGGGGTTGGAAGAGCCCCTCCGCCGCCAGTGGGATGTGCTACTCCCGTGCCTCCTCTTCGCCTACCGAGAGGTCCCCCAGAAGTCCCTCGGCTTCAGCCCTTCGAACTCTTGTACGGACACCCTGTTCGAGGGCCCCTCAGCCTAGTCAAAGAAGGTTGGGAGATGGCCCCCCTGAAAACCCCTCCAGACGTCTACAAGTACCTCCTGACCCTACGCAATCAGACCAGACGATTCAGAGAAATAGCCAAAGCGAATCTTGAGGCCAGTCAGGAGGACCAGATTGGTAACAAGACTGTCCCGCTACCCTCTTTCCCATCCAAAGAGACTAGAATCGAGGGGACCCCTGAATCCTGACCTCCTTGTACCATTCTACCGTACTTCAAGATTGCTTATAAAGAACGTTAAACCTTATCTTTGTGTGGTTTCTATCTGTGGGGGGGAAGTTACTTGTCTGTACGATCGCTGGAGACGGCTCTCCCCGGAGACCTCTCCCCTTGTCCTCGGCCGACCCTCCAGGTCCCGTCTAACTCTGCCCCCCCTCCTGCTGTTCGTGTGCCCTTTCCCGCCCCCCCCCCCCCCTCCCGCTGTCCGTGCCTTTCCGCCCCCCCTCCCGCTGTCCGTGTGCTCTGCTCTCCTCCGTGGAAGATCCTTGTTAACATCCTGCTCTTGACGTAAAACAATTGGATGAAACTAGCAAATGACAGTGCTCTTTGGAGCAGAAAAGGAGCAATGTGTACTTGCAGTTATCCGTTCCCGCCCCCCCCGCTGTCAGTGCCTTTCCCGCCTCCCCCCCCCTCCCTCTGTCCGTGTGCCTGTCCCCCCTCCCTTCACTTGGACGTTCGCTCACATTGTTCAGGTGCTATCTGAAAACTTGACTGTTTAAACAAGCTTTCAATTCTTTATATTAACTCTACCTGAACTTGTGGGTTGTTCTCCTTCTCTTTATACAGAGAGAAAGGAGCGAGTTAGCACTCTAGTTCTTTATTAGATCTCTGTGGGAACGTCATCAGGTCCCTCGGCAGTCCTTCTTCGCTGTTTAGTACTGGTCTGCCTGTCTCGGTTTCCAGCTGGTGTCGCCGCTGTTTCCGCTTCCTGCATCAGTTGTTGCTCAGCAGAAATGGCGTCTGAAGCGGAGGTGGATGTACCCGATGTGGACACTGCCCTGCAACAGTGTTCTGCGTGTGAGGTTGCCACGGTATGTGAGGTGGGGGAGGGGTATGTGGAGCTGTCATAGGGAGGTGCAGCTGTCAACATGTTATTCTGAGTCTAGGGAGAGTGCCGGCGAACTAGCATAGCTCCCCACACTGTGCGCTGACAGATAAAGTTGTAGCACTAATTTGTAGGCACCAACATTCCCATCACCTCCCTGTCCGCAGCGAAACCCGTTCCGTCCACCCTTGTGCGCCGAGCACTATCCTTCCACACATTAGTGTATCATTCATCCACCGACTCTACCTGCCCGCAGTGCCCTTTCTACCAGCCGTCCTGATCCCCACGGTGTGAACCGCAGTATGTTGTATCCAAAGACTGTGAGTCTATAATGCGATATGTCTTCTGTCAGACACATTCGTCAGTTCGCTCCATACCCCCGGTTGCTGCAGTTGTTGGCACCCAGTCTGGAACACGCACTTCCTGCTCGCTCTCTCATGATGGGCTTATGTAAACAGTTATCCGGTACTGTTTTGGCGGGCGCACTTTACCACCTTTTAAGCACAAATTGGTATTTTGAAGGTATGACCATCATCCAATGGCCACCTGTTAAATCCACTGTCCGCGCCTTTCCCGCCCCCCTCCCGCTGTCCGTGCCTTTCCCGCCCCCCCCCTCCTGCTGTCCGTGCCTTTCCCGCCCCCCTCCCGCTGTCCGTGTGCCCGTCCCCCCCTCCCGCTGTCCCGGCCTTTCCCGCCCCCCCCGCTGTCCGTGACTTTCCTGTCCCCCCTCCTGCTGTCCGTGCCTTTCCCGCCCCACCCCTCTCCTGCTGTCCGTGTGCCCGTCCCCCCTCCCGCTGTCTGTGTGCCCGTCCCCCCTCCCTTCACTTGCTTGTGCGACTTCAAAAGGGGGGTACTTTCTCTACTGGCAAAATGTCCACGTGAATTCCTTGAATGGTGAGACTTTGGCAGAGGTGTTTCCCTACACCACAGAAGGGGAAATGTGTTGTGTTGCATTGTATTGTAGCATCTATATAGTGATTACTAACCCTGTTTCGAGGGCTGATGTGCTTGCCTACATAGGTAGTACACCGTGTACGGGGTTTGGAAGGAAAGGTGGTACGTTTGTTTTTCGATCTCATGTGAAAAGTGTTTTCAGGTCGTACAGGATGACCACCGAGGCACTGTTATTGTGCTATGGGAAGCAGTGCTTACAGTATGATGGCTTAAGAAGTGTGAGAGACCGGAGTACAGTTTATGGTTTCTAGTATGCTGCCATCTTTGGTCAGCTCTGAGGGTCTCTTTGTGGTATGTCTCAGGATCATAGTTCACTAAGCTTTGTATACATATATGATCCTGAGCAGGCATAAGCTGGAGGGAGATTATTGGATGGCCTTCATTACATGAGCAGTGGTGCTGGCTTGGTTGCTGCCATGTCGGTTCAAACCTAAAACAAATTGGATGGACATAGCTGGTACTCAGGGGAACTTGAAGAAGCGGATGGCAGCTTACGGTCAGCCAAATAGCCTTAAGTCAAGTGTATAGTGTCCACATATTGACTTAACCCAGCTTTGAGTCTCACATAAGTACTTAGATAAGCGAGGCGTTCTCTTATGTACCTCACCAAAAGAAGCAATCGACAAGTTCTCAATAACAGGAATCCACTCTGGTAGCTAAATCAACCAACTGTGCAGCCAAGTATTCTGTTGCAGTAGAGGTCCACATATGTATTTAACCGAGCTAGATGTTAATAGGGGTATTTAACGAAGCTAATTGTCTGCAGCATTTACACAAGCTGTGTGTTTACATGTATCTACATGAACCAGGTGTTCACACGTTTTTAGCTGATCCAGGTGTTGACATAGGCTTTTATCTAAGATAGAAGTCCACACAAAAAATAGATTGTTACAAGTGACTACAGATGTGTCCGCAAATATATTTGTCTGAGCTTTATGTACAAACAAGTATGTACTCAATCTTATACTTGAAAAGTACTACAATATAGAATGTATAGGTAAACACACCTATGTGTGCGCTCACACCACACACACACATGCATTCTTCCAGCTGGGAGATGACATAGGTATTTATGAATCATGTGTGCACCCAACTGTTTAATTGAGCCACATGGCCACACAAGTGAAACATACTCCCCAGTTGAAAATGTACTGTGTAGTTAAGTGCAGATGCATACACAGCTATCTAATTGTGTGCAGTACGTAATCAGTTTTCCATTGACCCACACTACCACACGTTTATTCCCAGGCACTGTATACACGCAGGTACTTACCTGACCCAAGTGTACAGAGCATTATTTATCTGAATGAGATACCTCTGACAGTATTTAAATGAGCCAGACTTGTACAGATGGGTTTATGTCAGTCAGTTATGCAGTAGAGGTGGGGGGAATGTTTTGTACCGCACGCAGAGTAGACCGAATTCAGGTCACTCTGCCTTACTCTTTAATGGGGAGTTCTGGCCAAATTCTATCATTCGCCATGTGGCAGATTTTTTCTCCAGTGAGGCTCCAGAAAATACAAGCTGGTGCATGCGAGCGAGCTTGAGCATCCCCTAGCGTGGTTTTCTAACGCGGGCAGTCACGGGCAGTCGCAAGCGTTCAAAGGGCTGCCATTCATGCAGATTTGCTGCCACTCGAGTAGGTTTTCTATTCGAGCTGCAGCAAAATCAACTCAAATGGCAGCGATCTCTATCGCAATCCATGGTGCCATTCACGCTTATTTTCGCGCAACTCGCACTACCAGTACTAAATTGTAGTGCGAGAAGCGCAAGCTGCATATTTCTCTGTAGAATCTTACCGTTTTTATGTTACTTCGCTAGTTCTGTCCACTCCTAGTATGCACACAGAGAGTTACCCTACCTAGATAGGCCCACAAGTTTTTCCTGAAAACATGTGTAGAAACCGATTAAAATGAGCCAGTTTCCCACAGATCAATTTTACCTGAGGCAGGTGTCCATGTGGGGATTCACCTGAACAGGGTTTTGACACGGGAATTTGCCTGAGCCTGGTATCCATACACCACGTAACTTAATAGGTACAAAAGGAATGCATTTAAGTCAGGTATACATAGGGGTATTTATTTGATCCATGCATCTATTCAGGTTCTTACCTGAGCCAGATCTCTGCAAACCAAATGAACTGTACTAGATTGACACACCACAATTTACCTGAACAAGGAGTCAATCGAGGTATTTAACTGAACCAGCTATCCATACAAGTACTTAATTGAGGAATATGTTTCCAAAGATTTTCATGGTATGGTAGCGGAACATAGATAGCGTAATGTTCACTGAAACTTCTTGCCGTTCAAAGTATCGCAACAGAACACTAAGGTGTTCTCTCTACAAACCTGAGCATAGTAAAACAGTTAACTGCAGACTAGGGAGTGCAGAGTGACTAGGGAGTGCTCAGGAGTGCAGAGTGACGAGGCCGTGCTAGGGAGTGCAGAGTGACGAGGCCGTGCTAGGGAGTGCAGAGTGACTAGGGAGTGCTATGGAGTGCAGAGTGACTGCAGAGTGCTAGGGAGTGCAGAGTGACTGCAGAGTGCTAGGGAGAGCTAGGGAGTGCAGAGTGACTAGGGAGTGCAGAGTGCTAGGGTGTGCTAGGGAGGGCAGAGTGACTGCAGAGTGCCTGCTAGGGAGCGCAGAGTGACTGCAGAATGCTGGGGAGTGCAGAGTGACTAGGGAGTGCAGAGTGCTAGGGAATGCAGAGTGACTGCAGAGTGCTAGGGAGAGCTAGGGAGTGCAGAGTGACTAGGGAGTGCAGAGTGCTAGGGTGTGCTAGGGAGGGCAGAGTGACTGCAGAGTGCCTGCTAGGGAGTGCAGAGTGACTGCAGAATGCTAGGGAGTGCAGAGTGACTAGAGAGTGCAGAGTGACTAGGGAGTGCTAGGGTGTGCTAGGGTGTGCTAGGGACTGCAGAGGGACTGCAGAGTGACTGCAGAGTGACTGCAGAGTGACTGCAGAGTGACTGCAGAGTGACTGCAAGGGAGTGCAGAGTGACTAGGGAGTGCAGAGTGACTAGGGAGTGCAGAGTGACTAGGGAGTGCAGAGTGACTAGGGAGTGCTAGGGAGTGCAGAGTGACTGCAGAGTGCTAGGGAGTGCAGAGTGACTGCAGAGTGCTAGGGAGTGCAGAGTGACTAGGGAGTGCAGAGTGCTAGGGTGTGCTAGGGAGGGCAGAGTGACGCAGAGTGCCTGCTAGGGAGTGCAGAGTGACTGCAGAATGCTAGGGAGTGCAGAGTGACTGCAGAATGCTAGGGAGTGCAGAGTGACTAGAGAGTGCAGAGTGCTAGGGTGTGCTAGGGACTGCAGAGTGACTGCTAGGGACTGCAGAGTGACTGCTAGGGACTGCAGAGTGACTGCTAGGGACTGCAGAGTGACTGCTAGGGACTGCAGAGTGACTAGGGACTGCAGAGTGACTAGGGACTGCAGAGTGACTAGGGACTGCAGAGTGACTAGGGAGTGCGAGGGAGTGCAGAGTGACTAGGGAGTGCAGAGTGACTAGGGAGTGCAGAGTGACTAGGGAGTGCTAGGGAGTGCAGAGTGACTGCAGAGTGCTAGGGAGTGCAGAGTGACTGCAGAGTGCTAGGGAGTGCAGAGTGACTAGGGAGTGCAGAGTGCTAGGGTGTGCTAGGGAGGGCAGAGTGACGCAGAGTGCCTGCTAGGGAGTGCAGAGTGACTGCAGAATGCTAGGGAGTGCAGAGTGACTGCAGAATGCTAGGGAGTGCAGAGTGACTAGAGAGTGCAGAGTGCTAGGGTGTGCTAGGGACTGCAGAGTGACTGCTAGGGACTGCAGAGTGACTGCTAGGGACTGCAGAGTGACTGCTAGGGACTGCAGAGTGACTGCTAGGGACTGCAGAGTGACTAGGGACTGCAGAGTGACTAGGGACTGCAGAGTGACTAGGGACTGCAGAGTGACTAGGGAGTGCGAGGGAGTGCAGAGTGACTAGGGAGTGCAGAGTGACTAGGGAGTGCAGAGTGCTAGGGAGTGCAGAGTGACTAGGGAGGGCTAGGGAGTGCAGAGTGACTAGGGAGTGCAGAGTGACTAGGGGGGGCTAGGGAGGGCTAGGGAGTGCAGAGTGACTATTCCTGTTACGACCTCTTATGCATCCTGGAAAAAATAAAAATAAATTCTGGCATAGAGAAACTATAATCACCAAATTACTGTGTTTTTTGTTGCGATGCATCGGTTTTTAGGTCGAGCAGACAGAGTCTGCGCGAGACCTATTGTTGCCCGTATTTGGGACTGTAGACACGAGAGGGGCACGAGCGCAGATTTCACCTCGTGGGCGCACACGGCGCCGTGCCCCTCTCGTGCCTCATATTCCCGTGCGCAAACATTCACACAGCTACACTCACGCGCACATACACAGCCACACGCATACACACACACACACACACACTGCATACACACACACCCCCCCTTAAACAGACCCACGAGCACACAGACAGACACACTCACAGACCCACTCGAACACACAGACACACGCGCGTACATCCCCCACCACTCACCGGGCTCTTTCGGCGTGTTCCGTGTCTCCTCCGCAGTGCTGGTCTTCACCCGGGCCCCCTCCTGGGACCCGGGACTTCAGATGCCGCACTCCGGTTTGGCGCCGGGGCTCGGAGCGCGCATGCGCGGGCAGCCCCTGCCCTCTCACTCAGCCCGGGCTACTTTCTGTTTCTGTTCTGTGTTGCTTGTTGTGTTTTGCGCTGGAGTCCTCTTTATGTGTGCACAAGAGTGTGTTGTGATTATTGCGTATGTTCTCCTGCCTCAGGCTCTTGGGTGTTCAGGACTTGTGATCTGAGTGTTTCGGAGAAGTGGCACGTGCCAACTTTCAATATTGGCAGTCACGTTTTGGCTATTTACTGGTCTGCTTAAATTTCCTCCTTGCTTTGGAATACAGCCTCCTAATTTCTTTTGCCGTTCTCTTAAGAATACCGTCTCTTGCTCCCTCTTTCCACGCCCACTTTATTTTAACTCACTGAATTGAGGCCCATATGCTCTCAAACCCATGCCTGTTTTTAGGTCTCGCTATTCGATGCGCACGCATCGAGCTTGCGAGGATATAGGGCTTTAAACAAACTTTAACTAACTGGGCGATTTGGTGCTGTGCCCGTGGCTTTTAGGTCAATGCGCAAGCGCATTGACCTAAAATGCGCGTGCACATCACCAAATCGCCGTCTGTTCCCTCAGCCGCACTCCAGGCCCCTGCTGCTTTCACACCCTCTCCCCGCTCCGCCCCCTCCCCTGCCCGCCGTGTCGCATTTCTCCTCCCCCCTCCCCTTCTCTGCCTTCCCTCCGTCTTGTTTTTTTTTTTTACCTGCTCCGCCCCTCCCCTGCCCGCCGTGTCGCATTTCTCCTCCCCCCTCCCCCCCCCCCTTCTCAGACTGTCCGGCACCCGCACTTCAGCAGTGGCGGCCACATACCACTCGTAGGACGATGCCATTGAACAATAATGGCGGTCGCTACTTGTTAACATAAGGTGCCATACCTGCTTTAGTGTGAAACATGCCTGGTATGCTTGCTTTGTCATAGAGCCTTGGTGCGTTGTGTAGTTGCTCAGAGCATGCCTGCTCTTTATGCCCTTTTCCTTTGCGTCTCTTGCTAGCTAGAGCCTGCCCTAAGCACGGGCTTCCCATAAACGGCAGCCTGACCACTTCTAATTACAGGACCCGTAGCAGGCTACCCTGGACAAGGTGAACGACGGGCACGAGGCGCAGACCCTGTCACTAAGCAACCTCTCTCCTTTCCCTCTGCACAAATGCTCCCTTGGGCAGAGCAGCGGCCTTGCCTGTAAACTACTTCCTGTCCGGAAACAATTAGACATAGCATTGCAAATGCATCCTTGTAGCTCTTGACACAGGCAGCTAATTTCAGGCGGCGCTATTCATTGCAAATGCCATGATCTCGGCCTGAGATCAGGCCTTTTTGCTGCAGCTGTAGACAAGAAAACTGTGTCAGGTGCCGTCTTCCTCACTGCACATGTGATGTCGCTGTATATAGTACCCATCGACAGCCAGGCTTCGTCACTGCAGATGGATGCCTGCTGCAAACAGCTAATTTCAGATGGTGGCCCTTTCGTTGCATATGGGCATCTGCTGTAGGTTCACCTCCAGTCCCCAGCTGCACACTTGTCGACTTGGTGAGACCAAATTTAGGATTTGTCAGGTTTTAAAACTACTAATTCGCATATGGATGAAATCTCTGAAAATTACACTTGTTGGTCAGAGGATGATGTAACATGAATTCACTCTGTGTTTTATTTAACTCAATACCTCTGCCCAAAACCTCGCCAAAAATAAACATGGGAGAAGATGTGGCACAACGAGCAGTGCTGATGAATTTGGAGCTGGGGAACCAGGTTCGAGTCTCGGCATCCACTCAACATCCTGTGATTTTGGGCAAATCACTTTATCTCCCAGTTCCATCTAAAAATAAATGTGTACTTGTGTAACTTAACTGGTGCTCATGTAAAGCACTGCAGGTCGAGTTTGCCCTATGTGAAACTGCAGAAGAAAAAGTTTTACTAACGCGTTAGGCCTCATTTCTTATGTGCTGGCGATGCAGATAGAGCGCCCACACTGCATAAAAGTGGCATCCTTCCCTACTGCATTTTCTTTTCCGCAAATTGCTATAATATCTTTGTTACATTTTCCAAACTATAATGGCAACAAGTCCACGCCTCCAGAAAAAAGGCTGAGTTAACGCTTGTAGCTGGTATCTGTTATTGTTAAGCTACAAGTTCAAATCAAGGCAAACTCAGACTTTCATCCGGGGCACAAGTGCAAATAAGCATTTGAAATGCAGTAGGTCTCGCATTAATGAAACTTGGAGCTCTTAGCGTTGCAAATGCCACTGTTTTTTTTTTGTCAAAATATCCCAGCAGTAGGCTAAGTAATGAAAAAAAAGTCCACTAAGCAAAGAAAGGGTGCAGTACCACAGGCTGTTACTAGGTGTCCCTAAGGACCTATTAGCCACAGAAGGTACTGCACCCCTAATGCAATTATAATTTGAAAAATTGCAGCTGAGCATGCGTTTCCATTTGTTTTTATTACAATTGAGATTTTTGCTAGCTTGCATTTTATTACCATATAAATAAACAACAATGGTGCATTTTTAAAACGCAAGCTAACAACCTGAAAGCTTGTGCGCTGTGGTTTAACCAGCTTTAGTTGTGAAAACCAATACAAACATTTGATATTACAAATGCGGAAGTAGCAGTTGTGTGAATAACCATCATTTCAATGCTGTTGGAAATACTGTGCAGGTCTGATGTTTTCAATTTGACTTTTTCCTCCTCTGTGCTCAAGTGCCTGTTTTAGTTAAAAACCACAGAATGTACAATACTAATAACATAGCCTCTCTTTGCCGAAACACTCATATAAAGATCCTAAATAATTTGCAAATGTGACATAATTTGATGTAGAGGTGAAGGCATTTTTTTAAACGAGTAATAGCGCTGGAGGGATGAGCAGGGATGGGCAAGCAACTACAACAGCAGGGCTTCAATGACGACATAATGTATCGTATAATACGCATGGGTAGGAGTACAAATTGCCAAGTGACCTGTTGAGCTTTGCAATGCAGCAGCGCCCTGTAGCCTGCCACAACAATATCTGAAGAGTATCTGTAGGAAGGTAGGATCTTTCTGCCTGGTTACACCCATTTTTAGGTCGAGCGACCTATCTCAATGCGCATGCACATTGAGCGGGAGCTCGATATATAGGGACTTAAACAGAGCTTACCGAGATCAGGCGATTCCCAGGCGATTTCTTGCAGTGCATGTGAAAGCGCGTGCACAATGCCACCAGCCGCTTGCCTCGCATTACCACATCAAAGGCGGCCGCGTCTCAGGCCCCTGCTGCTTCACACCCTCATGCCGCTCTCCCCGCTCCGCCCCCTCCCCTGCCCGCTGTGTCACATTTCTCCTCGTACTTTATTCACAGCCGGCCGGCCGGCCGTACTTTCTCCCTCTCCCCATCTCCCCCTCTGCCTGCTCTCCTCTCTCTCTCCCTCCCCCCTCTCTCCCCTCTGTCCTTCGCACTCGCATGCTTAAAAAAAATACTAAAAGTAGCCAAAGTGACAGAATAAATTATTTCAGCCAAGATGATCTCACAAGAACGGCCACTTCTATTGCTCGTAGCTCCTTAAATGTTTCCTATTTATTGCAGAGGCTAATGGAAACACAGTGAGTTCAAATTACGAAACGTAGACAGGGTTCTTGGCATGGTGTTTACTTTCTGTTCTGCACTGCTTCTTGACCACTCGGGCCATGGGT
This sequence comes from Lissotriton vulgaris, assembly GCF_964263255.1. Lineage (NCBI taxonomy): Eukaryota > Metazoa > Chordata > Amphibia > Caudata > Salamandridae > Lissotriton > Lissotriton vulgaris. The sequence continues at coordinate 1,374,234 of NW_028240611.1, read as the reverse complement.
ATTAAGGGCAGATCTCGAGGTAAACAAACAGTAAGCCAGAGGTAACAACACCTGGTAACTCTGACGAATCTCAATTGTCGTCTATTTATGAACACAATCAGACTTTGAGATATTAATCGCATAATTCAAAGGTGCAATTTATATTTGAGGGAGGTCATAATTACGTGCCACAGGCAATACAGTGGAGAGAATGTGTATGGTGTACAGCCGTTGGAACTAAAACCTACTTCTGTGCAGGCATGTGCTTAAGAACAAGAAAGCAAAGTGGAAATGCATACTGCGAGTTAGAAGAGTGAAGAACTTACCCGTCTCATTCTACCATTGGACATGATGTCTGCAATTCCTTTCGCTGCATCGTTTTTCTCTGCAACGCAGAGGACTTTACGAATCTGAACTCTGCAAGCCTGCAACATGGCGGAGGACTGACAGAACCTACTACTACACTTAGATAAAAACCTAAACCCATAGGAGGCTAAAATCGCGGGCTGAAAGATCATCCCTTACTTAGGGGGGCGCTGCCAACTCCCACTGACTTCATGTCATATAGTACCCCTGCTCAATCATAAATGATTCCCGATTCATAAAACTCCCTCTTTTAGCTTATATTGCATAGTATGCTTATGGTAGCGTAGTGTACACCTCTATATCAAAATGGGATTAATTACTTTTGACCTGTCATTGCTTTCAAGTATTTAAATATTTGTGAACTGCAGCCATTCTAATTCAGTACTAACAGTCAATTCCGTCATCTTTTTGGGTCTCCATATCAGAGATGCACTGGTATTTTCACTAACACGGGCACTTGTCACCTCTGCCCGCGGCTGTTACCTGCAGCACTAGATACAGAGGGGCAGCAAAGTTCAGGGCATACCCAGACACACACAACTACCCAAAATGTATTAAGGAGCGCCCCTAGTCCCAGCACACTATAACCTCAATTCTCTCAGTCACAAAAAGCGGGTAACTCTCCCTATTCCAAAACAAGGCATGCCCAACCCACCATCTACAACCCTTACATTAACATCGGTCAGTGATTGGTACAAAATAAGTACCCCTCTGTATATAATAACAAGCATTTGCAATGCAATAGGTCTCGCAGCATTAAAGTTTGAGTTATTGGCATTGTGTATGACAATGCGTTGCATAACTTTTTTAGCATACTTTGAATTGGTGAGCACTTTGAGTGTGTGCAAGAGTGCTGTTGCTCACAGCTGTTATTATTCACGCAGCTCTAATGATGCACCTCACGCACGGGGCTGACGCAGTTATTATTCACAAAGCACTGACGCTCTGATGAGGCACCTCATGCACGGGCTCACAGCTGTTATTATTCACGCAGCTGTAATGATGCACCTCACCACGGGGCTGACGCAGTTATTATGCACCTCACCACGGGGCTGACGCAGTTATTGTTCACAAAGCTCTGATGATGCACCTCATGCACGGGCTCACAGCTGTTATTATTCACGCAGCTGTAATGATGCACCTCACCACGGGGATTACACACAGGTACGTTCATTTTTTTGTTTTTAGGCGTTGGGAGAGCAAGTGATTTCCCCAGAATCACACGATGTTGATCCACCTCAAGACACCAACCGGTTCGCCAGTTCCAAGATCGGCGGGTTGTGGTTGCTGCCGTGCAATATGGCTAAAAAGTAGATACACACCACAGCACTTTTTTTCTTTACGTGAAGCCATGCTGGACATTAGCTTGCAGCATGGCTTCACGTAAAGAAAAAAAGAAACATTGACAGAGCCAATAAATCTCACAGAGGCGAAACATATTGGCTTTGCCAAAGCTGGTTAGCTTTAATGATTCCAACAAACGCTCAGAACAAGTCCTTAAACTAAAAACAATACGACTAGTAGAACAATTTTGGGCAGTAGAAAGAAGTTTACATTTTTTTAAAAATCGGCAAAAACAAGGAAAAAATATGGGCAGCTAGCTCTTTAACTCCAATTAAGCAATGCCAACAATCATTAACATCATGTTCAAACATTTGCTGCAATTTAGAGAGACAGAAGGCTCTGGCGGCATGAACAAGCAACAGCAGAGAGATACGTGCAGAAACAGGTGCCAGCCTCAGCACAAATCTGCAAAGCATTGCACAAGTAGCATTCGGGTGCAGACATGTATAATCCTCACAAACGCAAAACAAACGAGTAAGGCTACACAAATACAGCACAGGTGGATACAGCTATTTTCCCATTTCATTCACAATCACACTTTGGAGCAGCCAGTTGTGTTCGGCACACTGCGTAAGGCATTTGAAAAAAAACAGGAAGAAAAAAACCACAACGCTCCAAGAAAAGTATGGGTTTTGAGTTGGGGACGAGCTGCTGCTGCCGCAGTTTATCATGATAGGCTCCCAAACCTTTCCTTTCCAGAAACAAAGAACCGGAGGTCGGAGACGAGAATCTCCTCTTACAGAGAGTTTGTCCACTGATCTGACGTGGTTTGTAATGAATACGCAGCCTGCACCAGATGGGAAAGATGCATCGTGGGCTGGTGTATCAAACTGCAGCCAAGGAGGAAGGGAACAGTCGCCGTTTCAAATTCCTGCTCAGGAACTGCGGCCGAGGAAAGGAAGAGTTACTGCATAGTTAAGCAGATTATTTCCGAGACAATGGCAAAGACAGCCAACTATGGGGAGAGCTCGCGAGGGCCGTTCTGTCAACATTTGGTGACGTATAACAGGGAGATAATGTTTAGCATGTTTTCCTTTAAGCGAAATAAGTTTTACACGGAATAACAGTAAAATAAAGCAATTTATTGCTTAAAAGGTACATTTGTGAGGGGTATGGCATCACGCGTAATTCAGGTGTGAGACTCCGGAAAACGGCTTTATTTCAGCTGTGCCCCACCTAACACTGCCTCCACTCCAATATAAGTCAATGGGGAAATAAGCAGGACAGAGATAAAGAGACGCCGAGAGCAATGAAGGAGGTGTCTAAGGGAGAGATGAAAGAGAGGGAAGACTTGGCGAGATGGACAAACGCAGAGGAAGGAGAGACAAGTGGAAGGCAAATGCCAGAGGAGAGTATGAGTGAGACATGCAAAGAAAGCACTGCAAATGGACTAGAGTGAAAGAGGAGAAACTAGGGAGGAAATAGCAATGCCAGGAGGTCTGGGAGGCAGGGAAGGAAGTGTTAACGGTAAGGAAGTGAGAGCCAAAGGAAACTACAGAAGCGGGAGAGGGGCGGAAGGGAAGAGCAATCACTGAGGAGCGAGCAGGAGAGGCTGAGAGACCAGTGAGACAATTTATCATCAAACCCGGAGCCTCGCTGCCAACTTATCAAAGTGCCCACTGGATGCATATGATCGGTCCCGAGCATCTGTCTGTCCGCTGTTCCCAACATTAGCGCAGACATCAGAATCAGTGGACTATCGAATGCAATTACAGCGCGCGAGACAGTCAATAACGATTGATAGCGCCTACTCTTCCTATCGCACACGGCGCTAGTGGGGGGTTGAAGCTCTGCCTTGAGCCGCCCCCGTTAAACAATGATTGAAAATATGCATTTGTCTTGGTAAAACACTGCAGCCCGCACCACTTCATTTGCTGAACACATTATCAAATTAAATGAAAAGCGAACTGCCAGGAGCAGCAGTTACTGCGTAGTAGGGATGAATATTTACTTTACGGTGTTAGCAGCGCGCACAGAGTCCGGCGTCTATTCCCTGTTGTCGCCTTTGCGGGTCACAGCGAGTAGGAGCGCTGAAAGTGATTGCGAGCGATCGCTGAGCGAGATGCCGTGAGCGGCGGGGCTGCCCTGCTGCTGCGGTTGTCCTCGTGGTAGGGGCCCTTGTGGGACGTGCTCGTGGTGCCTTGGCGGGGCTTGCTGGGCTTGCTTGTGTGCTTCCCAGAGAGACAGGAGATTGGGAAACGCGCGCGGCCGGCGCCGATCGCTTTCCAGAGCGTGCGCGTGACATCTCCTGTCTCCCGGGAAGCAGACCCGGCAACAATAGTATCGCGCCTGCGCGATGGCATATGGTTTCGCCATATGCATCGCAGGCGCGAGACCTAAAAATAAAGATGCCTTTAAATTCTGTATTTATTCTGTCACATTTGCTGCAGTTAAAAGACAGGCCTAATGTCGGGCTTGTCTTCTGACAAATTGCTGCTTTTGTTAACTTGGGGATTGGTGTTTACAACCTCCTCTCGCTTTGCAGTCAGAGAAAGTAAAGAAAATTACGTGACAATCTTGCTGCAGGGCAGGGAGTGGTAATACACAACAAAATGTAAATAATTGTAAATCACCTGTGCACATGCAGCAGTTAGGAAAGCAAAAACGAAGCACATTGTTTTGTAATTCTAAAGTGCGATGGAAATAAAGATATTAATAGGGCCAAAACAAATCAAGGCACTTTAATTGGGGGTGAAAATGATAAATATTCACTGAAACCCGATTTACACGAGTTCTCATGTGTGTGCAGTACAGTTCTAGCACTAAAACTTTTGTCTGTACAAATGTTGTCGGCATTTCAATGGAATACGTGCTGTCTGTAAAAGACACTGCACTTTGGTTACATTAAAACATGGCTGCCTCATGTCCATTAAAGCTAGGTGGTTCGCAAATGTTTGTTGTTATGAAAATTTGGGTTGTGGTTCTAAAACATTTCTGAAGCAATGAGATCGAATATCCACCATAAAGAGCATTACCAAAGATAAGTAATGTGTTCTTTTAGCTGCATTTTATTTAGCAATTGGGGCTTCACAGGAAAAGATATGTTTTGAGTGGGAAAGACATCAAATCCCTAACGTTTACTTTCATATTCGAAGAACTGAAATCTCTACAGAGTACCCTGTTGATTACTTCCACAAGATTTTCTTTCTGCCCGTTCTTCTTATCAGTCAAAACCAGAATGACTGTTAGTCCTCCTATCAGAGCTTAATGTCAGATGTTTCCTTATATACCTGACTTTTCATGAGAATTAGCTACATTTTCAAATGGTAGACATTTTGCATTTAATGTTTTCAAAATACTTTTGATCCTCTGTACTGATGGTAAGAAGCAATTTTACCATACGTGGCAAAACCAGGCTTACACTAGCCCTTTCGGAGAGTTTTTAGAGTGGCCTGCAAAACCCCTTTCACAAAATCTTTCATTGCCAATCAAGCTATTGAGGATTATTTGGAGGCTTAGCTAATGTTTTTCCATGAGTCAAACAGACTAAATATTATGTGCCCAAGATTAATGTGCCCTATCCTTGAAACAAGTCTTCTGTCTTTGCCATTGCTAGAATAAGATAGAGCCGTAAAAGGTCATGATAAATATAATACAAGCAAACAATTAATTACATTAGTCATAAAAGTGTCTAAGTTTAAAATAAAGTTCATCAATGTATTAAAAAGTAGGAAAGACTGATAGAAAATTGTAGCAAAAAATGAAGTTTGATAAAAGCAAGCAAGTTCCAAAATCTTATGAATGTGTTTAAACTTGCGAAAACAGCAATATAAAGTACAAATATTCCCCTTTTTGCTCGTGCATTGGACCTGATGCACCATATTGCCGACAGATAGATCGCAGCAGAAAACACAATGAGGCCACTAGTGTTGATCTTACAAACTCTCAAAGCTATATGACGATCCCCGAACCCAATAAGTCTGCAAAGAGGCTTGATCCAGGGTGACCGTTGCTTTTCATAGGCTTTACAAAAAAATAAAACGTGTGATGTTTTCGGCTGCCTCATGACCCATTGGACATATATTTGTTGAGTCTCCCTTTTTGATTCAGGAGCAAGTAAAAGAGGCTACAGTTTGAATCCCCAGTTCAAAATGTAGATAAAGTGCGCGTGCAAAAGGTTTAATTCTAGTTGTCAATTATAGTTGTCATAACCTTTCATATAGGTATGACAATGCTCACACAATGCTCACTCTTATTTTCCTTTAGATTTCAGCATGACTGGAGGATTCTTTTTTTAAATATTATGGTAGGACTTATTGCCTCGTGACACTTCAGTACAGAGACACAGCAGGCACTTTCATCTGACTTGGGGCACTACCATCATTCACAGTTGGGTAGTAAATAATCTCAAAGAAGATTGATCGTTAACTATAGTCAATTACAGCTCTATGTCCCATGATCAAAATATGCATATTTACCCTTCTTGTCTCGCTGGTGTAAATATTTTGTAAATTTATCTTGCCTACTTGACTGTGTTTGCTAGTTCTGTTTTTCTAAACCAAATTCTTATTGTAAAGTGCTCTGTCACTGTCCGGAGTCTAGCAGTGCTGTAACAAGACATACCAGCTAAACCAAAAACAAGTAACGTTCAGATGTGTAATCAACTGACGGGCTAGCCTTTGCATCACCTACATCTTAAATAATGGCAGTTTTAAATTTAGCAGAGACTCCTGACCCCTCAATGGCGGAAGGGAAGAGCAATCACTGAGGAGCGAGCAGGAGAGGCTGAGAGACCAGTGAGACAATTTATCATCAAACCCGGAGCCTCGCTGCCAACTTATCAAAGTGCCCACTGGATGCATATGATCGGTCCCGAGCATCTGTCTCTCCGCTGTTCCCAACATTAGCGCAGACATCAGAATCAGTGGACTATCGTATGCAATTACAGCACGCGAGACAGCCAATAACGATTGATAGCGCCTACTCTTCCTATCGCACACGGCGCTAGTGGGGGGTTGAAGCTCTGCCTTGAGCCGCCCCCGTTAAACAATGATTGAAAATATGCATTTGTCTTGGTAAAACACTGCAGCCCGCACCACTTCATTTGCTGAACACATTATCAAATTAAACAAAAAGCGAACTGCCAGGAGCAGCAGTTACTGCGTAGTAGGGATGAATATTTACTTTACGGTGTTAGCAGCGCGCTCAGAGTCCGGCGTCTATTCCCTGTTGTCGCCTTTGCGGATCACAGCGAGTAGGAGCGCTGAAAGTGATTTTGAGCGATCGCTGAGCGAGATGCCGTGAGCGGCGGGGCTGCCCTGCTGCTGCTGTTGTCCTCGTGGTAGGCGCCCACGTGGGACGTGCTCGTGGTACCTTGGCGGGGCTTGCTGGGCTTGCTTGTGTGCTTCCCAGAGAGACAGGAGATTGGGAAACGCGCGGCCGGCGCCGATCGCTTTCCAGAGCGTGCGCTTGACATCTCCTGTCTCCTGGGAAGCACAACCAGCAACAATAGTATCGCGCCTGCGCGATGGCATATGGCTTCGCCATATGCATCGCAGGCGCGAGACCTAAAAATGTCATGCCACATCCACCACCACATCCACCATCACCATCACCACCACATTCACCGCATCCACCACCGCATCCACCACCACATCCACCACCACATCCACCATCACCACCACATCCACCATCACCTCCACATCCACCATGACATCCACCGCCACATCCACCACCCCATCTACCACCACCACCACCGCATCCACCACCACCACCGCATCCACCACCCCATCCACCATCACCACCACATCCACCACCACATCCACATCCACCATGACATCCACCGCCACATCCACCACCACATCCACCACACCATCCACCACACCCACCACCACCACATCCACCTCCACCACCACCTCCACCACCACATCCACCACCACCTCCACCACCACCACCACCACCACCACCACCACCACATCCACCCCCACCACATCCACCCCCACATCCACCCCCACATCCACCACCATAACCACCACATCCACCACCACCACCACATCCCCCAGATCCACCACCACCACATCTGTGTGTGTGTGTGTGTGTGTGTGTGTGTGGCTGTGTGTGTGTGTAGGTGCAAATGCAATGTTCTTGGATTTTTGTCATAATAAAATACACTGAACATAATCTTCACAAAAGTTATTTACAAACGTATAAGCTATTTCCATTATAAATTACAATAAATTTTATTTAAGTATTAATTATTTACAAAATTAAAAGCCATTGTTATTTGCAATATCAATACATCTAAGTCACGTAAATACAACACACATTGCATTACAAATGCTATAGGTGTCACATTTGCGGAAGTTAAAACTATTGACATTGTAACTGACAAAGCTATTAATTTTGCTACTTTCAAAACCAACACATAAATAAAAAAAAGTGTCATTTACAATACCAATTGCTCAAACTTTCCTTATGCGAGACCTATTGCATTTCCAATCCTTGTTCTTAACTGTGTTACACCAGTTTCATGAGACCTGCTAGGGAACTTAAAAGGTGGACGGCTTGTGGAAGAGCTCCCATCGATGCAGACGCTCACTTATTACCAGGCAAGATTATATTTAGGATGTTTCCTGGATTACCAGCATTAAAACCCTCTTCTGTGGGGATAAACTTAAGGACTCCTGACATCTGTGGTTTTAAATTCATGTGCCACAACATTTCTCTAAAGCCATACACCTATAGAAAGGGAATCGAAGTCACTGGTGAGGGCAGAGGGTGTTTTATGAAATACATGAAATGCCAGCAATTGTAAAGCGCACAGCTACCTCCGGAGACGTGTCCCGATGCCGGGGGCGAGAGTCGCTTGGTGCTGGGCTAACCTGCCTCCGGCCCCGGGGATCGAACCCTGGCTGCTACCCCACACCTCTTCACTATCATTGCATGTGTTTGTGTACAGAATGGTGAGTGCCAAATTGAGTTGTATGCTACCGACGATTGGTACGATTTGCACACAAAAAAGACTTTCATAGCGTGCCAATATCCTACCCACATCTTGGACATTAATAAGTGGGTATCAGCACAGTCAAGAATTGGTCCTGTTGAAGCTAACAATTGTCGGACGATAATCCCGAAATAGAAATTCTCTGCGCTCTGTCAATCAAACCACAATACACTTACACTCCAAATCTACAGGGGAGCTGAACGCTGTGTGTCCCTGCTATGCCTCGTCCCCCAGACGCTTCTTGTAACCATGGCAGCCATTTCTGACATCCAGGCGAGCTTCTCGGTCTGCAGCGAGCATGCACCAGAAGGAGGAAGAATAGCACACATTTGAGTCCCACTTAACTATACCTTTCATTCAGGTTCAGTGTGCTGCCAAGAAAAGCCAGCAAGTCTGACTTTCTTTGTTATTAAGATGTTTTGTTTGTGCAACGGCAATGTATGCAAATATCAATGTTCTTAGAATGGGGGCTGTTGGAACGCGGAAAAAAATCTGGTATTGGGTTAGTGGACTTTTCAAGAGACCCTTTTTTCATTTCCATTACATCGATGGTTTTCAAAGAGGAGTGCATCATTTATAGTGGTAGACTTGCGAACTGGACTTCCACCTGTCTGAATTGCTATGTAAGCTCCATTCTTGTAGTTGTTCACCAATGACACTTTTTACAAGTATGTAAAGTTTATAAATTACATACTGAATTGGTTCCTATACTTCTCGACTCCACTGTCTCTCTTTTAATTTTTTTATTGAACTACTCTATAATTGAATCCCTTCTTGTTAAAACAGAGCACTTTAATCTGGGGAAAATTGAATCCCTTCTTGTTGAAACAGAGCACTTTGATCTGGTTCTGGTTCAGGCTACTTCCACGTGAATGTCTAAATTCAAACCTCCGTTTAATATCCAGCCACATATAACATTGGACTTCCAACGGAATGAAGAAAAAAAAATATATATATATAATATTTATTTGCAGGTCTTACACAATTATTGAGGGTGACAGCGTAGTAAGCAGGGAACCAGGAGACAGTTCGGTTGCCTGACGCGTTTCGGGCAGTGCGCCCTTGTTCACAGGCCTCCAGAGTTAGCATGCCGCTGGCAGGGCAATCTTTTATTTATATATATCCCTATCCCTATCCCTATATCCCGCGCTACTAATATTAGTGGTGTAGTAGTGACCACCCATCCAAGATTGTGATACATTGACGATTTGTTCCTTGTTTGGAGGGGCACTCCTGAGAGTGCCATGGCTTTTGTTAAGGCAATCAATAAGAACAGCCTTAATTTGAATTTTACCTCCAATATCAGTTCCAGGTCACTGTGTTTTTTAGATGTAGAGGTATATGTTGAGAATGACAACCTTGCAACCAGATTATACAGGAAACCCAGTGCTGGCAACACAGTATTGCATGCCAGAAGCCACCATACGGCACATCTGATCCGGAGCATCCCCTTTGGGGAGATGCTTCGGATCAGAAGAATCTGCAGCACTGAGGTAGAATGCGCAGCTGCGCAAGAGGCAAGTAGACTATGCTTTTTAGCCAGGGGGTTATTTGAATACTAGCCTACTTAAAGCAGTTCAACGGACCCAGTCTATTACAAGACAGGAGGCTATGGTTCCGAAAGATAGGGCTAAGGTAAAGATCGATCTAGCTGTAGACAAGGTTCCTGAGGTACCCTCTCGCATTATATTGACTTACAATAGTCAGCATGGGGAATTGAGAAAGATTCTTTACAAAAATTGGAACCTTGTCCAAAGTGATCCAGTTATTGGACAAAAAGTGACTAATAAACCATTACTCACTTTTCGCAGATCGCCCTCCATGGCCAAGGCGTTAGTAAGGAATACCCTGGAGCCTCACCTGTCCACCACCTGGTTGTCTCTCAGTAGGGGTTTTAAAACATGCCACCAGTGTAAGGCCTGTCGTTACGGAAGCAATAGGACCCATTACAGCAGCCCCTTTCGGCAGGAACCGGTTACCATCGCCAAGAGGTTAACCTGTAGGACAGATTACGCCGTATATGTGTTGTAGTGTCCATGTGGGTTGAGGTATGTTGGTAGCACCCGACTGCCCAACAACAAGCGGATCCTCCAACACATACGGGCTATTGTGGGACATGACCAGACCTATCCGGTTGCCAAGCATTTCGAAGTCAAACATTCAGGCAGTCCTGATCAGCTCCAGTATTATGTCATCGATACAGTAGAAGTATCAAGGAGAGGAGGGGACCGAGAGGCCAAACTCCGTCTCCTTGAGACTAGATCTATACTGGAGCTGAGCACAAAGAATCCAAATGGATTGAATGACTGGGAAGATCTTTACACCTGCATTTAGGATTCCTTAAGGCTGCTTAGTCTGTCCGGATAGAGATATTAACTGAATGGTTTTAGCTAGTTTTAATATAAATGTGTGGCTAAAGGGCATTAAGTAATTCATGTAAAATTGGTTTTTAATGATCTGTTTGTCTTGCACTTTTTGCACTTATTTGTTGCACTTTAGTATGGCACTTTAATCCTTTGGGCAGACATGTATTTATTGGATGGCCCACTTGGGCTTTATACGTTTGGAGTCAACCCAGTTGAAGATTGCGTTGGGTTACAATGACATGGGAATGTTTCTTAATACTGAGTTTTACATTGTGTAAGCAGCCAGTTTTCAAGAGACAGTGGGACTATGGCGTGTTAGTTTGGCCCTACCCAAAATAGTGTAAGGCCAGGCTTGAACTTGATGCCAGACATTAGGGCTTATATGAATTTTCTACACATGCTATCGCCTGTGATTGATTACAATGCAAATCAATTTAGAACACAAAAATGGTTCTTGCTTTTAATATGATATATTAAATTGTCATTTTACAGGTTTGCTGCTATGTACATACAGGCTGTTTTAAAATTTGGTACAATACTTATTTATTTATTGGTTCCATTGACGCAATTTTGCACAGTATTTCTTCCATGTCTATAATATGTCGTCTTGCACTGTCACTTTAAATAGTCTGCCTATTGGCTTGCAGTTTGTCATGTGATCAAGCCTCTTCTTGAGGCGAAATGCGTCATGGCGGACGCGCTGGCTCAAATTCAATAAAAAGCACTTTTTGCACCGGCAATTGAAGGGTTCACTCCTCGTCATTTGGATTTTCGGCAGCACCAGCTTGCAGTGTGGCGATTTTTCTGATATAATATCCCGAGCTACTAATATTAGTGGTGTAGTAGTGACCACCCATCCAAGATTGTCAACAGTAATCACACATCAGTGGATCAGGAAGGTTGCCAGAATTTCAAAAGCTGATATTCAAAATGTATAAACGATTCTCAAACTGGGTGCGAGTTCCTCAACTTTTGCACCTACAAACGTTTAAGCTATTGCCATTAGAAATTACAATAACTTTTATTTAAGTATTAATTAATTCGAAAATTAAAAGCCATTGTTATTTGTAATATCAATACATGTAAGTCACGTAAATACAACACATATTGCATTACAAATGCTATCGGTGTCACATTTGCGAAAGTTATAACTATTGGCATTGTAAAAGACAAAGCTATTAATTTCGCTATTTTCAAAAACAAAACATAAATAAACAAGCATTTGCAATGCAATAGGTCTCGCATTAGGAAAGTTTGAGCTATTGGTCTTGTAAATGACAATTTTTTTATTTATGTGTTGGTTTTGAAAATAGCTAAATTAATAGCTTTGTTATTTACAATGCCAATAGTTATAACTGTCGCAAATGTGACACCTATAACCTGGGGTTGTGCTGAGTGATGCTGTGGTGGTGCTGTGGTGGTGCTGTGGTGGTGCTGTGGTGGTGCTGTGGCGGTGCTGAGTGATGCTGTGGTGGTGCTGTGGCGGTGCTGTGGTTGTGCTGAGTGATTCTGTGGTTGTGCTGAGTGATGCTGTGGTTGTGCTGAGTGATGCTGTGGTTGTGCTGAGTGATGCTGTGGTTGTGCTGAGTGATGCTGTGGTTGTGCTGAGTGGTGCTGTGGTGGTGCTGAGGTGGTGCTGAGGTGGTGGTGAGTGGTGCTGCTGAGTGATAATGTGGTGGTGCTGAGTGATAATGTGGTGGTGCTGAGTGATAATGTGGTGGTGCTGAGTGGTGCTGTGGTGGTGCTGAGTGGTGCTGAGTGGTGCTGTGGTGGTGCTGAGATGGTGGTGAGTGGTGCTGTGGTGGTGCTGAGTGATAATGTGGTGGTGCTGAGTGATAATGTGGTGGTGCTGAGTGATAATGTGGTGGTGCTGAGTGATAATGTGGTGGTGCTGAGTGATAATGTGGTGGTGCTGAGTGGTGCTGTGTTGGTGCTGAGTGGTGCTGTGGTGGTGCTGAGCGGTGCTGTGGTGGTGCTGAGCGGTGCTGTGGTGGTGCCGAGTGATAATGTGGTGGTGCCGAGTGATAATGTGGTGATGCCGAGTGATGCTGGGGTGGCGCTGAGTGATGCTGGGGTGGCGCTGAGTGATGCTGGGGTAGCGCTGAGTGATGCTGGGGTAGCGCTGAGTGATGCTGGGGTAGCGCTGAGTGATGCTGGGGTGGCGCTGAGTGGTGCTGTGGTGGTGCTGAGTGATGCTGTGGTTGTGCTGAGTGGTGCTGTGGTGGTGCTGAGTGGTGCTGTGGTGGTGCTGAGTGGTGCTGTGGTGGTGCTGAGTGGTGCTGTGGTGGTGCTGAGTGGTGCTGTGGTGGTGCTGAGTGATGCTGAGTGATGCTGTGGTGGTGCTGAGTGGTGCTGTTCTGGTGCTGAGTGATAATGTGGTGGTGCTGAGTGATAATGTGGTGGTGCTGAGTGATGCTGTGATCCCTCAAACTACTTTATTTGCTCACCGTGAGATGCACTAAAAAGTTTAATGGCACAACCCATATGGAATTCCTATGGTTTCACAGCGCCGTCTAAATTGAGGAAAAAAACACACAAAAGCGTCAATCTAAACAATTACAGTCTGATCTTGCCACAGCAACAACCTCCACGTGTCAGCCAAATTATTAAAATAACCAAGTAAAAGAAAAGAAGAGCTTTAAACTTTATATGCATATTGCCTCCTGATGGCGCACATTTATTCTTTTTGAGTGATATTGCAAGGGTACTTCCAGCTAAGCTGTGAAGTGTGTGTTTTTTTAAAAAAGACAGTTACAAAAAATGTGCATTACCTACAGCCTGTGTACTACAAAAACATATTTTGGAACCACTTTATCGTAAACATTTCTACACATTTTATAGCAGCCTATCTTATACTGTGTGTAATGCGGTTTAAAATAATGACTGGGACTTTGTAGCACCAAACATACACAACACTATTCTCCACTGCACCAACAGCATTCAATTGTGGCTCTGCTGCAGTGTATGAACTAATAGAGGAATACATGGCAGTCCATGAGCCTCTGATTAACATAACTTGCTTTTATTTTTAATTTAAGCTGTTATTGTTTCATTACTTGAAGATGGAAGACCAAAAAAAGTTACCAAACATGTTTTTCAGTCCCACCTACGATCCCACCTACGACCCCACCCCCACGTTCACTCACCCCGCCCCCACTGCACGCATCAGATCCCCTTTTTGTATGCACTTCGACCACTGTCTAGGGACAGCTGCATACAGAGACCAATACTACTAAACAGATTCGTTTTGGACACAACGTGGGGCAAAATTATGGAAGGAGCCAAGACAAAGCTCAAGACCATGTAGAAATGGTTTGCGAAGAGATTATAGGAAATTGCCGGCGCCCATCTGTCATCTATTTCCATTTTTCAATGAGGAGAGAGGAGGATTTGTGATTTGCTCGGCAAACAATTAAGCAAGGAACGAGAAGCCCCTCCAGGTCCCAGGTGAGATGCCATCCACCCCAGAGCCCCTAGGCAGACACAGCCCCGGGCTCGAGCCCAATATTCAGTCGCTTGAGGCAAGTAGGAATGATTTACACATATGCGAAGGCCCGCGAGAGGCGGTGCAGTAAAGCAGGAGAAAATGGCTCCAGGGAGAGTGCGTCAAAGCAACCACCGAGACGGCTAATGGCCACTTTCACAAACCTACACTATGACAAATGCACAGGGCAAACCGCCTGGGAGGGAGCAACACGTGGCTCGAGTCAGCAAGCACACGCGCCAGACTGACAACACAGGCGCGTGCTCCGCCGAGTGTACTTGCAACGCTGCACGCGCCCAAACCAAAAATATTACTACTGCTGCGCCAGATATCGGTTGTCATCACTAAGCTTGCTTTCCAAGACAAAAGAGTTGCACGTGCACCACAGGGAAGATATTTTTTTTGTCCAGAACCTTCTTTTGCACAATTCAATAAAAGAGGTACCTTTCCAATGCGTGTGCAGATTCTAAACCCCCAGGTGGGCAGCTCAAACAGGACAGGGCTGGAAAGAAGCCAGTGAAAGGTAAAAGTTTTATTTAAAAAGCCTGCTTATTCACTGCTGGCGGCCGGCCAGCAGTGAATAATTAGGGGAGAGAGAGGAGAGGTGCTGGGGAACAGATGGCTGTGAAGCAGGGGGCGGGGCAGCGGAACCCTTTGAAGTCACGGCCTGCAGCCGTGAATAAGTGACGGTTAAAAAAGACAGTTACAAAAAAATGTGCATTACCTACAGTCTGTGTACTACAAAAACATATTTTGGAACCACTTTATCTTAAACATTTCTACACATTTTATAGCAGCCTATCTTATACTGTGTGTAATGCAGTTTAAAATAATGACTGGGACTTTGTAGCACCAAACATACACAACACTATTCTCCACTGCACCAACAGCATTCAATTGTGGCTCTGCTGCAGTGTATGAACTAATAGAGGAATACATGGCAGTCCATGAGCCTCTGATTAACATAAATTGCTTTTATTTTTAATTTAAGCTGTTATTGTTTCATTACTTGAAGATGGAAGACCAAAAAAGTTACCAAACATGTTTTTCAGTCCCACCTACGATCCCACCTACGACCCCACCCCCACGTTCACTCACCCCGCCCCCACTGCACGCATCAGATCCCCTTTTTGTATGCACTTCGACCACTGTCTAGGGACAGCTGCATACAGAGCCCAATACTAGTAAACAGATTAGTTTTGGACACAACGTGGGGCAAAACTACGGAAGGAGCCAAGACAAAGCTCAAGACCATGTAGAAATGGTTTGCGAAGAGATTATAGGAAATTGCCGGCGCCCATCTGTCATCTATTTCCATTTTTCAATGAGGAGAGAGGAGGATTTGTGATTTGCTCGGCAAACAATTAAGCAAGGAACGAGAAGCCCCTCCAGGTCCCAGGTGACATGCCATCCACCAGAGAGCCCCTAGGCAGACACAGCCCCGGGCTCGAGCCCAATATTCAGTCGCTTGAGGCAAGTAGGAATGATTTACACATGTGCGAAGGCCCGCGAGAGGCGGTGCAGTAAAGCAGGAGAAAATGGCTCCAGGGAGAGTGCGTCAAAGCAACCACCGAGACGGCTAATGGCCACTTTCACAAACCTACACTATGACAAATGCACAGGGCAAACCGCCTGGGAGGGAGCAACACGTGGCTCGAGTCAGCAAGCGCACGCGCCAAACTGACAACACAGGCGCGTGCTCCGCCGAGTGTACTTGCAACGCTGCACGCGCCCAAACCAAAAATATTACTACTGCTGCGCCAGATATCGGTTGTCATCACTAAGCTTGCTTTCCAAGACAAGAGTCGCACGTGCACCACAGGGAAGATATTTGTTTTGTCCCGAACTTCCTTTTGCACAACTCAATAAAAGAGGTACCTTTCCAATGCGTGTGCAGATTCTAAACCCCCAGGGGCGCAGCTCAAACAGGACAGGGCTGGAAAGAAGCCAGTGAAAGGTAAAAGTTTTATTTAAAAAGCCTGCTTATTCACTGCTGGCGGCCGGCCAGCCGTGAATAATTAGGGGGGAGAGAGGGGAGGTGCTGGGGAACAGATGGCCGTGAAGCAGGGGGCGGGGCAGCGGAACCCTTTGAAGTCACGGCCTGCGGCCGTGAATAAGTGACGGTGGGGGGGGCGGGGCAGCGGAAGCCTTCGATTGCTGCTGGCAGGGGCAAGCTCGTGCACGAAGGAGCTTGTGGTCACGTGATTTCACGTGAACTGTTGAGAATCCGGATCGTAAAAAGTCAGCTTTTGGGTTGACAACAATAGGTTCGAGTGAACTCGACCTAAAAATGTCATTTTCAATACCAATAGCTCAAACTTTCCTAATGCGAGACCTATTGCATTGCAAATGCTTGTTCTCTTCTAGAGATATACATTTTTTGTTGTAGTAACCCCTATAGATGTTAGTTTAGCATGCCCTTTTCTTGTAATAGATAATGTTTGAAGTTTATACCTTTTAGTAGGAATCATGTTATCCCACATTAAAGTCTTTTTTTTCTGTCAACTGTTTCTTTCCAGAATGAAAATGATTGCGTGAAACGTGATGTTGCACTTTGAGTATGGTTTGTGGCCCCTGGGCACAGATGAAACAAAGCATTAAATGGTTGTGCATAGGTGTCCATGACGCTGCAATTTTATTGACTCCACCTACAAGGACTGTGTCTGTGCTCTTCGTGCCCCAGAGTTTAAGCATCGCCTTGTTTTCATGCATCTGGATGAAGACGGTTATGGTCCCACAGAGCACTTTCTGAAGATTTATAGTGCAAGTTTCCACATGTTAAGGAATTGAAGTGGAGACATTCAAGTACTGGCAAACGGCGGAGTACACTGTAAAGATGAACATTTTGATTGCCAAGTTGCTGTGCCTTTTCGGCATGCTCTTTCTCATGATGCTTGCATCCCTGCTGCCTGTTAAGATTATAAAGGATGACTACGAGAAGCCGTTTCGCTCTGGGCGAACTCTCACCCTCTGCAATTCCTTTGCAGGAGGGGTTTTTCTGGCCACCTGCTTCAATGCTTTGCTGCCTGCAGTTCGCGATAAGGTTGGTGAAAAGCGCATCTGCTGTTTCTCATATATGTGCCTATGTTGTTCGGCTGTTTTATGTTCCTCTGTTGATATTAAGTGAAATGTTACTTGCTTTTTGCTGTGCTGCCTGCATCTGTTAGGTTTCATGACTGCAAAGCTATCCTCAAAAGTTCTAGAGGACATGGCTTTCGGCCCGCAGTGGTTTACAGATGCAAGGATAATATGTTCATCTTCACTATTTAAAACTCGAGCACTAAACCCATAATTCTTTTCTTACACTGGAGCACAATTTGCATACCCCCCCTCCCACACCCCCCCCCCCCCAAAAAGAAATTGAGAGCAATCCCGCAAGCCACCGTTTTTTCAGCTGTCATTTAGTTAATGATCGATTTGTGGCTTGTAAATGGTGGAAAGAAATCCACAGGTAAGCGGAGGCACTATAACCAATATCTCCCTGCATAGCACAGAGGTTGGGGACCTAAGGGTGTGCAGAACACAAGGCTGATGGCAGTGGGTTGTGTGCAACACCTCGTTGCAACTCCGGCCCCAACCCAGTACAGTGCACAGCTGATTGGAGTTAGCCCACAGGGGTTGGTGCCAGGCCCTTCAGCCAACCGCTGATGTGGTTGGTCAAAGGCAGACCGCAGTTGGGGGTTGACTGCAGGCCATGCCCTATGGTCCAAACGTGCTGGACAGCTGGGGTTAGAAATTAACATCATTAAAAAAAATCACTGAAAAAAAAAGTCATGGTTCTGAGTTTAGCATTCAAGAACAACTAACCTTGCCAGTTCTGGTTACCAGCACATGCCACAATTCTTGCCATCCACCATGATCAAAGACCGGTTTGTTAGCAATGGACTATCTGCAGAACATAGATCTGCAGGAGTTGGAAAGCCAACATCTCCTCAGTCCTCCTCTACTCCCTTCTCGTTGTATCCGTGGATTGCAGAGGAGTAGACTAATGTTCGATTCTACAAACACAGAGGAGCTGCTGCTGCAAAGCCATGCTTGCTAGGAGCGCCAGACTCAGGAACTCGCTCACTAGATCCCAGGAGTAACTCTCCATTACATAGGGATGTCTTAATGTATTCAATGCTACATTAAAGGAGGGTGTTATCTACTTCTTTACGGCATAGTTGTAATGAGTCAAGGGCCAAGAACGAGTTCACATGTAAATGTCAGTAATTAAGGTGTGTTTTTAATTATTTAAAGGGAGTGCTTAATAGTTGGGACCCTAGTAACAGTGAGCACTGTCTGCCAGTTGTTGAGCTTTGAAAAAGGGGATTAGATAAAGAAGAGCTTGGCTCTTCTTCCTGTGAGGAGGGGACCTTTCATTGCAGACTGCACCGAGTCAAGTGTCTGGTGATCAGATTTTCAGTGGAAGTCTCAGCAAGGCCTGTTTTTGAAAAAATATAATGTAAACCCCTTTATACCATTCCCTTGACTTCCCCACTTTCACATTTTGGGTGGAACCTTTTATTGAATATCATTTCAGTTCCTTTGAAATAGAAGGAAAGGTTACATACTTCTACTCCCAGTTCTTTGTTGTGTGCTAATCACTGACTTAGTAAACAACGCTTCCGCTTCTGCGGAAGCGTTGTTGATCAAGGAAATGGATCAGGGATTTGAGAAACTAGCTCCGGTACAAAGGAGTCCGTATGAACTGCCTGGCCGTTGGCGAGACTTTGCTTCCAAACCCTGTCGTTTGTCACTTTTACCATTTAAGGAAAACTCACAGAAAGTTTTCTAAAACCTTCCAAGTCCTCTTATTTGGGTATATAAGAAAGTAAGTAATACATGTTTAGGTTTCAGTCGTGTTTGTTTAGCGCTGTATGAATTACAGATAAAAAGAATTGAATGCCAGAAAATAGTAATCGTTCAGTAACCTTTTCACTAAACAAGCATGAAACCATCTTCACAAATGAGCTCAGGAGTAACCAAACGAAAAACGCCTAATGTGGACCCTGGGAGAAATAAGGACTAGAGATGTGTCCACCATTATGAAAACACTGACTTAATGCCTGCACTACCCCCCTCTTGCCCAAAATGTAATTGATCAGGTAATCAGACAGCCTAATTAACACAACCTCTAAGCAGATCACAGCTCCATTCCTGCTAAATACTGTTTCCGTTGGCACACCTTGATCTATGATTTCTCCTAGTTAATGAAGTTCCACGCAGTCTGTGGGTGTGTGAAGCAAAATTACCTTCATGCCCACAGTCAGGCGGATGCGCCTGGCTTCCGGGCCGCTGCGCAATTGCGGCTGTAGTCTCCTATTCCCTCCTCCTCTCGGTGCAATGCAGGGTGGGCACCCGCCAGTCTCAAGGTAGGGGCGGGGTGAGCAGCCTCATTCCAAAAGCGCATAAGTGCGGGGTGGGCTCCCCCACATTCACAAAACAAGGGCAAACGCGGGGTGGGCACCCGCTGCTCCAAACAAGCACAAATGTGGGGTGGGCTCCTGCCTCATCAGCAACACAGGGGAATCCCTACGCCGGGGATTCCCTCCTCCACAAGCAGCTCAGTGCTGCGAAACCCACGCATTGCTCTTCTTGAGCTAAATTAAAAATATAGCGCTCACAAGGCGCTAGATGCAGCAACAGTCCTGGGAGATTAAGCGGGCAATGCTGGGCCCAGGGATGCCAGCCCTCATGGCGGTTCCTCCTGGGCCCCAGCAGCAGTGCGCCCCAGCAGGATCAGGAACAGCACAAGCACACACACAAACATGGGGTCACAGCCGCTATACTTATACCACTTCTTCCTTTGTCTGCAGTGCAGGGTTTGGGGGAACCAGATTCAACTGGTTCAGGAGGGAATTGGAGCACTTTGTTTTTCAAGCTCCTCTTCCCCTTTGTCAGGTGGGGGCTCTTTGATCAGACACACTACTAGGGGCGGAGCTAGCATTGTCAAGGCTAGGCACAAATCCTTTCAGGATCAGGGGATGGCTCCTCCCACTACTCCCAATGCAGATGTCCCATTCAGCCTAGTGCTGACTCACCCTGCCCCTCCTGGAGCCATACATACCTCCCAGCCTCTGTCACTCACAAGCCAGACATGCAATTCACATCAGGCAGGCAGCCACATAGCACACAGAAATGTCAACTTCTATAAGTGGTATTTCCCAAATAATCATAATAAATCTGCGCACACAATTGTGCAGCATTTATTATTAAAATTCCAAATATACTAAACTCGATCACGCTACTCCTCTTGTATCAGGAATTACCACTGACACACTGATCAGGGAATCCCCAATGCATTCCTATGGGAGGGCAAGCCAATGTTACCAAATGTACACAGAGGGCGCACACACTTTACACTGGACAGCAGTGCTAAAGTGCCCAGAGGCCTAAAACCACCAACACCATGTCAGAAATAAGGCCGGGAGAAAGGCAAAAAGTTTAGAGATGACCCCGCAAAAAGGGCCAAGTCCTACAGCCAGGTAATCAGACAGCCTAATTAACACAACCTATAAGCAGATCACAGCTCCATTCCTGTCAAATGCTGTTTCCGTGGCACACCTTGATCTGCAATTTCTCCTAGTTTATGAAGTTCCACACAGTCTCTGGGTGTGTGAAGCAAAATTCCTTCCTGCCCCATTTTTTCAGCAAACTGGTCCTTGTATCTTCCTTTTACTCCTTTTTTGGGGGGGGGCAAAAGGGTTTGTGAACCTCCGTGTGTGTATTTGGGGCCCCAAACTCAGCACCTTAGTTTAAAGAAACTGCTAAGATCCTTGGATTTTGATGCTCAGCCCCCATCCAGCCTCTCCACCTCTTTCCATTCTTATCGTTGCTGGGATGGTGCATTCTCTGGACGTTTTATTCTTTTGGAAAGTTTCCCTCTGCTCCTCTCTTCGGTCCCCTAGCTTTGCTTCTCCATACCACTTATTTTGGCCTTGGTCTGTCTCAGTCTGTGTTTCAACTCTTCTAAGTTGTTCTCCATTCAGGATACCCTTTTCATAAAAATGTTTAGGGGCGGGCCCTAGATCCTGCAGATGGTCCCCCAGCAAGTATTCCGACTGGGTCATATTAGCCCAGTGAGCATCCTGATTTCCTATCTCATTGATAGGCAGAGGACCTCTGCTGGTTTAAAAAAAGTCCTTCTCTCTGGCTTCCTTGCCTTTAGTCTCTCTGAAGGGCATGATGTGGTAATACCTCAGCCCCAAATATAGATCTGGTACAGTCGCCAGTTCTGTTATTGAACGTGTAGGACTTGTCTCAAGTTTCACCAGTCTAATGAGGCCACTGTCGCCAAGCTGCATTTCCTGGGCTTCTCACCCTTCCACAGCCTGGCTCAGACCTTGTTACCACACTTGCCAGCAGAAGGTATTCTTGACACTTCTTGGGGCTGGTTCCAAGAAGAGACTTCTGTTTTTCACTGTTGGTTTCCTCCAACCCCATTCCAGGTCTCCTCACCTCACCCTCTACCACCAACAACTACAAGACACAAAGAAAAAGGCCCTTACCTCCAGACTCAAAGCCAGCTCCAATAATGGCAAAGAACTCTTCACCATCGTTGGGGAGTTCTCCAATCCTGTAGCTGCCAACAATGAAGCCATCTCATCCAAAGCACTCTGCAACGACCTCTCAAACGTTTTTGAACAGAAGATTGGCAAGATCTACAACACATTTGGTCCACAGCATACCAATGCAAACTACCCTGGTCAGCCGGACACCACATTCATCGCCAAACAGCATCTAAGCAACTGGAAGCCCCACTTGAAAGAAGAAACCACCGCCCTGATGAATATCATCCACTCAGCAGCCCCCTCTGACTCATGCCCCCACTTTGTCTACAACCTTGGAAGAACCATCACCTCCCCCATGCTCATCGCTTTCATCAACACCTTCATAACCACTGCCACCTTCGCTTCTTCCAGGAAAACTGCAGAAGTCAATGCTTTATTAAATAAACCAACAGCGGGCCCCAAAATCCTCATTAGCTACAGACCCATCTTGCTCCTGTCCTTTTCCATCTAAAGTAACGCAGAAAGCCATTAATATCCAACTCTCAGACCTCAAAGAACTTCATAAACCCCTAGACAGCTCTCAGTCAGGCTTTCGCACCAACCACAGTGCAGATACCACCCACATTGTGGTCACCAATGATGAAAGAAGCATCCTCGACTGAGAAGAAACAGCCCAATAATCCTCCTTAACCTCTCTGCAGCTTTCAGTATGGTCACTCCTCAGAAAGATTCAGCACTTCAGTATCTGCGGACTGGCCCTCAAGTAGATATCCTCTTTCCTCACAGACAGAACTCAAACAAGTTAGACACCCCCCCCCCCTCCTCCCCCCCCACCCGCACACACACCTCAGAGCCCAAGAAACTCGTCTGCAGAGTCCCTCAAGAATCGTCACTCAGCCCAACTCTCTTGAACATCTACTTGAAGCCCCTCGCGGACACCGTCTGAGCCCACAGCATCAATATAGTACCTTACAGCGATGAAACACAGCTCATCCCTTCCCAACTCAGCCAGCACTGCCAAAGCAAATTTAGCCAACTGCATGAGCAACGTCGCTGCTTGCATGAAAAACTGCCTCCACCTCAACACAAACAAAACTGAAGTCCTAATCTTTAGCAATAACCACTCCCTAGGACTCCTCTTGGTGGCCCTCTGAACTTGGCCCCCCACTCACCCCTGCCGATCATGATAAGAATCTCTGGATAATACTTGACACCAATCTCTCCATTGGCAGACAGATCAACACCATCTCCTCATCATGCTTTCACATCTTGCAAATGCTACGCATGATTTACAAGGGAATCCCACTGAAGACCAGACGAACTGTCACCCATGTTCTTATCACAAGTGGACTTGATTACGGAAACCCCCTTTACATCTGAGTCGTAGCCCATTTAATAATCCGCCAGACTCCTCCTGAACAACCCATGAAATAACCACAGCTCCCCACACTGTACCAATCTCCACGGGCTCCCAGTCCAGGAAAGATGCAAATTCAAATACTCGCCCACACCTACAAAGCTGTCCACAACACAGGTCCAGCTTACCTCAACCACCACCTCAACTCCTACCAACCCCTCCAGACACCTTTGAGCTGCGTCCCAGGCAAGAGCACACCCCCGTCGCCGCATCAGGAAGACCAGACGCGAAGGACGCTCCTTCTCAGACCTTGCAGCCAAAACCTGGAACGATCTCCCCAAACATTTCAGAATCTCCCTCTTGGACTTATGAAGGAACCTACTTAGCACCTGGGCACCCTCACAGGTGATTAGACTCACTCTACAAATTAACATAACCCCTTCCGATGCGCTGCATTTTTACTACCTGTCCATGCTGCGGACCCTTAACCCACGTTGTAGGCGCTTTGCTGGAGCTCCTCCGAGACCATTCCACCCCACTCCCCTCTTCACAGGAATGCACTTGTAAAGAGGAACTTTAGGAGTTTTTGCTTTGTACTTGGTTTGTCAATCCTACACACGGGTGAGGGTTTTCTGTGCTTGATTTAAATCGAAATACACATATTGTACTTTGGAATTCATTAAAGATGCCTTTGGGCACACACATTCTGGGTTTTAATTCAGTAAGGATGGCAGTGATCCCAGATATCCGTGGTTTGAAATCAATAAAGATGTCCATGGTCCCAGATCCAATGTTTATGGGTTCAGGGAGGATGCCCACAAGAGAGGAAGAAGGTTACATTCAGTAATTTGCCTGTCGGAGGGGAAGCTCTGTGCTTGTAGGGGTGATGGGCAATGCTTTTATGAAGGGGTAGGATGGTGCTTGTAGGGGTGATGGGCAATGCTTTTATGAAGGGGTAGGATGGGTGTCTGCCGTGCCTGTAGAAGAGTAGTGGCTCTGTTTAGGAATGGGCGAGGGGATGGCTCTGTCTTTTGTGCCTGTGGATTGACATGGAGTATGCTTGTATAGAGACGGGGTTGACTGTGCCTGTAGGTGGCCGTCTGCTATGGCTGTAGCATGAGCCACTGCCAGTGAACAGTTGTGTCCCCAGCTCATTCAGACTTCTGTTCTCGTGGGATGGGTAGCTGCAGTGTCTGAGGGATGTTTGCTAGCTGTGCAGTTAAGGGTGTGCTGCTGTACTTTTTATATTGGGTTTTGGCCCTACTTGGAGAAGCAGGCAGCTGTGCCTGTAGGGTAGGCAGAGGCTTCAATGTGCCTGTACTAGTTTTCTGCTGTCCATTGATGCACCTGTTTTTTTGTTCTCATTCCAGCTCACGCAGCTGTTGCTTGACAGTAACATCACTACAAACTACCCCCTTGCTGAGACCATCATGCTGGTGGGCTTCTTCCTGACCGTCTTTGTGGAGCAGGCTGTTCTCGCCTTCCGGAAAGAGAAGCCTTCCTTCATTGACTTGGAGACTTTTAATGCTGGGTCAGACATTGGCAGTGACGCTGAATATGAAAGCCCCTTTATCGCTTCGACTCGCGGCCACAACTTGTACGACACTGGTCGTGGCCACCATTCTCACAGCCACAACCTGAACATCCAGGAGTTAAGCCGGTCCAGTCCGCTGCGTCTCATCAGTTTGGTCTTTGCCCTGTCTGCACACTCCATCTTTGAGGGTCTCGCACTCGGGCTGCAGGAAGACGGGACCAAGTTGCTCAGTCTGTTCATCGGAGTGGCTGTGCATGAGGCGCTTGTGGCCATGGCTCTAGGCATCAGCATGGCGAAGGCATCCCTGTCCCTGAAGGAAGCAGTCAAGTTTGCTATCCTGGTGAGCCTGATGATCCCTCTGGGCATTGGGATTGGGATTGGCATTGATAGTGCCCAGAACGTGGCCAGCAGTGTGGCCTCCGTCCTACTGCAGGGCATCGCTGCTGGCACCTTCCTCTTCATCACTTTCTTTGAGATCCTCGTGCGCGAGCTGGATGATAAAAGAGACCGCCTTCTCAAAGTGTTTTTCTTAGTGCTGGGGTATGCGATCCTTGCCAGCATCTTGGCAGGCCTGCTTTTTTTAAAGTATTAAATCTGGAAACCAAGGCAACAAATGTTTCTATTCCACGGGGAAAGATTGCCATTTTGAGGCAGCTTATGTTGTCCGTTCCTGCTGTAAGTGATGCAGATGCTCTGGGAGGCAGAGTGCAGCGGGGGGTCCTTGGTGGCCCGCAGCATCCTGGGAGAATCGCACTGGTCTGTTCAAGGAATGAATGGATGGATGGATGGGAGAGAGAGGTTGATTACACTGTACATAATGTTACTGTAAGTCTTGGTACTGGTTGAAATGCCCTCTTTGTGGACTCTGGGAGGCAGAGTGCAGCGGGGGCTCCTTGGTGGCCCGCAGCATCCTGGGAGAATCGCACTGGTCTGTTCAAGGAATGAATGGGAGAGAGAGCGGTTGATTACACTGTACATAATGTTACTGTAAGTCTTGGTACTGGTTGAAATGCCCTCTTTGTGGACTCTACATGGATTTTACCTGGTGTCACCTGGTGTATCTCCCTCAGACTCTGCCCTCGTCTGGGACTCCGAGCTTTTGTACTCTTTTGTTTTGCTCATGTGATTGCTTCTACAGTTGAAAAGAGGGCACAGTGAAGATCCATGGACGCTCTTGGAGCGGGGCTGTCAGTGTGGACCCTTCTTGCACTCGTGTGGCATAAATACAAGAGGGTTCATGCACTTTTTGCACTGATGGCGTACATGTGACCAAATACACAGTCGTTGGGTGTTGTAATTTCGGCTGATAATGTTGAGCATGTTCGACTCCTTTTAACTTGTAGTGACGGGGACATAGACCCCAAACAGGCGATTCATACAAAGCAGAACACCGATGGTACTTAGGCATCCTGGCCCCAACCACTCTTCCCACAAGCCCAGAGTGGGGGCACATGTGTACCTCAACTGGAGCTCTACTTGAGGATCTAGGCCCCATCATTGGGCCCAGTGAGCCGGAGTGCGACCCTCACTGCATCAGGGGGCTTTCTGATTTACTGAACACGGTGATGGTTTGCAATTTCCAAGCACAATGTGTGTGAGAGTGAGCTCAAAAAATCACGAGCAATGAAGGTTAAAGTGCTGCCTAATACACTTTTGTGTTTTCAATGTCCAATGGACTGGTTTGGAGGGCGGCGATTCATAGGCACGATATGAACTTTTTATTCCAAAATCTAAGACTGCAGGAATGTGGGGGCGCCTTTTGGGGTGTCTAACTAATGAGGAAGGCCACAATTGCCTCCATTTTTTGTCACGAGGCCTGAGGGTTGCCCTCTTTTTTTACTGGTAGAACTAAGGTCCTGAGTTCCTTCTTTCCAAGTTTCCGCTCATCTCTCAGTTGGTGTCTTGAAAACATATCATGTTTGTTTCTATTTTAGCTTCAAGTCCAAAATGTAGATAAGACCAAGAACATGTCAATAAAAATGTTTCTGTGAAAAAGAGATGTTGACTTCATGCGAGCAACAGAACCTGCTGGATTAACCTCTGTATGAATATCGCGTGTGTTGGGAGCACCAATGAGGGAGATCCTGCTGTCTCCTCATTGGAGCCAGAGACAGCCTTGCAGGGCAGCATTGCATTTTCCCTGCTACTAAATTATCATTTTGTGATTCGATTTTAGGATTTCAGTGGTTTTCACCAACTGTGCTATGAAAGTACAGTGCTTCCCTCCGTAAGAAAGGGGTACATCCTTGGCAATGGAATTTCTGCAATCAGCTGTTGTATAACTTGTGTCTCGAAGATGAGCATCCAGACCCTGTCATGAAGCTCAGGCTCTTCTTCATAACTACTGTAACCCCCCCTCCCTCCCCTCCTCGCACCCACTTATGAGCAGTTGATGGATTACTAGCATTTTAGTATATACACCGCTTCTTCAGCCCAGGGTCTATCTCCCTCTAGTTTCTGCCTCATGGTCCGTTTCTTATTGAGCAGATGGTCAACAGTCCTTTGTCTTGATCAGCACCGCAAGTCCGTATTTCCCCGGTTTCTTCTTCCACGTCGGTAGGTGTTTGAATGTCGTCCAACTTCTACATCCTTGTTAGCTGAGGATCTGCAGGCCCCCATTTCTTTCTCATGTTGAGCACATGGTCAGTATTTCTCTAGTTTCTACTTCCCTATCAACAAAAGGCTAGACCTCCTGTAGTTTTCTATTTTCTGGTTGGCAAAGTGTTTGCAGACCTATAGCTTTTTACCTCCTGTTCAGCAGAAGCACAATTGTCCTCTATTTTGACCCTATTGTTTAGCATAGGGTTCTCAAACAACCAATCTGAATTCATTAGGACTTTGTAGATGGCTGTGATACCTAGTGATATCCTGTTTATTTCCAGCATCCCAGCCTACTGCTTTGACCCTGCTAAGAAGAGAAGATTTGTAGGTTACATAACTTACCCACATAAAATTGAAAACTTTCCCCCCCACACACACTTTCTCGTTCTGGGACACTTAAAACATGTTCAAATAAGAAAAAAAATGAATACCAATTGAGCACAATCAATCACGTCCAGTATAGCTGTTGCTTGACAAGGGAATTTCTTTTGATATACTTGTGGCCACTTCACCCCACCTGGAGACCACCTCCCCACACTGACTCTTAAATGACCTTGGCCGTTCACTCTCTTTAAGAAATCAACCTCGCCAAATAGGGGTTACAGATAGCCGAGTTCAATGATGCCTGAGTTTTCAGTAAAGGTTTGTTGATGGTGATGGGTTTTCTCCATGAAGCATGTGGTCCTGTTGCATACCTAAGTTTATGGGAAGGCTTTCCATAAAAGGATTGAGCCAAAAGGTAAGAAAAAGACGCTCTTGTGGGTGAGTATGGGTGTTAGTCTGCACAACCTTCCCAAGTGTTCTCTTTTTACTCTCACCTGCTACTTTCTTTTCACGATCCTCCACCACCAGCAACAGGCTGCACGCAGGAACTGGAACAAGATCACAGCCGACCAGCTCGCGTCCTCCCTGAGCACGAACCCTCCCACCAGCACAACGAACCCTAGCCAGGCGGCCACCAACCTCACAAAGTGGATCAATGACTGCGCAGACGAGCTCGCCCCCCTGAGGACCCCGCCCAGCAGACCCGGCAGCAAGAAAGCCCCATGGTTCACCGACGAACTCAAGAGCTCCAATATAGAACTGCCGAGCCCTCGAGAGAACCTGGCGCAGAGACCCAACACCGGACAACATGACTGCCCTCAAGCTCGCCACCCGGAAACACCACCAACTCATCCGCGCCACCAAGAAAACTGCATTCAAGGAACGACTGGACAACAACGCACACAACAGCAAAGAACTCTTCAACATCGTCAAAGAGCTCTCCAACCCCAACGCCGGAAACAACGACATCACCCCTTCGCAAGACCTCTGCAACTCCCTCGCCTCCTACTTCCACAACAAGATCGCGGACATACACAACAGCTTCAGCACTCAACCGACGAGCACCACGACCGAACCACCGCCCCCCACCACCACCCTCCGCGCCTGGACTCCGATCAGCACCGAAGACACCGTCCGTACGATGAACTCCATCCACTCCGGATCTCCGACCGACCCCTGCCCTCACCACGTCTTCAACAAGGCCGACGCTATCATTGCACCCCACCTGCGGGACATCATCAACACCTCCTTCGACACCGCTACCTTCCCGGAGAGCTGGAAGCACGCGGAACTCAGCGCTCTACTCAAGAAGCCATCGGCTGACCCCACCGACCTCCAGAACTACCGCCCCATCTCGCTGCTCCCGTTTCCTGCAAAAGTTATCGAGAAGACCATCAACAAGCAGCTGGTCGCCTTCCTCGAGACGAACGGATCCCTCGACCCCTCGCAGTCTGGCTTCCGGGCCAACCACAGCACCGAGACCGCCCTGATCGCAGTCACCGATGACATCCGAGCGCTGCTCGACAACGGAGAAACAGCGGCCCTCATCCTCCTCGACCTCTCAGCGGCCTTCGACACTGTCTGCCATCGTTCCCTAGTACAACGCCTCAGCAACGTCGGAGTCCAGGAGAAGGCACTGGAGTGGATCATCTCCTTCCTCGCCGGAAGAACACAGAGAGTCCGCCTCCCCCCGTTCAGATCTGAAGCCACCGAAGTCATCTGCGGCGTCCCTCAAGGCTCCTCGCTCAGTCCAACCCTCTTCAACATCTACATGAGCCCCCTCGCAGACATCGCACGCCAGCACAACCTCAACATCATCTCCTACGCCGACGACACCCAGCTGATCCTCTCCCTTACCAACGACCCCGCCACCGCCAGAGCCAACCTTCACGAAGGGATGAAAGAGGTAGCCGAATGGATGAAGAACAGCCGCCTGAAACTGAACTCGGACAAGACGGAAGTCCTCATCCTGGGTGTAGGAGAGTAGGGTTTGCAATCCTATGATCACCCAGATTTTTTTGCTTTTGTTTCACTGGTTTACGACTTTCTCTGGCTGTGGGCCTGCCAATCAGACCCACAGCCTGGCTGTTCTCTTTCTAAATTACGATATGTACCCTAGGTGCATTTACCAATTGGTACTGGGCCACCTTATCAGACCCCGTAAGGCAGGGCGGAGGTGTACCCAGGGCCGCCAGGGGCTGCAGCATGTATTATGCCACCCCTGGCTGGCCTCCTAAATTTGACACAACTGGCTGCACGACAGCTGGGGCGAAGTCGTGTAATCGCCCTTCGCTTTAGGTATAGTAGCTCTATATCTAACCATACAATGGACACCCGAGTCCCTATCAGTCACTCCTATGGCAGGCCTTAACAATCCTGAAGGCAGAGTGCGTGGGCTCGTGTGAGCTAGGTTCAGGCCCGAGCCGAGCCCGGTTGCAGCTTGCGGAATCAAGACCCAATGGCTGTTCCATGATAACGCGTACCACATCGGTAACTTCGGTGTCGCGTTATCAAGACATGTCGTGTAAGGTGTCATACGAATCGGGATGCGGCCCCCTCACCAATTCTGGCGACGAGGTTAGCATTCCGCCCTTCTAGAGGGACACGACATGTACGTAACTGTGAACCCCGGTTAAAGTTAACTAAAGCCTCAGCTCCACAAAATGGATGCTGCCACCACAGACACGAGTCTGACCTCCTGCTGCTGGGAGTCCTTCCAGCGAGGAGAGCTTGGACAAAGGGTTTCCTGTCGGGGGCGGTGTTCGCACCGTCCCAGACAGGGTTTGTGTATTCTGGGTAGGTAGGGCTTTTGCGAGAAGGTGACTGCGGAGTGGCACCCCGGTGCTCACTACGCATCTGCCGGCCAGAACCAGTTCCAGAGGCGCCAGCCCTGGCCTGGGGAAAGTCCGGCAGGGGAGAGGGGTGTAACTACCCCCCTTCCTGGTCCCACCCTTAGGGCAGGACCTAGTCATGTACCCACCCCTTTCTTTAGAATAAAGGCCGGAGCGGGGACCCTTCCAAATTAGATCATCTTTGAATCAAGAACTACTTTCTACGAAAGGACACTCAAGACTCTTCTCAAGATTTCTCCCTTGTGACTAAGGAGTAGTCACCCTGCATCAGCGGGCACCATCTAAGAACTCTGCGGTTTGCTGTAAGTCCTTCCTCAAGGAATCCGACGGCCCAGCTCGACGAGAACCGGCTTCCCTGGCACCTCTGACCTCTACCCACGTCATCAGCTCAGCTGTGATCTGTGGGTGCGACGAGACCTCGAGGGACCGGCCATCATCAGAACCTGCACGCTCTTAAACCAGCACGACCATCGAGGTAACTCTCTGGTGAGTGCTCTGGGGTCCGAGAAGCCCCGACCCTGAGCCGCTCCAGCACCGAAGTGCAGTCTCCCAGCATCTCCACGATCTGCGTGGGGCCCTTCTGCTCGCTGCTCAGCCCGTTGTCTGGTCACTAGCCGCTGGCTTGTGCCCTTCCTTGACGACGACCGACAAACAACTCTGCTGGTCTGGTTGCTCCAGACTGGCCCTTGCTTCCATCTTTGCGAGAAGCACCCCGGACCCTCCTGGTCCACTCAAGACGCCATCTTAGGCCCACCACGTGGCCCTGAGATTTGCCAAGGCTTGTTGCCCCATCCTGGGCCCAGCGACGCCGACAGCATCATCCTTCGTGGGACAGCTCGCACCTCCACCGTGGTCGCCGACAACGCCTCCTGGTCCGTGAGACTGCAGAGCCTAGCGTCGCCCACTCACCTAGTCGAGGTGACGGCCAACCGGTGCCCTCCTGGTACCCCCTGACTACTGGCTAGTAGTACGAACTTGGTCCCCTCTGCTTTCAGGTGTCATCGATCTCTGATCCAGGCTTGGATCACTACGGACTATTCATCACTGGTCGCCGGCCAGCAACTCCTTTTCTTCCGGCTCCTGGCTCGTCAGCGAAGACCCCGACGCCTGTAAGACTTGTGCAGCCGCAGCCCTCGTGGTTAGGTAACTCGGCATTTCGGTGCCTGCATAGCCTCTTTACTCTAGGGTCCTGAGTCCCTCGCTTCCGACTTGCTTTATCGGGTCCGCCCGAGACCTTAAACTTTCCGTGTCCTCGGACACTTGTTTTAATTGTGCACTTGAAGTATTTTCCTAAGAGATTTGGTTTGTGCTTAGTACCCTGTCCTCATAAAGAGTACAGGCTGTTGTGATTCTTAATAAATATCCTATTTATTTTCATAACACTTGTGTGGTGTCCTTTCACTTGGTGTTCAAGGGGTACATGTGTGGTAAACAGCTGGCTTAACACGCCCTCTCGAGTCTTTAGCCTTAGACTGCTCGTATCCACGCTACTAGGATAGCTGGTCTATAGGTTGACTTACAACCAAACACCATAAGGGTCGTTGGAACGATACATAGCGGTCGCTAGAATAGCGAACGTTGCATATCGGGCCAACTTCTCACATTGGTGGCAGCGGTGGGATTTGAGCTTGCTGTTGTTTTACCACACGTATCCTAAGAATATCTTGTTGAAAGATCACATAAGTACTGTTAGTACATATAACTAAAGCTTAGAATACTCTGAGTTCTACTGAACCAGCTGTTGCAGCTCCTCAAGGCTTAGCACACCTTGGCTGCAACTCTTAGCAAGGGATCAGTAGGTAAACACATAGTGTAGGTAGGTGCATCACTTACACCACACTAGAAACAGTATGTCGGACAAAGGAGGAAACTCTGAGTCTCCCCTTGTGTCAGTTGACCCTCCACAGGTCATTCCTTCAAGATATACTGCGCTTAACTTCCATGAGTTACGACAAGTATGTACCTCTAGGAAGATTAAGCAAGGGGCTAACCCCACCACCTCCTTTCTGATTGGTCTCCTAGAGACTTATGATGCCAGAAAGGCTGAGAAGCTTCTTAGCCCTTCTAATCCAGAAGGAGACATGCCTCCCCTCCAGGGAACCAGAGACGATCCTGACCTCATCCACCTCGCAACTGAGAACGAAGATGTGGAGGAGGATGAGGATGAGGATCCCTCTGGGGATGAGGCAGATAAGGGACAGGTAGAAGTCGTTAGACTAAGCAGGTCCAACTTAAGCAAGCATGACAGTGGTACTGGGGGACTCCTGGGGCCACTATCAGGTCAGCTTAACATTGGGAATGGACGAGCCAGATCTCTGTCAAGAGGCTCTGGCAGATCCCTTCAAACCAATGGCTCTCACAACTCTTCGCAAAGAGGGATGACGTTCCCCTCAGCGGAGAGTGTACGAAGCTAAGGAAAGGGCAGCTAATCTGAGGATCGAAAGGGAAGAACTTGCCCTGGCCAAAGAGAGGCTTGCCTTTGCTAGAGAGCAACAGTTAAGTGGGGCGGTCCCCACTGGTGGCAGCATTATACCTAGCAATAGGGAAAGGAGTTTTGATACAAAACACCTTGGTAAGATAGTGCCCCCCTTTAAACAAGGGGACGACATCCACAAATGGATTACTGCTTTGGAGAGGGCCTGCACTGTGCAAGGTGTACCCCAGAGTCAGTGGGCAGCTATCTTGTGGCTCTCCTTTGAAGGAAAAGGAAGAGACAAGCTCCTCACCACAAGGGTGGAGGATGCGAACAATTACCAAGTCTTGAAAAATACACTCGTTGAAGGGTTCGGCCTAACCACTGAGCAGTACAGGGTGCTGTTCAGGGATACCCAGAAAACGCAGTCTCAAGATTGGTCTGATTTTGTCGATTGTGCCACTAAGGCTTTTGAGGGCTGGTTGCTGGGCAGTAAGGTTACTGATTACGAAGGATTGTATAATTTGATGATGAGAGAACACATTTTAAACAATTGTCAGAACCAGTTGTTGCATCAGCATCTTGTCGACTCGGATCTGACCTCTCCCCAAGAATTGGGAAAGAAGGCAGACAGATGGGTTCGTACGAGAGTTAAACAGAACCAGGGCCAGAATCAAGGTGGTCAGAAGAAAGCAGACCAGAAGGGTAAGGATTCTAAGGGGGAACCAAATGACCAGAAGTCTTCGACAGGTCCCCAACAACCCAAAGAGGGTGGGGGTCAGGCTCCCCAAAAGAAGAAAGAAGGCCAATCCAAAAGATGGTGCCAGTACTGTAAAAGTAAATCTCACTGGTTTAGTGAGTGCACCAAGAAAGGAGGAGGGCAGACTCCTGCCACTGCAGCCCCTAAGGCACCTGTGCTCCCTAGTACAGTCAGCAGTGGTAGTGCGCCTCCCAAGGGTTTAGTAGGGTTAACCCTGGGTTCTGAGGGGCGTGACAACTTAGTTGGCACACTCACTCAGGCTGTCCTTGTCAGTACAGGGGACGCGGACGTGTCCCCTGACATAAGTCCCAATACTTTGGGCAAATACCGACAGACGCCTTTCATAAATGGAAAGATGGTTCAGGCCTATAGGGACACTTGTGCCAGCGTCACCATGGTGACGCCTAACTTTGTGGACCCTGGACAGATCATGCCAGGTACAGAATTCCTGGTGACCAATGCAAGCAATGTCACTACCAATCACAGTATGGCAATTGTAGCTTTCTCCTGGGGAGGGGTAACTGGCCAAAAGAAGGTTGTAGTTAGTCCAGACCTCCCAGTGGATTGTTTGTTGGGCAATGATTTGGAGTCATCACAATGGTCAGAAGTGGAGCACCGGACTCACATGGAAATGTTAGGTTTGCCAGCACATATGTTCGCTGTGACTAGGTCACAGGTCAGGAAATGCCCCACTGAACAGGTGCTGGATCCTGGAACAACGGACCAGACACCTCCCAAGAAAAAGAGCGGTAGGGTTAAGGCTGCGCCTTCCCCCTTGCCCCAGGTCGTGGATCAAGTCTCAGAGGAGGCTGACCTACAGGAATTGAGGGAAACTGAGCCTAGGGAGTTCGAACTTGATCAAGTTGAATTCTTGGGTTCAGGGGGACCCTCAAGGGAGGACCTGGGGAAGGACCAGTTAGACTGCCCTTCTCTTGAACCCCTCAGACAGCAGGCTGCTGCTGAGGCTGCTGGGAACGCCACAGGTACCCACAAGGTATACTGGGAAGATGGACTCCTGTACACTGAGTCAAGAGACCCCAAGCCTGGCATGACCAGGAGGCTGGTCATACCCTTGTCTCAGCGTGGTTTCCTACTTACCTTGGCCCACGAGATTCCCTTAGCAGGTCACTTAGGCCAGACGAAAACGTGGGACAGGCTTGTCTCACACTTTCACTGGCCTCATATGAACGAAGATACCAAGGAGTTTTGCCGCTCCTGTGTCACTTGCCAAGCCAGTGGTAAGTCAGGTGGCACGACAAAGGCCCCCCCTTATACCAATGCCTGTGGTGGGGGTGCCCTTTGAACGGGTGGGGATCGACATCGTCGGTCCCATGGAACCACCGACAGCATCAGGGCACAAGTTTATACTGGTGGTAGTGGATCATGCCACCAGGTATCCTGAAGCTATTCCCCTTAGGACCACTACAGCACCTGTTGTGGCAAGAGCCCTAGTTGGAGTATTCTCCAGAGTGGGCTTCCCTAAGGAGGTCGTCTCCGACAGAGGTGCAAACTTTATGTCGAGCTACTTAACTGCTATGTGGAAGGAATGTGGTGTCAACTACAAGTTCACTACACCCTATCATCCACAATGCAATGGGCTTGTTGAGAGATTCAACAGGACCCTTAAAGGGATGATTCATGGACTACCTGAAAAGCTTCGGCGTAGATGGGACGTCCTGATCCCCTGCCTCTTGTTCGCCTACAGAGAAGTCCCACAGAAGGGGGTTGGCTACAGCCCTTTTGAACTTTTGTTCGGGCATCCTGTAAGAGGACCCCTGTGTTTGGTGAAGGAAGGATGGGAGAGACCTCTCAAAAAGCCTGCAGCCAACATAGTGGACTATGTGCTTGGCCTCCGCTCGCGGATGGCTGAGTACATGGAGAAGGCATCTGAAAACCTTAAGGCCAGCCAAGAACTCCAAAAAGCTTGGCATGACCAAAAGGCTGTCTTGACTGTTTACCAGCCCGGACAGAAGGTGTGGGTGTTGGAGCCGGTGGCCCCAGCAGCACTCAAGGACAAATGGTCCGGGCCCTACACCATCCTGGAGAAAAAGGGAGAGGTCACCTACCTGGTCGACCTGGGAACTCCCCGGAGCCCCCACAGGGTGCTTCATGTCAACAGGCTCAAGGCATATGTCGACAGGAAGGACATGAGTTTGCTCATGGCCCTAGATGAGGGACAGGAAGAAGAGAGTGACCCTCTCCCGACCTGCTCACTCAGAATCCTGACGATGGATCGGTAGATGGTGTTGTCTTTTGTGGCAGCCTCTCCGAACATCAACAGAGCGACTGTAAACAGGTTCTTCAGTCGTTCAGACATATGTTTTCTCTAACACCCAGTCAGACCGATTGGTGCACCCATGAGGTTGACACTGGTGACAGCTTGCCCGTTAAGAGTAAAATCTACCGGCAGCCTGATCACGTTAGAGACTGCATCAAGAGTGAAGTGCAGAAAATGTTGGAGCTGGGAGTCATTGAACCCTCGGATAGCCCATGGGCTAGTCCCGTAGTTCTAGTGCCGAAACCTCACACCCAGGGTGGTAAGAGAGAGATGAGGTTTTGCGTAGACTACAGGGGTCTCAATGCAGTCACTAAGACTGACGCCCACCCAATACCAAGGGCAGACGAGCTTATCGATAGATTGGCTTCGGCCAACTACTTAAGTACGTTTGACCTGACCGCTGGGTATTGGCAAATCAGGTTAGCTGAGGACGCCAAGCCTAAAACAGCATTTTCAACCCCTGGTGGGCATTATCAGTTCGTGGTGATGCCCTTTGGTCTGAAAAATGCACCTGCCACCTTCCAAAGGTTGGTGAATCAAGTCCTTACTGGGCTGGATGACTTCTGTGCGGCGTATCTTGACGACATCGCTGTCTTTAGCTCCACCTGGGAGGATCACCTGGTCCACCTGCGGAAAGCGTTAGAGGCTCTGCAAGCAGCAGGCCTCACTATCAAGGCCACCAAGTGCCAGATAGGGCAGACACAGGTTGTATACCTGGGCCACCTTGTAGGTGGAGGCCAGGTTCAGCCACTGGAGAGCAAGATACAGTCAATCAGGGACTGGGCTCCTCCAACCACCCAGACTCAGGTTCGAGCTTTCTTGGGCCTGACTGGTTACTATAGGAAGTTTGTCAGGAACTATGGTTCCATCGTGACACCATTAAACGAACTGACAAGTAAGAAAATGCCAAAGAAGGTTCAGTGGACAGCGAGCTGTCAAAAAGCATTCGATGACCTAAAGCAGGCCATGTGCACGGCGCCTATCCTCAAGAGTCCGGACTACTCCAAACCATTCATTGTCCAAACAGATGCTTCTGAGTTGGGTGTGGGAGCTGTTCTTTCTCAACTGAATTTCGATGGTCAAGACCAGCCCATTGCTTTTATAAGCAGAAGGCTGACCCCTAGAGAGAAGAATTGGTCAGCTATTGAGAGGGAGGCCTTTGCTGTGGTTTGGGCCCTGAAGAAGCTGAGGCCATACTTGTTTGGCACTCACTTCAAGATTCAGACCGACCATAAGCCCCTCTTGTGGCTAAATCAGATGAAGGGTGAAAACCCCAAACTGCTAAGGTGGTCCATTTCCCTACAGGGGATGGACTTTACAGTGGAACATAGACCTGGTACTGATCATGGCAATGCCGATGGGCTCTCCAGATATTTCCACTTAGAACAAGAAGACTCACCTGGTCAAGGTTAGTTTATTGTTCCGACGTTTGGGGGGGGGTCATGTAGGAGAGTAGGGTCTGCAATCCTATGATCACCCAGATTTTTTTGCTTTTGTTTCACTGGTTTACGACTTTCTCTGGCTGTGGGCCTGCCAATCAGACCCACAGCCTGGCTGTTCTCTTTCTAAATTACGATATGTACCCTAGGTGCATTTACCAATTGGTACTGGGCCACCTTATCAGACCCCGTAACGCAGGGCGGAGGTGTACCCAGGGCCGCCAGGGGCTGCAGCATGTATTATGCCACCCCTGGCTGGCCTCCTAAATTTGACACAACTGGCTGCACGACAGCTGGGGCGAAGTCGTGTAATCACCCTTCGCTTTAGGTATAGTAGCTCTATATCTAACCATACAATGGACACCCGAGTCCCTATCAGTCACTCCTATGGCAGGCCTTAACAATCCTGAAGGCAGAGTGCGTGGGCTCGTGTGAGCTAGGTTCAGGCCCGAGCCGAGCCCGGTTGCAGCTTGCGGAATCAAGACCCAATGGCTGTTCCATGATAACGCGTACCACATCGGTAACTTCGGTGTCGCGTTATCAAGACATGTCGAGTAAGGTGTCATACGAATCGGGATGCGGCCCCCTCACCAATTCTGGCGACGAGGTTAGCATTCCGCCCTTCTAGAGGGACACGACATGTACGTAACTGTGAACCCCGGTTAAAGTTAACTAAAGCCTCAGCTCCACAAAATGGATGCTGCCACCACAGACACGAGTCTGACCTCCTGCTGCTGGGAGTCCTTCCAGCGAGGAGAGCTTGGACAAAGGGTTTCCTGTCGGGGGCGGTGTTCGCACCGTCCCAGACAGGGTTTGTGTATTCTGGGTAGGTAGGGCTTTTGCGAGAAGGTGACTGCGGAGTGGCACCCCGGTGCTCACTACGCATCTGCCGGCCAGAACCAGTTCCAGGGGCGCCAGCCCTGGCCTGGGGAAAGTCCGGCAGGGGAGAGGGGTGTAACTACCCCCCTTCCTGGTCCCACCCTTAGGGCAGGACCTAGTCATGTACCCACCCCTTTCTTTAGAATAAAGGCCGGAGCGGGGACCCTTCCAAATTAGATCATCTTTGAATCAAGAACTACTTTCTACGAAAGGACACTCAAGACTCTTCTCAAGATTTCTCCCTTGTGACTAAGGAGTAGTCACCCTGCATCAGCGGGCACCATCTAAGAACTCTGCGGTTTGCTGTAAGTCCTTCCTCAAGGAATCCGACGGCCCAGCTCGACGAGAACCGGCTTCCCTGGCACCTCTGACCTCTACCCACGTCATCAGCTCAGCTGTGATCTGTGGGTGCGACGAGACCTCGAGGGACCGGCCATCATCAGAACCTGCACGCTCTTAAACCAGCACGACCATCGAGGTAACTCTCTGGTGAGTGCTCTGGGGTCCGAGAAGCCCCGACCCCGAGCCGCTCCAGCACCGAAGTGCAGTCTCCCAGCATCTCCACGATCTGCGTGGGGCCCTTCTGCTCGCTGCTCAGCCCGTTGTCTGGTCACTAGCCGCTGGCTTGTGCCCTTCCTTGACGACGACCGACAAACAACTCTGCTGGTCTGGTTGCTCCAGACTGGCCCTTGCTTCCATCTTTGCGAGAAGCACCCCGGACCCTCCTGGTCCACTCAAGACGCCATCTTAGGCCCACCACGTGGCCCTGAGATTTGCCAAGGCTTGTTGCCCCATCCTGGGCCCAGCGACGCCGACAGCATCATCCTTCGTGGGACAGCTCGCACCTCCACCGTGGTCGCCGACAACGCCTCCTGGTCCGTGAGACTGCAGAGCCTAGCGTCGCCCACTCACCTAGTCGAGGTGACGGCCAACCGGTGCCCTCCTGGTACCCCCTGACTACTGGCTAGTAGTACGAACTTGGTCCCCTCTGCTTTCAGGTGTCATCGATCTCTGATCCAGGCTTGGATCTCTACGGACTATTCATCACTGGTCGCCGGCCAGCAACTCCTTTTCTTCCGGCTCCTGGCTCGTCAGCGAAGACCCCGACGCCTGTAAGACTTGTGCAGCCGCAGCCCTCGTGGCTAGGTAACTCGGCATTTCGGTGCCTGCATAGCCTCTTTACTCTAGGGTCCTGAGTCCCTCGCTTCCGACTTGCTTTATCGGGTCCGCCTGAGACCTTAAACTTTCCGTGTCCTCGGACACTTGTTTTAATTGTGCACTTGAAGTATTTTCCTAAGAGATTTGGTTTGTGCTTAGTACCCTGTCCTCATAAAGAGTACAGGGCTGTTGTGATTTTTAATAAATATCCTGTTTATTTTCATAACACTTGTGTGGTGTCCTTTCACTTGGTGTTCAAGGGGTACATGTGTGGTAAACAGCTGGCTTAACACACCCTCTCGAGTCTTTAGCCTTAGACTGCTCGTATCCACGCTACTAGGATAGCTGGTCTATAGGTTGACTTACAACCAAACACCATAAGGGTCGTTGGAACGATACATAGCGGTCGCTAGAATAGCGAACGTTGCATATCGGGCCAACTTCTCACACTGGGATCCTCACCCTCCGCCTGGGACGACTCCTGGTGGCCCCCCGCCCTAGGCAGCGCACCCAAACCAACAGACCACGCACGCAACCTGGGCTTCATCCTGGACTCCTCCCTCTCCATGACCAGACAAGTCAACGCCGTCTCCTCGTCGTGCTTCAATATCCTGCGCATGCTACGTAAGATCTTCCGGTGGATCCCCACCGAGACCAGGAAGACGGTCACCCAGGCCCTCGTCACCAGCCGTCTGGACTACGTCAACACCCTCTACGCCGGAACCACCGCCAAACTCCAGAAGAGACTCCAGCGGATCCAGAACGCCTCAGCACGACTCATCCTGGACATCAACCGTCACAGCCACATCTCCGGACACCTGAGAGATCTGCATTGGCTCCCGGTCAACAAGAGAATCACCTTCCGTCTCCTCACCTACGCACACAAAGCCCTACACAGCCAAGGCCCAGGATACCTCAACAGCCGCCTCAACTTCTACGCTCCCAAACGCCAGCTTCGTTCAACCAGCCACGCCCTCGCCGCCGTCCCCTGCATCCGCAGAGCCACCACAGGGGGACGGTCCTTCTCCTACCTCGCCGCCAAGACATGGAACTCCCTCCCCACCCACCTCCGCCTGACCCAGGACCACCTCGCCTTCAGGAAGCAACTCAAGACCTGGTTGTTCGAGCAGTAGCAGTTTCCCCCCCCTGCCCCCCCCCCCCCTCCAGCGCCTTGAGACCCTCTGGGTAAGTAGTGCGCTATATAAATACGATGATTGATTGATTGATTGATACTTTCTTCAATGCATCTACTTACCAGTGGCAAAATAACCAATGCCGAATTGCTGTGGTTGGGTCCATGCTCAGAGTTAATTGCCACACTGCATCCAGGAAACAACTTGAGGTGTAGTGCTCCCACCTCTTGCTACTTAGCTGGCTGAAAGAAAATCTATAGAAGTGATAATTGAAAATTGAATCACTCTTAAAAATGTTTTTGTGATTTCTGTTCACAAAACTGAGGTGTGAAGAGGTCACAAGCACCCAGAGAAGTGTGATGGAAAAGTGACTTTATTGGATAAACAGAAACCCATCCCCAGTCTCAGCTAGGACAGAATGCAAGCAGAGTTCCAGAATTTGGATTTAAACCAAGTGAGAGAAGGCAGTGCCATTCAACCCACACA
Organism: Lissotriton vulgaris; assembly: GCF_964263255.1. NCBI lineage: Eukaryota > Metazoa > Chordata > Amphibia > Caudata > Salamandridae > Lissotriton > Lissotriton vulgaris. The sequence goes on along the minus strand of NW_028240611.1, from coordinate 1,333,045 downwards.
GTTCACACACTTAAATAAGCCAGCAAGACCCAACTCAAATTGTAGACCACTGCCAAGAGTCCCAAACCACAGACTATTCTCTCTGCTGGATGATGGCTTTGGTCACTATGCATAAGTTTTTCTGAGCACATCACGGTGGTGTCTTTTCCCCTGCCAGGATTTTCAGGTCTACGATGATCCTCGGATGCAGATTCCTAGGACTGTGACCTGTGGGTTTCATCGTTGAACTAACACAGACTTAGTAATGAGTGTTTCAGCTCTTCAGTGGTTGAGAGGTCATGAAAAATGACAACTTAAACCGTGCTTGATCTACCGGACCATCCACTCCTGATCTACAGGACCGTCCACTCCTGCATCTACAGGACCGTCCACTCCTTGGATCTACAGGACCGTCCACTCCTGCATCTACAGGACCGTCCACTCCTGGATCCATAGGACCGTCCACTCCTGGATCCACAGGACCGTCCACTCCTGGATCCACAGGACCGTCCACTCCTGGATCCACAGGACCGTCCACTCCTGGATCCACAGGACCGTCCACTCCTGGGTCCACAGGACCGTCCACTCCTGGGTCCACCGGACCGTCCACACCTGGGTCCACCGGACCGTCCACTCCTGGGTCTACCGGACCGTCCACTCCTGGGTCTACCGGACCGTCCACTCCTGGGTCTACCGGACCGTCCACTCCTGGGTCTACCGGACCGTCCACTCTTGGGTCTACAGGGCCGTCCACTCCTGGGTCTACCGGACCGTCCACTCCTGGGTCTACCGGACCGTCCACTCCTGGATCTACAGGGCCGTCCACTCCTGGATCTACAGGGCCGTCCACTCCTGCGTCTACAGGGCCGTCCACTCCTGGGTCTACCGGACCGTCCCCTTCTGGGTCTACCGGACCGTCCACTTCTGGGTCTACCGGACCGTCCACTTCTGGGTCTACCGGACCGTCCACTCCTGCGTCTACCGGACCATCTACTCCTGGGTCTACAGGGGCCGTCCACTCCTGGGTCTACAGGACCGTCCACTCCTGGATCTACAGGACCGTCCACTCCTGGATCTACAGGACCGTCCACTCCTGGGTCTACAGGACCGTCCACTCCTGGATCTACAGGACCGTCCACTCCTGGATCTACAGGGCCGTCCACTCCTGGATCTACAGGGCCGTCTACTCCTGGGTCTACAGGGCCGTCCACTCTTGGGTCTACAGGGCCGTCCACTCTTGGGTCTACAGGGCCGTCCACTCCTGGGTCTACAGGGCCGTCCACTCCTGGGTCTACAGGGCCGTCCACTCCTGGGTCTACAGGGCCGTCCACTCCTGGGTCTACAGGGCCGTCTACTCCTGGGTCTACAGGGCCGTCCACTCCTGGGTCTACAGGGCCGTCCACTCCTGGGTCTACAGGGCTGTCCACTCCTGGATCTACCGGACCGTCCACTCCTGGATCTACAGGACCGTCCACTCCTGGATCTACAGGACCGTCCACTCCTGGATCTACAGGGCCGTCCACTCCTGGGTCTACAGGGCCGTCCACTCCTGGGTCTACAGGGCCGTCCACTCCTGCGTCTACAGGGCCGTCTACTCCTGCGTCTACAGGGCCGTCTACTCCTGGGTCTACCAGACCGTCCACTCCTGCGTCTACAGGGCCGTCTACTCCTGGGTCTACAGGGCCGTCCACTCCTGGGTCTACAGGATTGTCCACTTCCGGATCTGGATGGCCATCCGCAGGTGCATGCACAACTGAATCTATGGAACCAGATGCAAGGGTGCACTGTGGAGCATCGTCCAGGGAAAGCCTTCGTTACACGAGCGTCCTGCGTCGCACAGTACTTTACACTGTCCTACAAGAACCTGGACGTTTTCAGACACCCTTTTAACATCCCCATCTCCATACTGTCAAGCAGTAGAACTCTGTTGTAAAAGAGTAGAGCACCTAAGTCCAAATCGCAAAGGACACTACATTTGCAGGTCTAATTTGAGATCTGAAAGTTAAGAGTCAGCCATGGCTCTGCTGCCTGAAAAAACGATGATGGGTGGCATGACGGCAGAGATTTCAGATCCTTGGTGTGCACAAAAAAGTAGGAAGTGAAAATGGCCATTATGGGTGGGTAGTCTGAGTCAGGTGTCAATGGGACTTGTGAGGTTATGAGCTGTGCAGTGGGAGGGGTGGTGTGTTTGTATCGCTAACAGTTCCTTGCAAACTTGGCTGCTTTTTAGTCTCTACATTGTAATCATAATATCCCCGATCAAGTACTTTTTTGGGACATTTCTTTGAAGTTTTTATGTGTGGTTTTTATGAAATATTATACCTTCCATTGTATAGTGATGGGCCTTGTGCGTTTATTGTAGGAAAGTGCCCCTTTTTAACTGTCACCCTCACTTTTTTGCCTGATATTCAATCTAATATCTACTGAAGTTCTCTGGGTTCCTGCTAACCCGATCCCCAGTGCCAGTGCTCTTCCCTAAAACAAAGTAACTGTGCAAGTGTTCCCCAGATTGTTATACCTTTAGCACCCCTATAAGCCCCTCTCCTCCAGCAGGATTTGCCATTGAAGCTGCATACCATGTCTTAATAAAGCCCGACTGATGCCAGTAGTGGATTTGTTAAAACAAGCAACGCCCCCTTAAAACCTACCAGCCTCTTAGTGTACTGGCTGACTGGTATCATCCAGCCTGCCGCCACAGATTTGGTTCTGGCTGCTGCAGGCGAGAGCCTGCACCATCTCGGGCCAGAAACCATGCCTGCTCCGGAGGAAGGGGTTCACACCTCCTCCAGCAGGATTTGCTGGTGAAGCTGCATACCAAGGCCAGGGGCTACAAAGGCCTTTAATATGTGATTCCAGCCTCCACAGACCTGAGTGATGCCACCCCTACCTTGAGGCCCATTTGGCACCAGGACAGGCAGGAAATTAGTTATGGTAGGAGGCATGGTGCACTACCAGGCCACTCACACCCCAAGGTGAGTTGCATGATGTGCCCCACTAAAGCACGACTCATTTATTTTAATTTTGGTGGGAAAATAATTTCTGGGACAGGTTTTGACCCAGTCCAAAGAGGAAGTGGTTATATAGTGAGTGTAGTGACCCCTAGGTTAAGAAGTCCATTGGCTACTACCCTTCACTCCACTTAAAACCCCTAAATTCAACATTTAGATGGCCCCTGCGAGAAGGTGGCCTGATATGCAGTGATCACTATGTATCAGTCCAACAACCCTTATTGATGATTGGTTGTAAGTCAACCTTATAGACCAGCTATCCTAGTAGCGTGGATACGAGCAGTCTTTGGGCTAAACTCTAGAGGGCGTGTTAAGCCAGCTGTTATACCATCACATATACCCCTTGAACACCAAGTGAAAGGACACCACACAAGTGTTATTAAAATAAACAATGTATTTATTAGAATCACAACAGCCCTGTACTCTTTATGAGGACAGGGTACTAAGCACCATACAAAACTCTTACGAAAATACTTAAGTTAGCACAATACACACAAATGCCAGAGGGGCACGAAAAACCAGATACTCTAAAAGTGGAATGCGAAATTACTAGCAGGTAAGTACAGTACTAATAGGCTTTGGAATCGCTAGGACTTGACTATAGAACCTTTAGATTACTTCTAGGAGGCCTAGGGAACTCGGGTGCAGATTGTGCACTCTCACGCGTGATGCGGGACAAAGTCAATGGTAGCTAGTAAAAGCAAAGTTAGTGTTCTCGGGCGAACCCAACCTGGTAGGAGGAAAGCGAAAGTGGATTCTGACCCTTGGATAGTGAGGCTATGCTGGGGCACCGAAATGCCGAAGTTACCTAGCCCAGGGGCTGCAGCTGCATATGTCTCAAAAGACGTCGGGAATCCTCGTAGACGAACCAGGAGCCTGAAGGAAAGATGCTGGCAGGCGACCAGTGAAGAGAGTTCGAAGTGATCCAAGCCTGGATCTTGAAGATGGACGATACCTGAAAGCAGAGGGGACCAAGTTCGTGACTACTAGCCAGTAGTCAGGTGGCACCAGGAGGGCACCGGATGGTAGTCACCTCGACTAGGTGAGTGGGCGACGCTGGGCTCTGCAGATCTCACGGACCAGGAGGCGTTGTCGGCGACCAGGATGGAGGAGCGAGCTGTCCCACGATGGATGAAGCTGTCGGCGTCGCTGGACCCAGGATTGGGCAACAAAGCCTTGGCTAATTCAAGCCCACGCGGTGGACCTAAAATGGCGTCTTGGGTGGACCAGGAGGGTCCGGGGTGCTCCTCTTTTGGAAGGGAGCAAGGGCCAGTCTGGAGCAACCAGACCAGCAGCGGTGATGTCGTCGGGCGTCGTTAAGAAGGCCACAAGCCAGCGGGCTAGTAGCCAAACAACGCGGTGAGCAGCAAAAAGCAGAAGGGCCCCACGCAGATCGTGGAGATGCTGGGAGGCTGTACTTCGGTGCTGGAGCTGCTCAGGGTCGGGGCTTCTCGGACCCCAAAGCACTCACCAGAGGATCCCTCGGCGGTCGTGCTGGAAAGAAGTCGTGCAGTCTTGAAGATGGCCGGTCCCTCGAGGTCTCGTCGCACCCACGGTTCTCAGCTTAGCTGTAGAGGTGAGTAGAGGTCAGAGGTGCTAGGGAAGCCGGTTCTCGTCGAGCTGGGCAGTCGGATTCCGGAGGAAGGACTTGCAGCAGACCGCAGTGTTCTTAAGATGGTGCCTGCGGATGCAGGGTGACTACTCCTTAGTCACAAGGGAGAATCTTGAAGAAGAAATCTTGAAGTCCTTTTGTAGAAAGTCGTGTCTTGATTCCAAAGATCTAATTTGGAAGGGGGCCCGCTCCTAACTTTATAATAGGAAAAGGGGCTGACCCGGTGACTAGGTCCTGCCTATGGGTGGGACCAGGAAGGGGGGTGGTTGCACCCCTCTCCCAGGCCGGACTTTCCCCAGGCCAGGGGCTGGTGTGCCCCTGGAACTGGTTCTGGCCGGCCTATGCGTAGTGAGCACCGGGGTGCCACTCAGCAGTCACCTTCCTGTAAAGCCCTGCCTACCCAGGATACACAAAACCCTGTCTGGGATGGTGCTAGCACCGCCCCGGATGGTGCAAGCTCTCCTCGCTGGAAGGACTCCCAGCAGCAGGAGGTTAGACTCGTGTCTGTGGTGGCAGCATCCATTTTGTGGAGCTGAGGCTTCGTTTAACTTTAACCGGGGTTCACAGTTACATACATGTCGTATCCCTCTAGAAGGGTGGAATGCTAACCCCGTCGCCAGAATTGGCGAGGGGTTAGTATTCCAATTCGTATGACACCTTACTCGACATGTTTTGCTAAAGCAATACCAGAGATAGCATTTAACCGCGATTATTATAATGCACTTAAGAGTATATGGTATGCGTTATCATGGAACAGCTATTAGGACTTGGTTCCGCAAGCTGCAGACAGGCTCAGCTCATGCCAGAGCACCATCTCACACGATTCCAAGCACTCTGCCTTCGGGATTGTCAAGGCCTGCCATAGGAGTGACTGATAGGAATCTGTGTGTCCATTTTAGGGTTAGATATAGGTATACTATATCCAAAGCAAAGGGTGATTACACCACCTTGCCCCAGCTGTCGTGCAGCCAGTTGTGTCAGATTTAGATGGCCATCCAGGGGTGGCATAATACATGCTTCAGCCCCTGGTAGGCCCTGGGTACACCTATGCCCTGAGTTACAGGGTCTGATAAGGTGGCCCAGTTCCAATTGGGTAATGCACCTAAGGTACACATATCAATTTAGTGAGAGAACAGCCAGGCTGTGTGTCTGATTGGCAGGCCCACAGCCAGAGAAAGTCGTAAACCAGTGAAACAAAAGCAAAAAAATCTGGGTGATCATAGGATTGCAGACCCTACTCTCCTACAGCCCCCTTACACCAGAAATTCAGATTAATCTGACTGACGAACGAAGAGCCGAAGAAGCAAGCACTACGAACTGCTGTGGAATTTGGCACCAAATTCTGCTTGCTCCAGTCCCCACTATTGCGACACCCTGACTCGTGCTGCAGCTGTGCATCCTCCAAAAGCCTTGGAGGGCCTCCTGCTCTTCGCCATGCCATCAGCATTCCCCTTGAAGTGGAGGAGCCTCTCGCCTGCAGGCATCCTCCTGTTCACCGGTCTACTGTTCACTGGGAACACCAATGCAGCAGCTGCCCAGGAAGAGTTGGCTGTGCTCCTAAAGGTCAGATCCCTCTCCCCACCAAGTGAGAAGATGCCAGGACCAACTGGAGCCGTCCTGCATCAGTGCCCGGGGTTCCGGACCCCTTGCAGCAACCAAGGCTTGTTTGATTCCAATCCGGAATCCTGCGCTGCAGAAACAGAGCAGCCGATTACGGACGCCAGCATAGAGAATGACCCAGCTGTCCTGTTTTGCCCCCACTTTCTGATCTAAGACCTGTGGGTGCCTTTGATGCACGAGTACCAGGATCCTTGACAACTGACGATGCTCCCAGGACCCCCACAAACTGAGCCCCTATTGGAAGCAGCCAGACTTGTCCCCAAGTCGCTCTGCAGCCTGTTTCTAGGCAGCCCCCCTCTTTGCCTACTGTGTCGCGAACAAGGCTGCCAACCGTCCACCACCTCTAGGGCCTTGGAACTAAAGAGGACCCCTAAGGGCTGCAGCACAGATTGTGCCACACTAAGGGACTCCTCACGGAGCTCACGCAAACTGCCATTGCAGCCTGCGTGCCTTGGTGCAGATTTAAACGAAGAGTCGACCTGGTACACACCTCTGTGTGCCATGCCAATCAAACACTGCATATGGTAGAGGTAAGACACCATACCCGTGTGTGGGCACATCTACAGGAGCGGATGTGTCCCTGTATTACCCCCTGGGATACCACGAGTGCACAGGGAAGCCCCGACGAGTACATGGGTGGACACTCCTGATTGAGTTCCCCAGCTACATGAGGGCTTCACTGTACCCCAAAGTGCTTGGTAGCGAGCGCCTCCTCTTGATCAACCCACACGGATGGCAGTGCTGGATTTAATAATAGATGCACCAAGAGATCACCTTAGAGGTGCCCCCTGAAAACCTACCGAAAACTGGTGTTTTGACTGACCTGTCTCGACCAGCCAGTTACCCTAGATCGGTTTTGACCTCTTCAGGTGAGAGCCTTTGCTCTTGGAGGCCAGTGACAAAGCAGGATATGCATTCCATGGTGGGAAGCTACTACGGCCCTGCCGCCTTTGTTTTGCGACCCAGCCCCCTACTGGTGGTGGAGATGCCCACCTGCATGTCCTGACCCTACATTTTCTTTGCTTTAAAAAATGCGGCCCCTGTCCTTTTTTTATTTATTTATTTATTTATTATTATTTTTTTAAGCAATTTAAATGCTCCGACCGTAGGGGATGCGGTCCCCAGGGCTCAAAAATAATAATGGGAAGAGGGGCCACACAGGACCCCTTCCAAAAAACAAATTTAAAAAAAGCCTGTCTCACGGGAGGCCCTCCCCCTCCTTGCACCACTGTGCAAACGCACCTCCTGGCGCGTTCTACGCTGGAGGATTAAGTTCCCTTCATTCCTGAGGGTCCCTGGCAAACTTGCCCACCAGGTACCTCCAGTAAGCCCCACACAGTGGTATTGCTGAGAGGTGGTCTGAGACTATGCCCCTTTTTACATCACTCTGCAAACGCGCCTCTTGGCACACTGCTGGTGGGGCGATGAGGTGGTCTTCTGTCCTAAGGACACAAGTGAACTTCATCCCCCGAGCAGCAGTGCGCCAGTATGCACGTTTGCAGAGTGATGTAAAAAGGGGGCGTGACCTCGAACCACTCAAAAATCCAGCTGTGAGTGACTTACTGGAGGTACCTGGTGGGCTAGTTGGCCCCAAGGGACCCTCAGTCGACAAGGGGACTTCATCCCCCAACCAAGAGCGCACCAGGAGGCGCGTTTGCAGAGTGGTAGGCAAAGGGGCGTGGCCTGTGTTCACCTATCAGCAATCCCACTATCTAGGGGCATAGTGGAGGTATCCGGTAGGCTATTGGCCCCTAAGGACCCCTAGCAGTGAAGGGGACTTTAATCCCCATCCAAGAGCGCGCCAGGGAGTGCATTTGCAGAGTGGTGGGGAAAGGGGGCGTGGCCTGCTATGACAACTTAGAAGTCCGGCTGTGTGGGACTTCCTGAAGGTAATAGGAGGGGTAGGTGGCCCCCAATGTTGCTCTTGGGGGCCAACTACCTCTCGTATTAACTCCACTAAGTCCCACATAGTGGGATTGCTAAGAGGTCTTCGGGGCAACGCCCCCCTTTCTCCACAACTCTGCAAACACGCCTCCTGGCACAGTACTGGTTGGGGATGAAGTCCACTTTACTATTGATGGACTTTGGGGGCCAAGAAGCCTTCCTGGTACCTCCTGTAAGTCCTATGCAGCGGAATTCCTGAGCGCTGGTCAGAGGCCGAGCACCCGTTCTCCACCACTTTGCAAACGCGACTACTAGTTAAAGAAGCATTTGCAATGTAATAGGTTTCACATGTGCGAGAGTTAGAGCTATTGGCGTTGTAAATGTAAAGGATTTTTACTAATGTTTTTTGGTGTAGTCTGGTAGTACGTTGTGTGTAGTGGAATTAAGCGGTATGTTGTGCAGTGAAATTATGTGAATAGAAAGTATGAGGTATTTAGTGTATAGGAATTATGTGGAGTGGGATTATGTGTTTTGGAGAGTAATTATGTGGTGTTGTAGTGTGTATTGTGGAGTAGTAACCTCCGGTTTAGTCTTTTTGCTCATTTCCATAGAAGCTAAACTATATACTCAATGAGACACAAAAAAAAAGAAGGAACAGCTGAGGAGCACTTCTGGACCTAGTCAGAGGTAAGAGCAGGGCCACTGGAATTATGTGACAGTTCGGCTGCACCAATTGTGTCATAATTAAACATTTTCCGCATATGCCAAATATTCCATCATCTGCTGCCTAATCTGCAGATTTTTACCAAAAAAGCCTTGTTTCTAGCTCAAACGTTCCCAAAAACGCAGCTTCACGCATTACAGCGTCATAGAAGGCCCTTTTTTTTTTTAAGTCCTCATAGCCCAGGTAAGCAGATAACTGTACCAGATCACATCCGACTGGGCACCTCTAGTGATCTTGTTAAGAGCCTGGAATGGAACACTCTATACTTTGCAGCCTTACTCAACCATTAGTGCCGGTTTCGCCCCGGGAGCCGTCAGCTACCATCAGAGTATTTGCAATATGATATAGAGGCCTAATCATTGGACTCGTTCGTATAAGATTTTACCTAAACCTCATAGGGAAGCCAGAAAGCATTACGCCTACAGTTATGTGCTCTAGCTAAAGTATTAGTGTACTTTATCGAGGCTAACAATTCCAATTTGTAGGGGGGAGTAGCCTTAACCCATTTCTTACAAATCTCCCCACGTGCAAGTAGTATTAAGTAAAAAATCATTTTTTTCATATTCTGTGACATACATTCATAATTATTTGTAAGCCCAAAAAAGACCAACAATTCACTTACCTGGAGTGCTTCACCCAATATAGATGAAATTGTGTTACTCACATCCAGCCAGAATGATTGGATCGCCGGGCAAGACATAAACATGTGCGTATCCTCACCTTTCTCCTTGTTGCATTTAGGACATTTAGGAACTACTCCACTCCCCATTTTAGATAATTTGTATGGAGTCCAATAAACCATGTGGAGACCAAAAAGGTGGTTCTGCCTTAAATTTGCGGGTCGGACTGTGGAATAAAAAATGCCGTAGGATACTTACCATAAATCTTGTATCTGTTCTCCTGGCAAGCTCCTCTTCCACAGCTCCATAAGCAGATTGAAATTGCTATCCGCCATTTCCATTAATAGCCAGTAGTAATTTCCCAGTTCTTTTTTATGAATTAATCCAGCTACCAAGCTTTCTTCCAGCTGATTTGACAGTCCTGCTTCAAGGCCATCAGTACGACTCCAACTTAACATTTGCAAATATTTGAATCTCGATAGTTGGCCACTGAACAGTATTTGGCACTCTTCCCATGGTATTAGATTGCCGTTCCTTATCAATTGCCTCCAGGTAGTGATTCCTGGATCCTTCAGTGGACGCACCAGACAATCCTTCGACCTTTCTGGAGATCCTGGAGAGTCAAAAAAAGGTCCATCCCACTGTAATAATTGATTTTTAGCTCTCTCCTAACTTTATGCCATGTTGTCGCTAAGCTCTGTAGGGTCTTTAGACAGATTTTTTTATTTAAAACGTGGATCTCCATATTTATGAGTAAAACCATACTCTTCCCCCTTTAATGTCCTTTAGCATTGCTCTATACATCTTCCCTATCTCTGAATCATCTGGTGTTTTAAATAACCCTTTCCCACCGTTTAACAGAAACACCCAGGCATAATAAGATAAGTCTGTCAACCTAAGGCCCCCTTTCTCGTACTGTCGTCAAAGTTTTTTCCACGAAATACGCACCCCTTTAGAGGCCCAGATAAAACTGGTTATTTTAGACTGTACTTTTTTAAGCCATTCATCTTTAAAAGCCAACGGAATAGTCTGGAATAGAAACTTGACTTTCAGGAGGATTGTCATTTTGATGATGTTAACTCTCCCAAAGATGGATAAGGCCAAGTTGGACCACCCCAGCAGTAGTTTCCCTATATCCTTATTTTTCCTTTGAAAGTTGGTTTCAGGGATTTGTTCTATTTTATCGATAATTTTAATACCCAGATATCTAATTTCTTTTTTAACTCAACTCTCTTGTGTGGTCATGTTCCAAGCCATAATAACCGTTTTCTCTTGATTGATTTCATATCCTGAAATCTTCCCAAACCCTGCGATCAACTCATAAACTTTAGACTAAGATTTGAGGTATATACAACCAAGTCATCTGCATATAACCCTACTTTCTTCTGCCAACCCCTGGTCTGAAAAGGAAGTATGTCCTTATGTTTCCTGATTTTCTCTGCCAGGGGCTCGATGTAGAGATTAAAAAGCAATGGGGACAACAGCCATCCCTGTCTCGTCCCCCTGAGGATATTACATTTCTCTGATAACCTCCCATTTATTAATATTCTTGCAGTCTGGATTTTAATAATAATAATAATAGGGAAATTTGTAAAGCGCCTGGTTACGCACACCGGCGTGTCCCCGCGCTGTGGTGAGTGGAAACAGTAGGCCCCCAATTATGCTCAACTGTGCCCCAACTATTGCACAAACAGATGCGTCTTGAGCTTTCCCCTGAACCTTGCCTCTGATGGTTCCAGGCGCAGCTCCAGCGGAATTTATTCCAGCTCTTTGCTACAAGGAACCAGAAGGACCTGCCCCCCATACGGGCTTTTTTAATTTTCGGGATCTTTAACAGGCCAGTGCCTGTCGATCTCAGTGGCCGAGCCGGTCTGTACTGTGTAATAAGGCTCTGTAGAGGCCCTCGTGCTTTGCCTCCCATGATACGGTGGCACATGCACAGGGCCTTAAACTCAATTCTTCTCCTGACCGGGAGCCAGTGCAGTGCCTGCAGCGGGCCTTCGAGGCAGATCTTCTAGGTAGCCTCAGAACAAACCGGGCTGCAGCATTCTGTAGCACCTGCAGGCGGTCTAGGCTCCTAACAGTAGCACCCAAATACAGGAGGTTGCCATAGTCCATTCGTGAGATGACCAGGGCGTGCACCAACGTCCGTCTAGCATCCGTCGGGAGAAGGTCTAGCACCTTCCGCAGTGCTTTCAGGACCCCGAAGCACACCCCCGCCACCCGACTAATCTGTGGCGCAAATGTTAAGTCCGAGTCGAACCATACGCTCAGATTCTTAGCTTGTTGGCATGGCGCGAGGACTTTTCCCACGCAGGAGGACCACCATGCCGAGGACCACACCGACGGGCAGCCCCCACCACAAGCACCTCTGTCTTGCTACCATTCAGCTTCAGGCAGTTGGAAGACATCCAAGAGGCAAGCTCCTGCATGCACGCTCTGTAGTTGGGTGCAGCCAGACCAGGTGAATGCGACAGGGAGATGACCAGCTGTGTGTCATCGGCATAGGACACAATACGCATGCCGTAGCCCTCAACTATAGCAGCTACAGGAGAAACATAAAGATTAAGTAGTCGGGCTCAAGGCCGAACCCTGCGGAACGCCCTGATCCAGGTTGATCACTCTAGAATAGTGATCGCCCTGCCTAACCTGGAAACCCCGATTAGTCAGGAAAGACTGAATCCATTTCAACGCTGCCCCAGAGATCCCACCCTTATTCAGACACTGTAGCAAGGTGAAATGTGCTACAGTGTCGAAGGCTGCACTCAGGTCTAGGAGGATAAGGGCCATGGTCTGACCCTCATCCGCCCCCTGTCCGATGGTCTCGACAGCCATTAATAGTGCTGACTCCGTCGAGTGGCGGAGTCTGAACCCAAATTGCATCGAATGGAACAGATTAACTTCCTCCACATGGGTCATAAGTTGGAAATTCACGACCTTCTCTGCCACTTTGGCCAAATAGGGTAGCAGCGAGATAGGGCGGAGGTTCTCCATTTTCTCATAGATAATATTGGGCTTTTTCTGGAGGATTAACACTACCGCCTGCTTCCACCCTTCAGGCACCGTAGGGAACCCGACTTTATCGAGCCGCAGATCTGTCATAGTGCCTCGGGGGGGGGAGGGGGGTTGTAAAGTTCTCCAGAATGTCCAGTCCCCCACCCTCCCGCTCCACCTCCACAAACTCAGATCCCATTTTTATTTCCCCCGAAAAAGAGGGGTAGATTGTCGCCACTTTCTCCAAAAAAAATCCCGCAATACGATTGCAGGATTCAACTGAGCTTTCCATGGGCATGGTAGAAGGTTTGGCCGTGGAAATTTCCCTGTAGATCTTAAACAGTTCCTTCGTGGAATTTTCCGCCTCCCCAATTCTCCCTGCGTAATAAGCTGCCTTTATACTTCTAATTAATCCATGGTAGGCCCTTCGCTTAACTATGTATTCCAGTTTTGCCTGGTTCTGAAAGGCCACCCTCCACTGCCTCTCAAGATGTTTACATTCGGCCTTTGCGCGAATAATAAATCTGCTTTATTGCCCTGCAGAAATGTTCCCCTAAATTGGATAATCTCAAAACTTTGTGCAGGTAGGACCAATTCACTCGGTCAAACGCTTTAGTTGCGTCTACCGTGATGACTGCTAATGGGACCTTATCTACGGAGGCAAGGTCAATAGCACCTATGAGACTATAGGTTAGATCCTTAATATTTCTACCTCGCAAACCCCTTTTTGGTCTTCGTAAAGGAGTGCTCCCACCACCCCATTCAACCTCTCTGCTAGTTTCTTCGCATAGTTCTTATAATCTGCGTTTAGCAGAGATATGGGTCTATAAGAATCGCAGCAATCTGGTTTTTTATCAGGCTTAAGGATCAGTCACTATAGCGTCATTCCACGAAGGGGGGGTCTCTTTCTCCGTATCAAAAATGTCTGTAAATAACTCGCTCCTAGCAGGCATCAGATAACTACTTTTCTTCTTGAACACTTCCAAGGGTAGACCATCAGGACCTGCTGCTTTACTGGATTTCCCCAATTTTATGGCATTTCCTATTTCCTGCTCAGTTATTGAATTGTTTACAGCTGCCTTCTGGGATCTTCTTTATATACCTCTTCATAATATTTTAACATGGTATCCTTAATGCTGGCCCCGCTGTAATTGGACATCCAGCATTTCCAAAATTAATCTCTTCTATGAAATTTCTGGCCTGATCACTCTTTGTCTTCCAGGCAGGTAACTTGCCGCATCCTTCCCTATAATTGAAATGAGCCAGTTTACTGGCTTGCCTCCTTTCTTGCATCCGCCTTTCCACTACCGCCAGCAGATCCATCTTGAGAGTTTGAACCAATGCCTTTCCCACCTCATCCCCTACTTCATTATGCTGTATTTCATGTTCCAGGCTCTGAATTTTATTTTCTATATTGAGAATTTCTGCCCTGCGTTGCTTATTTTTGTATGACTGAATTGATGTCATCCTGCCCCTCAAAAAGGCTTTGTACGAATCCCAAACAATCCCAATCGAGGCACTTCCACGATTGTTACAAAACAATTCTTGGGACTCTATACCGAACTTGTTTATCACCTCGTCATCGGAAAGTATGGAGCGATCCATAGTACACCTCCGTTGTATCGCTGTAGTCGAAGGGACCAGCATCATTATTGCAGAATGGTCAGACAGTTGTGCCCCTACGTGGTTTACATCACGGACCTGATCTTTTATATTGTTATCCATTAAGAAAAAATCTATTCTGGACTGGTACCCGTATTTTTTATTATTAAAAGTAAAACTTTTTAGAGCTCCCTTCTTTTCTCTCCATATATCGCACCATCCAAGATTCTTTATTGTGTTTTTTATCAGTGCCCTAGACTTATTATGCGTTATAATTCTCCTATTAGTCGTACGGTCTAGGTAACCATCTAAAACCACGTTAAAATCACCTGCCAATATGACCGGATCGGGGAAATCCAGTAATTCAGATGGCAGATTACTAAATGGCGAGGGGTCATCGATATTGGGCCCATAATAGCCCGCCACTGTATATATTTGGTCATAGTATTTGATTTTTGCAATTACCCATCTTCCAGGCTTGTCCACTCTGCTATCAATAACCACCATCTGAGGATTTACTTTTATCAAAATTGCCACCCCCCCTTATGGAGAGTTGCTGCTCTGTACACACGATGTTCTGTACCCATCTCCTGTTTTTGAACAACTCTCTCATCTCATCCCCATTTAGGTGTGTCTCCTGTAGTAAAATGACTTGGGCTGGGGAATCCTTTAGGTATTGTAAAATCCGCTCGCGCCTATGACACCCCCTTAATCCGTTAACATTCCTTGATAAAAATTCTATCAATGGTTTCGGAATCGCTGCCATTCCTTTTCTATTTTGTCTTTAATAACCATACTGCTACCTGGGTTTTGATAAGTAAAGAGGACTTCATTTTTTTGGGTGGTATTTTTCCCCTTGCTTCAACACCCGTGCACCAGAAACTACCCGTAATCCCCTCCCAATCCCGCCCCTTGGGAAACCCTCCTTTATCTTCCTAATGGCCTAAGCCTAGGCCAGGCCAGGGGAGGCCCTGATATCGGGAGGTCAAGAAATTCACATTACCCACCTGACACAGATAAAAATAATAACATGCCGCTAAGGCCTTTTTAGTCTGCACTAGCCGCCCTGTATGCCATATCAGACTGTATAGTCACTTCCATCCAACCCCAGCACCTGATATAGATCTCAGAAACTCTTCCGCCTCCTCTACCCTACGAAAAGTCTGCATCTTATTATTATGCATTACTTGTAGGCTAGCTGGGAATTTTAGCTGTGCTGTGGCACCCAGACTCTTGAAAGACTCGATCAATTTCCCCAGTTCCCATTGCCTTCTTGCTGTGAGTTGCGAGATGTCTGACCGGATCTCGAAGTTAAAACCATCTACCATCAGAGATCTCTGCTTTAGTGCCTTGAGAAGTATTTCTTCTTTGAAACTATAAGTATGGAAGTTTACCAATATTTTCCTTGGTTTAGCTTTATTAACATTTCTTCTGTATGGATCTCTATGGACCCTTTGAATATCCATAGAAGTTCTTCTTCTGTCCATTTTAGTTGTAGCCCTTTCTTGAACAGATGCATCACAAATCTTTTTATGTTCGAGGCATGTGGGCCGCTAAATTCATATCTTGTGCATAGATCGCCGCCTAGTGTTGGGTCCGGATGATTGCACCTTGTTGTCCTGGAAGAGTCTTTTGAAGTATCACGAGATAGGTGGCTCCTCCCATGGACTACAGTGCGCATGGGCATCCTCAGATTGTTTTTTTCCGCCATTTAGTTCAGATGTGTTCCGTGACTCTCGTTCGGAACCTATAGGAAAAACTTGTTTTCTTCAGGCCAAAAGGCCTCTTTAAGCGTTGGTATTGTACTTCGTTCGGTTCTGAGTTACTTTATCCGGTTCCCGGATACTTGAGCACGTGTGCTCCCAGTTTTTTAGGCCCAATCGAAGATTGACATCGGCGATGGAATTCCAGGCCCCGTTTAATCGTTGCCCGGTCTGTAACGCGAAGTATCCTCTCTCAGACGTGCACCCTGTGTGCAACAGATGTCTGTCTCCAGACCATGACGAGGAGAGTTGCTTGGCCTGTTCGAAATTCAGGCCAGAAGAGGCGATCGCTCTTCGACGTGAGGCGAGAGTACCGGCGCGGAGAGCGTCGGATGTGGAGGATATCTTCCAGGCTGGGGACGACGAGGGCGTCCAAGAGGAGGAACCGGAGCACTTCTCCGACCCAGCCTCCTGTCATGAATCTTACTACGGAGAAGAGGTAGACGATGAGAACATCAAAGACGATGAAGCCGTCGAGGTAGGAGACGACGGTATGGCCATTGGAGCCGCAGAGGGCGGCTCCAGCGATGAGCAAGACCCAACCGAACCTTCGGGGGTCAAAAGTGACACTGTCTTGTCAAAGGCTCAGGTCGAAGCATCGCCGGAAGGCCTTAGCCAAGATCTTTATGCTCATTTTACAGCCCCGCAATCTGGCCCGGCTAAGAATATTTCAGAGCCTTCGGTGGGTACGCCTTCGAAAACAAAACCGAAACTGACTAAAAACAAATCAAAACTGAAACTGGTAAAAACCAGTATTCGTTTCGCAAAGCCTCGCTCCATCGGATCCTAAGAAGGCTCAGAGTGTCATTGCCCCTTCGGGGTCACAGAAGGGTGCCAACCCGAAGATCGGTACATCCAAGAAGGTGCCAAAGGCCCAAAGAGACGGAGCGACGTCATCTGAGGCTGCCCTCGGGGGCGTGGACACTGAAGACGGACTTGAGTCGCAGCCGCCCCTCAGTCCGAATGCGTACAAGTTGATGCTGGTGAAGGTTCTCGAAGATAAGCACAAAATGGCTGCGTTGGAACGTGACGCATCAAGCCGCGGCCATTTTCGGAATCCCAGCGCAACACCTGGCTCGAAGTTGGCGATGGCCGTGAAAAAAGTCAAACAGCCATGAGGGCCTCCACCTATAGTTTTTGGACTGCCTCCGACTGCAAGACCTAAAGCGTCTAAGCCGGCACAGGGCACCGACCCTGGTAAAATGATGTCAAAACTTAAGGGAACGACCGCCACTCCTGAAGGCGTCGGTTCCACTCCACCTTCTTCTGAAAGCTCAAAGAAGTTGTACATTGACTCTGCAACCGGAAGACTCACCCTTTTCAAACGGAAGATCTTGCCGGAGAAGCCAATGGAATCCTATCAAATTCCACTCAAAAGGAAAAGAGACTCTGCTTCCTCGCCAGTCCTTTTCGAGTCCGTGAGGCCTTATGGACAAGCCTTTACTCATTCCCCCACACGCACTGAGGATGGTGGGGGGATGACCAGAATGACGAGCAATTCAACTAACCTGATGAATCTAATCAGGATGACTCGCAGGATGTGCTCGAAGATCAAGGCACGGCGGACACCCAGTCTTACCAAGTGAAGACGGCCCCCGCAGAGGATACTGCGGCGTTCAACGCTCTAATTGAAAGGGCAGCGTTGAACCATGATGTGGTCATGCATGCGGACCCGGTTGAGGAGGACTTCCTGTTTGATACCTTCTCTACATCGGACAGATCAGTAAAGACGCTGCCAATGCTGAAGGGTGTCCTTAAGCACGCCAATTACATTTTCAAGGACACGACAAGAGCAAGGGTGGTGAACCCACGTATTGAAAAGAAATACAGGCCTGCCCCTGTGGACCCTACGTATATAAGGGGTCAATTGCCATTGGACTCTTTGGTGGTCTCAAATGCCCGGAAGAGGGCGAACTCACAAACGAGTGGTGATGCTCCTCCCCCAGACAAAGAATCTAAAGTGTTAGAAGCCTCTGGGAGCGGGTTGCTGCGCAGGCAGTGAATATTTGGAGAATAGCCAATACACAAGCTCTACTGGCTAGATACGATAGGGCTCACTATGACACCCTAGAGCAATTGTTGCAACACTTGCCTGACGAATATAGAGAAGGGGCGGAAATGTTGATTCAGGAAGGGAAACTGATATCAAACGCTTCTATGAAGTGTGCCCTAGATTCAGCAGACACTGCGGCCAGGGCCATTAACACTAGTGTAATGCTAAGGAGGCAGGCATGGTTGCGAATTTCAGGGTTTAAGCCAGAAATACAGACAAGTTTGCTCAATCACCCCGTTAACCGAGATTTTTTGTTTGGGCCTGACGTTGACACGATTCTTGAGAAGATCAAGAAGGACACCGAGACGGCTAAGTCTATGGGGGCCTTGCAGTCTCAACAGTTCAGAGGGGGTTCTTTTCGTCGCTCAGGTAGTAGAGGGCCGTCAAGGGGGCAAACATCTCAGCCAACACAATACAATAAAGGTGGTGCACAGACCACCTTTAACAAGAACAATAGAGGTGGATACCGTGGTAACCGCGCCAAAGGCAGAGGACGTGGAAATAATAACACCAGTTCCTCAGCAAATACCAAACAGTGACGTCTTGTCACTGACCCCAGGCCATATAACACCGGTCGGGGGACGACTCCAGCAGTTCCTGCCAGTCTGGGAAGGCATTACCACAGACAGGTGGGTGAGGCAACTTATCCAGTACGGGTATTGTTTAGAACTGACATCCGCTCCACCTGACATACCACCAAGACACCATCCTATGTCCGCAGAGCCCTTAACCTTATTACAGCAATAAGTGGCCAGCATGCTGCAAAAAGGGGCCATAGAACTGGTGCCTCTAGAGGAGCACGGAACAGGGGTGTACTCTCTCTATTTCTTGGTCCCAAAGAAGGACGAGTCCCTCGGGCCCATTCTGGATCTGAGACCCTTGAACCTATACATCCTTTCAGAACATTTCCACATGCTGACTCTGCAGCAGGTCCTGCCGCTGCTCAGTCAGGGGGATTTCCTGGCAACTCTGGATCTGAAGAATGCATATTTCCAAATACCCATTCATCAGGCACACAGGAAATATCTCAGTTTCACTATACAGAACAAGCATTATCAGTTCAAGGTGCTACCCTTTGGAGTGACCATTGCTCCCAGATTGTTCACCAAGTGCTTAGCGACTTGGTCGGCACACCTTCGGAGACAACACATTCATGTCTACCCTTACCTGGACGACTGGCTTGTGCAAGCGAAGTCGGCCCAGCAGTGCGCCAGCCACGTGTCCCGCACAATTCATCTTCTGCACAGTTTGGGATTTTCTCTGAACTATCCCAAGTCGCATCTTCAACCCGCTCAAGTACAGCAATACTTGGGAGCGACGTTGGACACTGTGACAGCTACAGCCCAGCCAAACTCAGTACGAATCGACAGCATGCAACTGCTGATTCGAAAATTCAGGCCACAACACTCGCTACAGGCGCGAGTGTTTCTGCAGTTGATAGGCATGATGGCCTCCTGCATCTTCATATTCCCGCACGCGAGACTGCACATGCGTCCGCTCCAAAAGTGTTTAGCACGACAGTGGAATCAGGCTCAAGGGCAATTGAAAGACCTAGTGCTGGTGACCAGTTGTGCGTACAACTCTCTGCATTGGTGGAATCCACGCAACCTTTGCAAGGGACAACCGTTCCAAGAGCCTGTACAACAAATAGTGCTCACGACGGACGCATCCCTCCTGGGGTGGGGGGCGCATCTCCTTCATTATACAGTGCAGGGACTATGGTCGGATCAACAGAAGAAAATGCACATCAATCTGCTGGAATTGATGGCAATCTTCTTGGCACTGAAGGCTTTCAAGATACATCTGTGCGGCAAGGTCGTGTTGATCCGGACGGACAACATGACGGCCATGTATTACATTCAGAAGCAGGGAGGTACTCACTCTCCACAGTTGTCACACTTGACTCGGAGCATGTGGAAGTGGGCCATTCAGAGGAACATTTTCCTCATGGCGGAGCACCTCCCGGGCCAGGACAACCAGATGGCGGATCTGCTCAGCAGACACAGCCATCAGGTGCACGAGTGGGAGATTCATCCCTCGGTGCTGCAACCGTACGTTCAGCAGTGGGGGCATCCAGACATCGACCTGTTCGCCACAAACGAGAACGCAAAATGCCCAAACTTCGCCGCCAGGTTCCCACACCCGCGGTCTCAGGGCAATGCGATTATGTATGAACTGGTCAGGCAGATTTGCGTACGCTTTTCCACCAGCCCCGCTCATACCTCTGGTGGCACGGAAACTCAGACAGCACTCGATGACTCTCATCCTAGTTGCTCCAACGTGGGCGAGGCAAGCATGGTACACCACGTTCCTAGAACTTTGCGTGGTGCCTCACCAAAGACTGCGTCTTACACCCAATCTTCTCACCCAGAGCCATGGCGAAGTTCAGCACCCAGATCCGCAACAGTTAAACCTTGTGATATGGCTCCTGAAGTCATACAATTTGGGTATCTGAATTTGCCTCCTGATTGTATGGACATCATCAAGGAGGCGAGACGGCCTACCACTAGGGCCTGCTATGCTGCCAAATGGAAACGCTTTGTCATTTACTGTTCCAACCATGACATAAACCCGCTGGATGCATCAACACAGAACATTATTTGTTACCTGTTACATTTATACAGATGCAATCTGGCGTACAGCTCTATACGTATTCATTTGGCGGCAATAGCGGCTTACTTACAGAACAGGCAACACCTTTCTCTGTTCCGAGTGCCAGCCATAAAGGCTTTTATGGAGGGACTCAAACGAGTCATTCCACCCAGAAGACCACCTTCACCGGTCTGGAATCTTAATATTGTTTTAACCAGACTGATGGGACCTCCTTTCGAACCTCTCCACTCTTGTGAGATACAGTTCCTCACTTGGAAGGTTGCCTTCTTAGTAGCGATCACGTCGCTGAGACGGGTTAGCAAGCTGCAAGCCCTAACCATTTAAGAACCTTTTATACAGGTTCATGCAAATAGGGTGGTGCTCCGCACTAACCCTAAATTCATGCCCAAGGTAGTTTCTCAGTTCCACATTAATCAAACTATTGAACTGCTGGTTTTCTTCCCTAATCCAGACTCAGTAGCAGAAAGATCACTGCACACTTTAGACGTCAAACAAGCTCTCCTGTACTATATAGACAGGACGAGGGATTTCAGGAAGACTAAACAACTCTTTGTTGCTTTTTCACCGCAGCACAAGGGCAAACCCATTTCCAAATCAGGTATAGCCAGATGGATTGTTAAGTGTATTCAGATTTGTTATCAGAAGGCTAAACGCACACTAACAGTTCCCCCAAGAGCGCATTCCACATGCAAGCTAGGGGCATCCATGGCTTTCCTGGGGAACATTCCATTAGAGGACATATGTAGAGCAGCCACATGGAACAACATACATTCATTACCAATATGCATCTGTTCTTGGCATGTAGGGCCGCTAACATTCATATCGCCCACCCATCCTCCCCGGTGCCTGTCGCAGCTGTAGTAGTCAGAATTATTTGTAAGCATGGTCATCTTGTATTGTATTGGACTCCATCTCTGCCACAATGGCGAAAAACAATCTGAGGATGGAGAGGATGCCCATGCGCACTGTAGTCCAGGGGAGGAGCCACCTATCTCGTGATACTTCAAAAGACTCTTCCAGGACAACAAGGTGCAATCATCCGGACCCAACACTAGGCGGCGATCTATGCACAAGATATGAATGTTAGCGGCCCTACATGCCAAGAACAGATGCATACTGGTAAGTAGCATATTCCATCCTCTCCTTCTACTCCTTCCGGTACCTTAAGCACCCGGAGATTACATCTACGTTGGTTATTTTCTAGGGATTCTATTTTATCTTTCAATTGCTGCTCATTGCCCCTGTGGTCCCTTATCTCCTTTGTATTTACTGCAACCTGAGATGCCAAATCTGTCAATCCGATCTCCAGTTGTTCAGTTCTATCAGCTACATCATTCAGTTTCTGACCTAAGCTCTCACAGACAGTCCTAATTTCTCTCTGATTCAGCTCAGAAGTTTCAAACCTATTTATAACCTCAACTGTCAGTAGGTGTATCAACTCCGATACTGATTGCACCTGAGCTTGTGGCTGAGTCTGTATTGATGGTGAAGGTTGCACCTGACCCTGGGCTGACAGTTGAGGCAGTATTTGCGGTTGAAGATCATTTCCATTTTCAACTTGAACGACATCAGTTTCACCCTTTTTAGCTGCTCCATTAGGAGGCGGATCATTAGGGGGTCTAGACACAGTCACCGGGGCAGCGACCTGTGGTTGGGCTTGTACACAAGGTTGTACCGGTTGAGCCTCCATTTTCCACTACTGGGGTGTTTGGGTTCTAGCAAGTCCGGAAGTCCTGCCAGAACCTGTTGCTGTTCACTGTATCAGCCTCACTCAGTGTATCTATTTTCGGAGAACCTGTGGTGGGGTTCTTTAAAAGCAATGTTGTTGAAGCTACCTTAAAGAAAGTTCTCAAAGAAGGAGTGATTTTTAGATTCAATGTTTGCACGTCTCTATTCACTTTGGATTTCCTCCTCCTCTTTGGCGTTACCCACTCTCCTAAAGCTGTAGCTGTACACCCTTGTTGTAATAGAGGTGGAGATTTTACTTCGTTATTTAAATTTCAAGATCCCTGCCCCCCTTCATATGGGTTTTACTCAACCCACTTCTCAAGTGATAGCGGTTTTGTTCCGTTTTCACTACCACTTGCTAAGTTAAACGGGGCCCAGTTGTCTTTACCCTCTCCCCTAATCCTCTTCTTCGCCAAGAAAAGCTTGAAGTGCTTAAAACCACTTATAGGGCAGTTTGGGCTACAGAATCACCCCCTCCAACACCTCTCACAACTGAGACTGCTGTACCCTTAACCAGTACCTGCTCAACACCACCCTGTACATCGTTGCTTCTGCCAGCACTAGCTAGCTCCAAGGAGGATCTATCCTTCACCTCTGCTCCTGCGCCTGAAATGACACTTGCCCTGCTCGACCTCAAATTGTGAATATCTCTGTTTTAAGGTCTCGCACCTGGTGACGCAGCGCGAAGCACTGTCGCGAGTGAGACCTATAGTCGTCGACTGTGCTTTCAAGGGCAACAGGAGATGAGCACGCGCAGGCTCGGTGAACGTGCGCGTCCAGTTACGCGCTGTGCCCATCTCCTGTCTCCCTTGCAAACCTCCTACAGTTATTTTCACTTTCCCTCCCCCTCGGTTTCACGGCCCGTCAACGCGCCCCAAGGGCTCACCCACCCCACCGCCCCCCAGCACCCAGATCTGTCCCATCGCAGGGTCGCATCACCCACCCTATCGCACCCCAGCACCCAGATCTGTCCCATCCGCAGGGTTGCATCACCCACGCCACCCCACCGCCCCCCAGGACCAAGATCTGTCCCATCCACAGGGTCGCATCACCCACCCCACCGCCCCCCAGCACCCAGATCTGTCCCATCCGCAGGGGTCACAGCTCTCCTTACCTGTGTAGGTCTCGCCTTCCCACACCGCAGCCACAAGTCAAAGTAAAGTCCAGAGGATCGCAGCTAGTTCCTGCGCCATGGCTGCTGGCGGCAGCGGGAGGCGCCCCTGCATCCCGTTCTACCCGCGCGCCCTCCTGAGATTCCGGCTCCCTCTCGGCTGCCCGCGTGCCCCCCCCCCCCCCGCACACCTCCTTGGTCCGCCAGCAACTCTTTGCCCGCACGCCCGTCTCGCATTCCAATAGCCTCCAAGCCCAGGCGGCCGCGCTGCTGACGTCAGCCGCGCAGAAGCTCTTCTCCCACACCGGGCTACGAGAGGGCGCGTGCCAGCAACAACAGATGAAGGCAGGGCGAGCTCCCGCTGGGTACTGAGCGCGCGCGATCAAGTGGGAAAGAATAGACTGGAACTGGTTTAACCTGCTGTCCAATTACCTTCGCGGTAAATCCATCGTTTCTTTTGTTCTGCGAATTTGAAATGTACTTCTTTCATATTGACCAGGCTGCGTTTTTAATGCAAGGAGCCACATGTGAAAGACACCCCACCCTAAGCCAAGTCAAAGCACCATCTCACATTCACCATTCCCGGCTTTTAGAGGTAAGTTGATGGATATAGCACGTTATTTTTGCTTTCTTGCCCTGTTAATTAATGCTCTGTTCTCTGGGAAGCATGGGAAAGAGTATTAATTGGATCAGCAATATTTGTGCTCATATTTATATGTTATGCATTGTATAATTGCAAAAGGAATTTTGATATCCTTTTGTACTGGATGCAGTTAAGTCCACAATATGCTCAACAGAAATATAAATAAAAAGTTCTGTTTGAGCTCGCTGCATCTTCTCATAGTGGTTTTCTCACTCTTTTCTGACTATTGCTCAACTTGTTTTCCGCAGCACACATTAGTTGCTGGTGGCAGTGGTGGAAAAAAATAAAACAGCTGAAAATTCCCTTGCAGGGTGAATACAGCAGAGTTCACTGTACACCATATGAAAATGGCCAGCCATGTTTGTCTTGTGTAAACTATTCTCCATACATACACTCCAAATACCACCCAGTGCCACATAATTACACGCCACATAATTACACTGCACTCAATGCAACATACACTCTAAATACCACTCAGTGCCACATAATTACACACCGCATAATTACACTGCACTCAATGCAACATACACTCTAAATACCACTCAGTACCACATAATTACACGCCACATAATTACACTCTACTGAATGCAACACACACTCCAAACAATACCATTCAGTGCCACATAATTATATGCTACATAATTACACTGCGCTCAACGCAACATACTCCAAATACCACTCACTGCCACATAATTACACGCCACATAATTACACTGCGCTCAACGCAACATACACTCCAAATACCACTCAGTGCCACATAATTACACACCACATAATTACTCTACTGAATGTAACACACTCCACACAATACCACTCAGTGCCACATAATTACACACCACACAATTATATGCTACATATTTACAATGCGCTTAGCGCAACATACACTCCAAATACCACTCAGTGCCACATAATTACACGCCACATAATTACACTGCACTCAATGCAACGTAAATACACTCCCCATAATACCACGCAGTGCCATATAATTACACACCTCATTCTTACTCTACTCAATGCAACATAAATACACTCTGTCTATCTATTGCCCTCACTCTATCGCCATCTCTATCTATCGATCGCCCCCACTCTATCTATCTGTCTATCTATCACCCAGACTCTATCTGTCGCCCTCCCTCTATCCATCGCCCTCACGATATCTATCTATCGAACTCACTCTATCGCATCACCACTTTCTTACGCTTGTCTTCTCTCGTAGGTCAATCCATCTTTAGAGGTCAAAACATACGTTTGCCAAGCGTGGGTTATTCTGTATTACATCCACATATTCTTCCCCATTGAACAGGAGCCTCCGCGACCGCGAGTTAAGCGGCTGCCATGTTCCCCTCTCTCCTCGTACTTAACACCCTTTACAAGCCACTCCGTCGTAGAAGACCCTTTGCAAAGCTGGAATGTTCATGTGTTACATATTGCTAAATGTGGGTGTTAAATTGGTACTAATGGCGCACAAACCTCTCTTCTTTCTGTGCCTCTCTTGCCTCTCTGAATTTCTCTTGGATCTTTCTGCACTTCACTGTCTTGTTTCTGCATTTCACTGTCTTGTTTCTGCACTTCACTTGCTTCGTTCTGCACGTTGCTTGCCTCTTTCAGCACCTCTGTTGCTTTTTTCTGCAGATCTCTTGCCTCTTTCTGCAGATCTCTTGCCTCTTTCTGCACTTCTCTTGCTTCTCTGTACACCTCTTGCCTCTTTGTGCATTTCTCTTGCCTCTTTGTGCATTTTTCTTGCCTCTTTGTGCATTTCTCTTGCCTCTTTCTGCACTTCCCTTGCCTCTTTCTGCACTTCCCTTGCCTCTTTCTGTATCTCTCTTGCCTCTTTCTGTATCTTTCTTGCCTCTTTCTGTATCTCTCTTGCCTCTTTCTGCTTCTCCCTTGCCTCTTTCTGCTTCTCCCTTGCCTCTTTCTGCACCTCATTATCTTCCTTCTGCACTTCCCTTGCCTTTTTCTGTATTTCTCTTGCCTTTTTGCACTTCTTGACCCTCTTTCTGCGAGCCAGGATACTCTGTAGTAGCAGAGCGCGTAATAAAATGTTTTATAACATAACATAACATAACTTATATTGCCTCTTTCTATACCTCTTGCGTCTTTCTCTACCTCACTCTCTTCTTTCTGCACCTCTTGCCTCGTGTTGCGCCTCTCTTGTCTCTTCCTGCAACTCTGTTGCTTCTTTCTGCACCCTTCTTGTCTCTTTCAGCACCTCTGTTGCTTCTTTCTGCACCTCAAGTGCCTCTTTCTGTTCCCGTCTTGCCTCTGTGTGCACCCTCTTGCTTCTTTCTTCACCTCTGTTACTTCTTACTGCACTGCTCTTGCTTCTTTCTGTACCTCTTTTGCAAATGTCTACATCCCCTGTGCCTCTTTCTGTACCCCTCTTCCTGCACCCCTCTTGCCTCTGCACACTTACCTTTTCTGCACCCCTTTTGCCTGTTTCTGCAACTCTCTTGCCTGTTTCTGCAGTTCTCTTGCCTCTTGCACCTCACTTGCCTCTTTCTGCAGCCTCCTGCCTCTTTCTGCCACTTTCTGTACTTGTCTTGCCTCTTTCTGCACCTCTCCTACCTTTTATGCACCCCTCTTGCCTCTTTTTGTACCTCGCGAAAAAGGGGAACAAGGGGACCCTACTCACAACGGAACCAGGGCAATAGGTTTATCCAAAGAACAATGGTTCCTGTGGCATATTTATTTTACACAATATTCAATATAACCGCTTAAATAAGCACTATTGACTTATAACAGAAAGGGGTTTGGCAAGGAAAGAAGCATACATATATACCAATTTTTAAGAAATTACTTCTTGTATTTCAACTTAAGACACTCAGTCTAATACTTATGACAGCGACATATATACAAAAAAGGTGCAATGTGTCCCCAGTGATTTGTGAACAAAAAACAGAACATGAAACATTAAGTGGTCTGTACAATTTTGTTGTTATGGATATTTACAGAGAGAAAATGACCAAGCACAATAATAAAGCAATTCTTATCAGTGACTATCTACAATCATAGAACACTGTGCTTGAAAAGGTTCATTCCCTATGGCGTCGACGGCGTTTCGACCTGCTTGATAAAGGTCTCGTCAGGACTAAACAGTGAGGGACATCTCGTGGTGTCTTTAATTAATGCAACCCATGCGTGATAGAATAATGGAATTGACTTACAGTATACCCAGCCGGGCACACTGTTGATAGAATACGTGGTTATCCTAAGTATAGAGCTGACATTCAATATGTAGCAGCGGAAGACAGGAAAATGCCTGCTCGCAGAACTCGGAACGCACGGTCGCGTTTCCCCGGTCGTCTGTGCAATAACAGAGTATTGCACCTCACTTGCCTCTTTCTGCAGCCTCCTGCCTCTTTCTGCCTCTTTCTGTACTTGTCTTGCCTCTTTCTGCACCTCTCCTACCTTTTATGCACCCCTCTTGCCTCTTTTTGTACCTCTGCTGGTTCTTTCTGCACTGCTCTTGCTTCTTTCTGCATTGCCCTTGCCTCTTTCTGCACTTCTCTTGCTTCTTTCAACACCTCTGTTGCTTCTTTCAGCAATTCTTTTGCCTCTTTCTGCACTTCTCTTACTTGTTTCTGCAGCCTGTTGTCTCTTTCTGCACCCCTCTTGCCTCTTTCTGAACCTGTTAGTTCTTTCTGCAATGTTCTTGCTTCTTTCTTCACCTCTTTTGCAAATGTCTGCATCCCTCATGCCTCTTTTTGCACCCCTCCTCCCTATTTCTCCAACTCCCTTGCTTCTTTCTGCACTTCTTACTTTTTTCTGCACTGCTATTGCTTCTTTCTCTACCTCTTGCAAATTTCTGTATCCTTCTTACCTCTTTCTGCACCCCTGCCCCTCTTTCTGTATTTTTCTTACCTGTTTGTGCACCTCTCCTACCTCTTACGGCACCTCTGTTGCTTGTTCTGCACTTCTCTTGCTTCTTTCGGCACCCCCCTTGCTTCTTTCCGCACTGCCCTTGCCTCTTTCTGCACTTCTCTTGCTTCTTTCAACACCTCTGTTGCTTCTTTCAGCAATTCGTTTGCCTCTTTCTGCACTTCTCTTACTTGTTTCTGCAGCTCTGTTGCCTCTTTCTGCACCCCTCTTGCCTCTTTCTGTACCCCCCTTGCCTCTTTCTGAACCTGTTAGTTCTTTCTGCAATGCTCTTGCTTCCTTCTGCACCTCTTTTGCAAATGTCTGCATCCCTCATGCCTCTTTCTGCACCCCTCTTCCCTATTTCTCCAACTCCCTTGCTTCTTTCTGCACTTCTCTTACTTTTTTCTGCACTGCTCTTGCTTCTTTCTCTACCTCTTGCAAATTTCTGTATCCTTCTTACCTCTTTCTGCACCCCTGCCCCTCTTTCTGTATTTTTCTTACCTGTTTGTGCACCTCTCCTACCTCTTTCGGCACCTCTGTTGCTAATTCTGCACTTCTCTTGCTTCTTTCGGCACCCCTCTTGCTTCTTTCTGTACCCCTATTGCCTCTGTGCGCCTCTCCTGCACCCCTCTTGCCTCTTTTTGTACCTCTTCTGGTTCTTTCTACACTGCCCTTGCTTCTTTCTGCACTGCCCTTGCTTCTTTCTGCACTGCCCTTGCCTCTTTCTGCACTTCTCCTGCCTCTTTCTGCACTTCTCTTACTTCTTTCTGCACCTCTTTTGCAAATGTCTGCATCCCTCATGCCTCTTTCTGCACCCCTCTTCCCTATTTCTCCACCTCCCTTGCTTCTTTCTGCACCTCTTACATTTTTCTGCACTGCTCTTGCTTCTTTCTGTACCTCTTGCAAATGTCTGTATCCTTCTTAACTCTTTTTGCACCCCTGCCCCTCTTTCTGTATTTTTCTTGCGTGTTTGTGCACCTCTCCTACCTCTTTCGGCACCTCTGTTGCTTGTTCTGCACTTCTCTTGCTTCTTTCTGCACCTCTCTTGCATCTTTCTGTACCCCTATTGCCTCTTTCTGTACCCCTATTGCCTCTGTGTGCCTCTCCTGCACCTCTCTTGCCGTTTCCTGCAGTTCTCTTGCCTCTTTCTGCACCTCTTTTGCTTATTTCTGCACTTTTCTTGTCTTTCTGTACACCTCTTGCCTCTTTCTGCACCTCTGTTGGTTTTTTCTATACCTCTATCCCTTCTTCCTGCACTTCTCTTGCCTCTTTTTGCACCCCTCTTGCTTCTTTCTGTACCCCTTTTGGCTTCTTTGTGCACTTCACCTGCCTCTGTGCACTTCTCCTACCTCTTTCTGCATCCCGCTAGCCTCTTTTTGTTCCTCTGTTGGTTCTCTCTGCACTGATCTTGCTTCTTTCTGCACTTCGCTTGCTTCTTTCTACACCTCTGTTGCTTCTTTCAGTAATTCTTTTGCTTTTTTCTTTTTTCTGCACTTCTCTTGCATGTTTCTGCACTTCTTGCCTTTTTCTGCACCTCTGACACTTTCTACACCTCACGTGCTTCTTTCTGCACCCCTCTTGCCTATTTATGCACCCCTCTTGCCTATTTCTGCACCCCTCTTTCCTATTTCTGCACCCCTCTTTCCGCACCTCTCGCCTCTTTTTGCACCCCTGTTCCCTCTTCATGCACCTTTCCTGCCTGTTTCTGCACATTTCTTATTTCCTTACCTTTGTTGCTTCTTTCTGCGCCTCTCTCCTCTCTGTACCTCTCTTGCCAATCTGTGCATCTCTCCTACCTCTTTCTGCACCTCTCTTGCCTCACCTCTGTTGCTTCTTTCTGCACTTCTCTTGCCTCTTTCTGCACCTCTGACTTGGAGGTAGTTTTAATCCCCTGCCCTATTATATACTAGGGCCTTACAGGGGAGGTCATGTCAATCACAGTGGTACCCCAACCCATAGTGTACCCTAGTGTATGTAGGTGTTCTGACTGTATTCTAGGTAGGGTGTTAAAATATCGATTACAAAAATATAGCTGACATAAATATCGTTGCAAAAATATCGTTTACAAAAATATCGACACCCTATACTTAAACAGGTAAGTACATAAATATTGACTCCAAAATATTGTTGTAATTAATATAGATGTAAAAAATATCGACTTTTTAAAATAATTAAAATTACATTAAATAATAAATAAATATAAGTACTATTAACAAAATACATTACATTACTTTTATTTTTTAACTATTTCAAAAAAAATTACTACACTTTTTAATTGTAAACTTAATAAATGTGGACATATAAATTGATTTTACACATTACTTTATATAACAACAATAATACATACATATAATTAAAATACCCCTTTACCCAAAAACCCCAAACTGACCCTGAACCCTAAAAATACCCCTTTACCCAAAAACATTTTCACTAAAAAAATCCTGTACACACACCTAAAATTAATAAAAAAATTAACATAATTAATTACATAATTATTATTCAATTAACTAATTGAAATTAATTAACTATTATTTATTCCACTATTTATATTCATTTAAAACATTAATTAATCTATTATTTCATTATATTTAAATACCCCTTTACCCAAAAACTGAAAACTGACCCTGAACCCAAAAAATACCCCTTTACCCAAGAACTGAAAACTGACCCTGAACCCTAAAAATACCCCTTTACCCAAAAACTGAAAACTGACCCTGAACCCTAAAAATACCCCTTTACCCAAAAACTGAAAACTGACCCTGAACCCTAAAAATACCCCTTTACCCAAAAACTGAAAACTGACCCTGAACCCTAAAAATACCCCTTTACCCAAAAACTGAAAACTGACCCTGAACCCTAAAAATACCCCTTTACCTAAACACTGAAAACTGACCCTGAACCCAAAAAATACCCCTTTACCCAAAAACTGAAAACTGACCCTGAACCCTAAAATACCCCTTTACCCAAAAACTGAAAACTGACCCTGAACCCAAAAAATACCCCTTTACCCAAAAACTGAAAACTGACCCTGAACCCTAAAAATACCCCTTTACCCAAAAACATTTTCACTAAAAAAATCCTGTACACACACCTAAAAATAATTTAAAAATTAACATAATTAATTACATAATTATTATTCAATTAACTAATTGAAATTAATTAACTATTATTTATTACACTATTTATATTTATTTCAAACATTAATTAATGTATTATTTCATTATATTTAAATTACTTCCCACCCTACTCCCCTATAAACCCACAACCCGCTACGGAACTATTAATACTTAATTCAACTGAAAATACATTATTAAATAATAATATACTACTAAAAATACTACTTTGACTAAAAATATTCATTAAAAACACTACATTACTTATAATTATTTAAAAAACGATATTATTGTAAACTATGTTTTTGTAAACGATATTTATTACAACTATATTAATGTTAACGATATTACTTACCTGTCTGTCGATATTCTGGTCAGACGATATTTTTGTCATCGATATTTCTTCCTGTAGATATTTTTGCAGCGATATTTAGGTTAGTCGATATTTTTACGACGATATTCCTGCTCTGTACCTGTATTCTAAGTGTCTTTCATCGTAGCACCAGCTCCGGGCCTGGTTAGTCAGTCAGTTACCACCAGTACCAGTAAGCAAAAAGTTGATGGGCACAGAATGACTTTGCAACTAGGCCACTTTCTGCACCTCTGCTGCTTCTTTCTGCATGTCTATTGTTTCTTTCAGCACCTTTCTTCCTCTTTCTGCACATCTCCTAACTCTGTAGGCATAGTTAGAAATTAGCATTTAATAAACCTTTGAAATTCACTGAAAAAAACACAGGTTTCGCGGACGCTATAGTTAGTTGGGCATTTCACTCATACAAAACCAGAGAAATTCGGCTGTTCTAGTTATTTGAGGTAATTATAACTTGCGCCCCTGCAATGTACTGCTGATGACCTACCATATTACATCACTCATAACATGGTCGGTGACATCTCAAATTACATCACTGATGACATCTCAAATGACATCACTGATAACCTCATCCTCATGCTAATCTGATGCACCTCCTCGCACCCTAATATAACCTTAGATACACCCACTATAAAATTCAGACTATCAATTTCGAAACCAAAGACACACCAATACCAGTTAGTACATACCCACTCACTGATTCCTAGGTCTACACACACCTACTCATTCACCCATCCAGTCATTCATATATGCAGTTACTCATCAATACAGCACTATCATATCCACTCATACACCTATACAGACACTCGCCATAGAGTTACTCACACACATAGGCAGTCATGCAAAGAATCAATCACACTCCCATTTACTCATCTACACAATTATACACACACCCCCTCACTTATTCATACAGACACTAACACATACTGACTCTTATACAGTCATTGTCACAAGCACACACTCATCCATACAGGCACTCTCACAATCACTCACTCTCGTATATAGTCATTTATATACTCCAACACTCCCATATACTGCCTTTCACATATGTAGTTACTCACACATGTGCCATTGAGACATCTAAACACTAACCAACACCCCCCACCCATACTACCCTTCACAGATGCACTCTTGAACCCAGACACCCAAAGAAATACCCACCCACTCACACATCTATGCACAAAATCACACATTCCCCACCCACCCACCCAGACACTCGGGCACCCATAGAGATCTTATCTTAGGTGCAATTTATAAAGCGCACTGACACCGAAGCTTCCTGGCGCTCAGACAACCAATCAATAACCCATATAGACACCCATATAGCTACTCACCAACCCATCAGCTGCTTACACACCAACAGACAGACTGATACAGACATTCACACAGTTTAGTCATTAAACCATGCATTCAGTTAGACCTGTTTAATCACTCACTTATAGAGTCAGTCACGCATCTACGAAATCATCCATTCAGACAGTCCTACATCCACTCATTTTTAGGTCTCGCCTATTAATCCCGCAAGGGACAATAGACGAGAGTATAGAGGGCAAACCACAGTCTGAAACCATCGCGGATTTCGGACAGTTTGTGTGGTGCACTCGTGCGGAAAGCGCGTCCACATCAAAGCCATCAGCCTCCCTCCCACAGGCATCTGAAGCATCCACCAGCGTGCGCTCGGCCTCAGGCATTTCTCCTCCCCCCCCTAATTATTCACCCCTGCTGTTGCTGCCCACGGCTGTACTTTCACTTTCACGGCCGTCCGGCCGTGTCTCTTTCAACATCCTCCCCCCTCCCAGTGTTAGACTCTTTTATTTTTTTATTTTTGGTGCCTTTCTGCCCTCTGTTAGACTCGTTTTTTGTGCCTCGTTTTTTGTGCCTTTCTGCCCTCTTAGACTCGTTTTTTGTGCCTTTCTGTCCCGTTAGACTCGTTTTTGTGACCTTCTGCCCTCTTCATCACCACATCATCATCACTCAGCGCTACCCCAGCATCACTCAGCACCACCACATTATCACTCAGCACCACCATATTATCACTCAGCACCACAACAGCACCACTCAGCACCACCACAACATCACTCAGCACCACCACATTATCACTCAGCACCACCCCATTATCACTCAGCACCAGCACATTATCACTCAGCACCAGCACATTATCACTCAGCACCAGCACATTATCACTCAGCACCAGCACATTATCACTCCGCATCACCCCATTATCACTCAGCACCACCCCATTATCACTCAGCACCACCCCATTATCACTCAGCACCACCACATTATCACTCGGCACCACCACAGCATCACTCGGCACCACCACAGCATCACTCAGCACCACAACAGCATCACTCGGCACCACCACAGCACCACTCAGCACCACCACAGCACCACTCAGCACCACCACAGCACCACCCAGCACCACCACAGCATCACTCAGCACCACCACAGCATCACTCAGCACCCCCACAGCATCACTCAGCACCCCCACAGCATCACTCAGCACCACCACAGCATCACTCAGCACCACCACATCATCATTCAGCACCACCACATCATCATTCAGCACCACCACAGCATCATTCAGCACCACCACAGCATCATTCAGCGCCACCACAGCATCATTCAGCACCACTACAGCACCACTCAGCACCACTCAAGCACCACTCAGCACCACCACATAGCACCACCACAGCATCACTCGGCACCACCACAGCATCACTCGGCACCACCACAGCATCACTCGGCACCACCACAGCATCACTCGGCACCACCACAGCATCATTTGGCACTACCACAGCATCACTCGGCACCACTCAGCACCACTCATCACCACCACAGCATCATTCAGCACCACCACAGCATCATTCAGCACCACCACAGCAGCATTCAGCACCACCACAGCACCACTCAGCACCACCACATTATCACTCAGCACCACCACATCACTCAGCAGCACCACTCAGCACCACCACATTATCACTCGACACTACCACATTATCACCCGACACTACCACATTATCACTCTGCACCACCACAGCATCACTCTGCACCACCACAGCATCACCTGGCACCACCACAGCATCACTCGGCGCCACTCAGCACCACCACAGCACCCCTCCACACCACCACAGCACCACTCCGCACCACCACAGCACCACTCCGCACCACCACAGCACCACTCCGCACCACCACAGCACCACTCCGCACCACCACAGCACCACTCCGAACCACCACAGCACCACTCCACACCACCACAGCACCACTCTGCAGCACCACTCTGCAGCACCACAGCACCACTATGCAGCACCACAGCACCACTCTACAGCACCACTCCGCAGCACCACAGCATCACTCAGCACCACCACAGCATCACTCAGCACCACCACAGCATCACTCAGCACCACCACAGCACCACTCATCGTCACCACATTATCACTCAGCACCACCACATTATCACTCAGCACCACCACAGAACCACCCAGCACCACCACAGCACCACTCAGCACCACCACAGCACCACTCAGCACCACCACAGCACCACTCAGCACCACCACAGCACCACCACAGCACCACCCAGCACCACCACAGCACCACCCAGCACCACCAAGCACCACCAAGCACCACCACAGCATCACTCTGCACCACCACAGCACCACCACAGCATCACCACAGCACCACCACATTCTCACTCAGCACCACCACATTCTCACTCAGCACCACAACATTCTCACTCAGCAACACCACCACAGCACCACCACAGCATCACTCAGCACCACGACAGCACCACCACAGCACCACCACAGCATCACTCAGCGCAACCACAGCATCACTCAGCGCAACCACAGCATCACTCAGCGCCACTACAGCTTCACTGGTTCAAATATGTTCTCTCAATGTTTCAAGCTTTATTACAAATGTCACAAAAAGATGTTAATATTTCACTTCTGCTCTTGGATTTTAATCACAATAAAATACACTGAACATAATCTTCACAAAAGTTATTTACAAAAGTTTAAGCTATTGCCATTAGAAATTACAATCACTTTTTTTTAATATTAATTATTTTAAAAAAAATAAGCCAGTTATTTGTATTAGCAATACATGTAAGTCACGTAAATACAACACCTATTGCATTACAAATGCTATAGGTGTCACATTTGCGAAAGTTATAACTAGTGGCATTGTAAATGACAAAGCTATTAATTTCGCAATTTTCAAAACCAACACATAAATAAAAAAATTGTTATTTACAAGACCAATAGCTCAAACTTTCCTAATGCGAGACCTATTGCATTACAAATGCTTGTTTAATACACCTTGGCATATATAAAACATATTTAAACTTTACAGAAACACAGTCACTGGTTGATGTCATCAGTGATGTCAAAAGTGATGTAATTTGAGATGTCATCGGTGATGTCACTGACCATGTCATGAGTGATGTAATATATGACATCGTCAGCAGTGCTTTGCGGGGGCTCGAGTTATAGTTTGCTGAACTAACTATAACGGACGAATTTCTCTGGTTTTGTACGAGTGAAATGTCCGACCAACTGTAACGTCCCTGAAACCAGTGTTTTTTCTCAGTGAATATATATATATATATATATATATATATTACCTACTGGCGATAGCCAGTAGGTATATATAGTTAGGATTTTTTCCCTATGGGATTTTTGAAAATTCTATGTCTAATAACTTTGGCGTTTGTGGACGGAATTGGCTGAAATTTTCAGGAAAATGGCACATTTTGTTTCTGAGCAGCTCTTGGAAATTTGGGGGGGTTCGTCAAGGGGGGGCCGAGAAAAAAGGGGGGTCCCAAAACGCGTTTTTCCCATGTTAATTTCCATAGG
The DNA here is from genome assembly GCF_964263255.1 of Lissotriton vulgaris. NCBI lineage: Eukaryota > Metazoa > Chordata > Amphibia > Caudata > Salamandridae > Lissotriton > Lissotriton vulgaris. The sequence goes on along the minus strand of NW_028240611.1, from coordinate 1,296,891 downwards.
GCGGTTGGACTCACTTTTAGCCCGAACGGCTGAATGGATTTCCACGAAAGTTGGCAAAATTGTAGGGACTGTTAGCCCGATGTGCCTTTGCTAGGTCTCAATATATGTGCTTCAGTGAATTTTGAGAAATTAACGTTTAAAACAAGATATATATCTGTAACAGCGCTCCGGGCAGCGCTCCGGTTCGCGTACTTTTCGCGTATCGGAACTTTGCGAAGCGAAGCTGATTGGCTCTCCGGTGTCTGTCAACATTCTAAACAGTCCGGTGCGGCCGCCATCTTGTCTCTCGGTAGGATCGAGAGACAAGAGGAGGCCAAAACAAAGGGGGAAATGAAGGAAAGGGGGCAAGGTAGACCCCTTCTGACCCCCTAGGATTGATGAGGGGATATTATAGAGCCACGCTGGGCCCAAAAAAAATTCCGCTTTTTTTCGCCGTAGAGACGCGTCTTGGTACGCGAACCGGGCAGCTAACCGGGAAGCTAACCGGCAGTGTAACGGGAGTCTGACGAGTAGCTGATTGGCTGTCAACATTGTAAACAGTCCGGAGCGGCCGCCATCTTGTCTCTCAGTAGGATCGAGAGGCAAGAGGAGGCCAAAACAAAGGGGGAAATGAAGGAAAGAGGGCAAGGTAGACCCCTTCTGACCCCCTAGGATTGATGAGGGGATATTATAGAGCCACGCTGGGCCCAAAAAAAATTCCGATTTTTTCGCCGTAGAGACGCGTCTTAGTACGCGAACCGGGCAGCTAACCGGGAAGCTAACCGGCAGTGTAACGGGAGTCTGAGGCGAAGCTGATTGGCTGTTATCATTGTAAACAGTCTGGAGCGGCCGCCATCTTGTCTCTCTGTGGGATCGAGAGACAAGAGGTGGAAAAAAAAAAAGGTGTAAATGAATAAAAGGGGTAAGGCAAACCCCTCCTGAACCCCTAGGATTGATGAGGGGGCTATTAAAGTTCCCTGGGGGGTGAAAAAAAAAAATTGCGATTTTTCGCGTTAAAGGTGCTTCCTGGTACGTTAACCGGGCAGCTAACCGGCAGCGTAACGGGAGTCCGACATATTGTGTTTTTTGAACGTTTGTGATATGTGCACGTGTGGATTTTGTCTAATTAAGGTTAAAAAAATATATATATATCTTTAAGCGTGTTCTGGCGCGCTTACGTTTTGGGTTTGGTTTGCGCTGCAGAGACGATACGTCACGGTTATGCGATGCATCATTAGTCGTCTCACGGGCAACGTGATACGTCACTTAATAAAGAATATATTTTACAGCTATAGATATTAGCTTTTAAAAAACCAATGAAATTCACAGAAAAAAACATAGGTTACAGACCATATATAGTTAGGAATTTGCATTTACAAAACCTTGAAAATTCACTGAAAAAACCATAGGTTATAGACCATATATAGTTAGGGATTAGCATTTAAAAAACCTTATTTTATTTGCACAAAACCATTGAAATTCCATATATAGTTAGTTGCACTAACTATATATCGCGGACCCGCAATCCACTGCTAATGATGTCACATATTACATCATTCATGACATGGTCAGTGACATCACTGATGACATCTCAAATGACATCACTGATGACATCTCAAATGACATCACTGATGACATCACTGACATCTCATTTGACATTACTGATTACATCACTGATGATATCATTTATGTGATAATACATCTTCAGACTCTAATATAACCTTAGATACACTCAGTGTAAACAGGCACTCACAGACTGTCACACATCCATGGAGTTACCCACACACCTAGTCAGTCATGCAAAGAATCAATCACACCTCCATTTCCTCAACTATACAGTTATACACACCTTACTTATTCAAACATATACTAACACATATTTACTCTCTTATACAATCCTTGATACAAGTTCACAATGATTCATACAGCCACTCACACATTCACTGGCTCTTATGTTCAGTTATTTATATATGTCAACTCTCACATGGAGTGTGTTTTACATATGTACTTACTTTGACATGTAGAACTGAGATATCCATTCACTCACCAATATACTCATGCACACAGTCAACTGTCCATACAGCTGTTTCTACATGCACTTTTGAACCCATACACCTAGGGAATCAACTGCTCACACATCTATGCACAGAGTTATACACCTCCCAGCCACCCACACACATACTCAGTCTCCCATACAAATACTTGGGCAACCATTCAATAACCCATATAGTTACTGATATAGCTACTGATTTAAACATGCAGCAGTTTACAGAAGAACATAAATAATGATTGCCAAATTAAGACACTTTAATCACTAACCCATGCACTCAGTGAGACACATTTAATCATTCTCTCATACAGTCAGTCATGCACCTACTAAATCCTTCATCCAGACACTTATACATCCACTCATTCTTCAATATGTAAGACATATTTTAACTTTACAGAAACATACAGTCACTGGGTGTTGTCATCAGTGATGTCATTTGAGATGTCATCAGTGATGTCATCAGTGATGTCACTGACCATGTCATGAATGATGTAATATGTGACATCATTAGCAGTGGATTGCGGGTCCGCGATATATAGTTAGTGCAACTAACTATATATGGAATTTCAATGGTTTTGTGCAAATAAAATAAGGTTTTTTAAATGCTAATCCCTAACTATATATGGTCTATAACCTATGGTTTTTTCAGTGAATATATATATATATGTGTGTATGTGTGTGTGTGTTATTTTTCTAATTTGGTCTCAGATTTATTATTGGCTTGTGTGTCTCATTGCCTCTGTGAGACAGACAACATACGCTTAGCACTACTCTCTGATAAGCCTGACTGCTCGTCCGCGCTATCACAAAGTGCGTTTGTGTTATCTACTTTACCCTCTAAGCCAATTGGTGACCCGCTGGACGCTGCACAGTGTACTTTCTTTTGGTACAGTATAAAGAGAGTCGGCTTTCTACAAGTTAACAAAGTGCATATCCATTTACAAAGTTCTTGGTGTTAAAATAAATATAACAATACACATTTTTCTAAATTGTTCTTTTGTTTCTTCTTGACTCTGCCTCGTTTATTGACTGATTGTGTGAGTTCAACACATGTATTAACACTCCCTTCTTCAGCCTAAACTGCTCGCCCACACCACCACAAAAGAGGGCATTTAAAAACAAAGCCCCCCACACCACCACAAAAGAGGGCATTTAAAAACAAAGCCCCCCACACCACCACAAAGAGGGCATTTAAAAACAAAGCCCCCCACACCACCACAAAGAGGGCATTTAAAAACAAAGCCCCCCACACCACCACAAAGAGGGCATTTAAAAACAAAGCCCCCCACACCACCACAAAGAGGGCATTTAAAAACAAAGCCCCCCACAACACCACAAAGAGGGCATTTAAAAACAAAGCCCTCAAATGGACAAGCGCCAAAAGAAATTGTGTGGAATTCTGCTGATTAATAATCAAGGAGCTGTGTCCGTTTGGGGTGTTTTAGACAAATCTCCTCCTTTCTTGACCCTACCTTGAGTTACCCGAAGTCTGCGTGTATCTCGAATCAAATCCCAGGACCAATGATCAGGGTCTCTGTGGGCCTTTAAACAGCCTTCTAAAGCAACAGTCCTTTATTTTCGAAACTTTACACCCATCTCTGAGATGGGGTATTAGCCGTGACCCTTCACCTTCTCCCTGCGCAGCAATGTACTCTTGACCTGAGCCCAAGCCAACATGGAGAGACCTCACTCGGAGGTGCCGCTTTCATTTCCTTGTAATCCAGTGTTTCACCAGAGATATGGGCCGGGTCAGCGACTTGCATTATCGCTCTGTGCCTTATGGTGCTTCGGTTCAGTCCCAGGAGACCGGCCTCCCAGGGGTGAGGGAGGACAGCTCCAGCGCAAAGGGTGCTGTGATATCATGCCAGTATGTGGCGAAGGAGGGAAGTCAGAGCGGGGCAAATGAAAGAGTAAAACCAGGAGAAGAGATAGGGCAGAAGAAGAGAAGAGGCAGGAGAGATGAAAACTAAGAGCGGGGCAAATGAAAGAGTAAAACCAGGAGAAGAGAGAGGACAGCAGAAGAGAAGAGGCAGGAGAGATGAAAACTAAGAGCGGGGCAAATGAAAGAGTAAAACCAGGAGAAGAGAGAGGACAGTAGAAGAGAAGAGGCAGGAGAGATGAAAACTAAGAGCGGGGCAAATGAAAGAGTAAAACCAGGAGAAGAGATAGGGCAGAAGAAGAGAAGAGGCAGGAGAGATGAAAACTAAGAGCGGGGCAAATGAAAGAGTAAAACCAGGAGAAGAGAGAGGACAGCAGAAGAGAAGAGGCAGGAGAGATGAAAACTAAGAGCGGGGCAAATGAAAGAGTAAAACCAGGAGAAGAGATAGGGCAGCAGAAGAGAAGAGGCAGGAGAGACGAAAACTAAGAGCGGGGCAAATGAAAGAGTAAAACCAGGAGAAGAGAAAGGACAGCAGAAGAGAAGAGGCAGGAGAGATGAAAACTAAGAGCGGGGCAAATGAAAGAGTAAAACCAGGAGAAGAGAAAGGACAGCAGAAGAGAAGAGGCAGGAGAGATGAAAGCTAAGAGCGGGGCAAATGAAAGAGTAAAACCAGGAGAAGAGAAAGGACAGCAGAAGAGAAGAGGCAGGAGAGATGAAAACTAAGAGCGGGGCAAATGAAAGAGTAAAACCAGGAGAAGAGATAGGGCAGAAGAAGAGAAGAGGCAGGAGAGATGAAAACTAAGAGCGGGGCAAATGAAGAGAGATGAAAAGTAAGAGTGGGAGAAATGAAAGGAGGAGAGGGTAAAACCAGGAGAAGAGAGAGAGGACAGCAGAAGAGAAGAGGCGGGAGAGATGAAAAGTAAGAGTGGGAGAAACGAAAGAATGAGGGTAAAACCAGGAGAAGAGAGAGGACAGCAGAAGAGAAGAGGCAGGAGAGATGAAAACTAAGAGCGGGGCAAATGAAAGAGTAAAACCAGGAGAAGAGAGAGGACAGCAGAAGAGAAGAGGCAGGAGAGATGAAAAGTAAAAGGGGGCAAATGAGGGTAAAACCAGGAGAAGAGAAGAGGCAGGAGAGAAGAGAAGTAAGAGTGGGAGAAATGAAAGGAGAGGGTAAAACCAGGAGAAGAGCGAGGACAGCAGAAAAGAAGAGGCGGGAGAGATGAAAACTAAGAGCGGGGCAAATGAAAGAGTAAAACCAGGAGAAGAGAAAGGACAGTAGAAGAGAAGAGGCAGGAGAGATGAAAAGTAAAAGGGGGGCAAATGAAGAGAGATGAAAAGTAAGAGTGGGAGAAATGAAAGGAGGGGAGGGTAAAACCAGGAGAAGAGAGAGAGGACAGCAGAAGAGAAGAGGCGGGAGAGATGAAAAGTAAGAGTGGGAGAAACGAAAGAATGAGGGTAAAACCAGGAGAAGAGAGAGAGGACAGCAGAAGAGAAGAGGCGGGAGAGATGAAAAGTAAGAGTGGGAGAAATGAAAGGAGGAGAGGGTAAAACCAGGAGAAGAGAGAGGACAGCAGAAGACAAGAGGCGGGAGAGATGAAAAGTAAGAGTGGGAGAAATGAAAGGAGGAGAGGGTTAAACCAGGAGAAGAGAGGGGACAGCAGAAGAGAAGAGGCAGGAGAGATGAAAAGTAAGAGCGGGAGAAATGAAAGGAGGAGAGGGTAAAACCAGGAGAAGAGAGAGGACAGCAGAAGAGAAGAGGCAGGAGAGATGAAAAGTAAGAGTGGGAGAAATGAAAGGAGAGGGTAAAACCAGGAGAAGAGAGAGGACAGCAGAAGAGAAGAGGCAGGAGAGATGAAAAGTAAGAGTGGGAGAAACGAAAGAATGAGGGTAAAAACAGGAGAAGAGAGAGGACAGCAGAAGAGAAGAGGCAGGAGAGATGAAAAGTAAGAGTGGGAGAAATGAAAGGAGGAGATGGTAAAACTAGGAGAAGAGAGAGGATGGCAGAAGAGGCAGGAGAGATGAAAAGTAAGAGTGGGAGAAATGAAAGAAGGAGAGGGTAAAACCAGGGAAAGAGAGAGGACAGCTGAAGAGAAGAGGCAGGAGAGATTAAAAGAGTGGGAGAAATGAAAGGAGAGGGTAAAACTAGGAGAAGAGAGGACAGCAGAAGAGAAGAGGCAGGAGAGAGGAAAAGTAAGAGTGGGAGAAATGAAAGAAGGAGAGGGTAAAACCAGTAGAAGAGAGACGACAGCAGAAGAGAAGAGGCAGGAGAGATGAAAAGTAAGAGTGGGAGAATTGAAAGAAGGAGAGGGTAAAACCAGGAGAAGAGAGAGGACAGCAGAAGAGAAGAGGCAGGAGAGATGAAAAGTAAGAGTGGGAGAAATGAAAGGAGAGGGTAAAACCAGGAGAAGAGAGAGGACAGCAGAAGAGAAGAGGCAGGAGAGATGAAAAGTAAGAGTGGGAGAAACGAAAGAATGAGGGTAAAACCAGGAGAAGAGAGAGGACAGCAGAAGAGAAGAGGCAGGAGAGATGAAAAGTAAGAGTGGGAGAAATGAAAGGAGGAGAGGGTAAAACCAGGAGAAGAGAGAGGACAGCAGAAGAGAAGAGGCGGGAGAGATGAAAAGTAAGAGTGGGAGAAATGAAAGGAGGAGTGGGTAAAACTAGGAGAAGAGAGAGAATGGCAGAAGAGAAGAGGCAGGAGAGATGAAAAGTAAGAGTGGGAGAAATGAAAGAAGGAGAGGGTAAAACTAGGAGAAGAGAGAGGACAGCAGAAGAGAAGAGGCAGGAGAGATGAAAAGTAAGAGTGGGAGAAATGAAAGGAGGAGAGGGTAAAACTAGGAGAAGAGAGAGGACAGCTGAAGAGAAGAGGCGGGAGAGATGAAAAGTAAGAGTGGGAGAAATGAAAGAAGGAGAGGGTAAAACCAGGAGAAGAGAGAGGACAGTAGAAGAGAAGAGGCAGGAGAGATGAAAAGTAAGAGTGGGAGAAATGAAAGGAGGAGAGGGTAAAACCAGGGGAAGAGAGAGGACAGCTGAAGAGAAGAGGCAGGAGAGATGAAAAGTAAGAGTGGGAGAAATGAAAGGAGGAGAGGGTAAAACTAGGAGAAGAGAGAGGACAGCTGAAGAGAAGAGGCGGGAGAGATGAAAAGTAAGAGTGGGAGAAATGAAAGAAGGAGAGGGTAAAACCAGGGGAAGAGAGAGGACAGCTGAAGAGAAGAGGCGGGAGAGATGAAAAGTAAGAGTGGGAGAAATGAAAGAAGGAGAGGGTAAAACCAGGAGAAGAGAGAGGACAGCAGAAGAGAAGAGGCAGGAGAGATTAAAAGAGTGGGAGAAATGAAAGGAGGAGAGGGTAAAACTAGGAGAAGAGAGGACAGCAGAAGAGAAGAGGCAGGAGAGAGGAAAAGTAAGAGTGGGAGAAATGAAAGAAGGAGAGGGTAAAACCAGGAGAAGAGAGAGGACAGCGGAAGAGAAGAGGCAGGAGAGATAAAAAGTAAGAGTGGGAGAAATGAAAGAAGGAGAGGGTAAAACCAGGAGAAGAGAGAGGACAGCAGAAGAGAAGAGGCAGGAGAGATGAAAAGTAAGAGTGGGAGAAATGAAAGGAGTAGAGGGGAAAACCAGGAGAAGAGAGGACAGCAGAAGAGAAGAGGCAGGAGAGAGGAAAAGTAAGAGTGGGAGAAATGAAAGAAGGAGAGGGTAAAACCAGGAGAAGAGAGAGGACAGCAGAAGATAAGAGGCGGGAGAGATGAAAAGTAAGAGTGGGAGAAATGAAAGGAGGAGAGGGTAAAACCAGGAGAAGAGAGAGGACAGCAGAAGAGAAGAGGCAGGAGAGATGAAAAGTAAGAGTGGGAGAAACGAAAGAATGAGGGTAAAACCAGGAGAAGAGAGTGGACAGCAGAAGAGAAGAGGCAGGAGAGATGAACAGTAAGAGTGGGAGAAATGAAAGGAGGAGAGGGTAAAACCAGGAGAAGAGAGAGGACAGCAGAAGAGAAGAGGCGGGAGAGATGAAAAGTAAGAGTGGGAGAAATGAAAGGAGGAGTGGGTAAAACTAGGAGAAGAGAGAGAATGGCAGAAGAGAAGAGGCAGGAGAGATGAAAAGTAAGAGTGGGAGAAATGAAAGAAGGAGAGGGTAAAACTAGGAGAAGAGAGAGGACAGCAGAAGAGAAGAGGCAGGAGAGATGAACAGTAAGAGTGGGAGAAATGAAAGGAGGAGTGGGTAAAACTAGGAGAAGAGAGAGAATGGCAGAAGAGAAGAGGCAGGAGAGATGAAAAGTAAGAGTGGGAGAAATGAAAGAAGGAGAGGGTAAAACTAGGAGAAGAGAGAGGACAGCAGAAGAGAAGAGGCAGGAGAGATGAAAAGTAAGAGTGGGAGAAATGAAAGGAGTAGAGGGGAAAACCAGGAGAAGAGAGGACAGCAGAAGAGAAGAGGCAGGAGAGAGGAAAAGTAAGAGTGGGAGAAATGAAAGAAGGAGAGGGTAAAACCAGGAGAAGAGAGAGGACAGCTGAAGAGAAGAGGCAGGAGAGATGAAAAGTAAGAGTGGGAGAAATGAAAGAAGGAGAGGGTAAAACCAGGAGAAGAGAGAGGACAGCAGAAGAGAAGAGGCAGGAGAGATGAAAAGTAAGAGTGGGAGAAATGAAAGAAGGAGAGGGTAAAACCAGGAGAAGAGAGAGGACAGCAGAAGAGAAGAGGCAGGAGAGATTAAAAGAGTGGGAGAAATGAAAGAAGGGGAGGGTAAAACCAGGAGAAGAGAGAGGACAGCAGAAGAGAAGAGGCAGGAGAGATGAAAAGTAAGAGTGGGAGAAATGAAAGAAGGAGAGGGTAAAATCAGGAGAAGAGAGAGGACAGCAGAAGAGAAGAGGCAGGAGAGATTAAAAGAGTGGGAGAAATGAAAGAATGGGAGGGTAAAACCAGGAGAAGAGAGAGGACAGCAGAAGAGAAGAGGCAGGAGAGATTAAAAGAGTGGGAGAAATGAAAGAATGGGAGGGTAAAACCAGGAGAAGAGAGAGGACAGCAGAAGAGAAGAGGCAGGAGAGATGAAAAGTAAGAGTGGGAGAAATGAAAGGAGGAGAGGGTAAAACTAGGAGAAGAGAGAGGACAGTAGAAGAGAAGAGGCAGGAGAGATGAAAAGTAAGAGTGGGAGAAATGAAAGGAGGAGAGGGTAAAACCAGGAGAAGAGAGAGGACAGCAGAAGAGAAGAGGCAGGAGAGATGAAAAGTAAGAGTGGGAGAAATTAAAGGAGGAGAGGGTAAAACCAGGAGAAGAGAGAGGACAGTAGAAGAGAAGAGGCAGGAGAGATGAAAAGTAAGAGTGGGAGAAATGAAAGGAGGAGAGGGTAAAACCAGGAGAAGAGAGAGGACAGTAGAAGAGAAGAGGCAGGAGAGATGAAAAGTAAGAGTGGGAGAAATGAAAGAAGGAGAGGGTAAAACCAGGAGAGAGGACAGCAGGAGACGTGGGAAAGGGAGTTGATGGAGAGGGGAAGCGCAGATAGGGACAGAAGAGGGGGGTTAAAGCGTGAGGGGATGGAGAGGGCGGTATGAGAGACCAGGGGAGAAGAGGGGGAGAAGGGGCAGAGGGGCAATAGAGCACGGAGATCAGAGGGGAGGGCAGAGGGGGGCGATGAGAAGAGGAGACGGAGAGGGACGGATGAGACCCGGGGATGGAAATTAGGGGGGTGGGGGGGCGGGATGGAAGAAGGGTACAGGATCAGATGGGGAGGGTCACAGACTTGGGGGGGGGGAGTGGGGAGTGAGAGGGTTCAGGGCGGGGGCCGGGGCTGCACCCACTGATGCATCTCTGAGAGCACCTAGAGAGAGAGAGAGAGAGAGGAGGGGCGAGCTGCAGCAGAGACTGCGGTGAATGAGAAGCAGCTGTGGGGGGGAGGGGGAGGTTTGCAGACACCAGGGGGGAGAGGCAGAGACTGCAGGAGGAAGAGACAGTAGGGAGGGAGAGACTGCAGAATCCGGGGGGAGAGACGGCGGGGACCAGAGGAGGTAGAGACGGGAGGGGGAGAGACAGAGACTGCAGCACGGAGGGAGAGCCTTCAGGAGGAAGAGACTGAAGGAGGGAGAGCCTGCAGGAGGAAGAGACTGCTGGAGGAGAGGCTGCAGGATCCGGGGCGGAGAGACAGGAGAGAGCTGGAGGAAGAGACAGGAGTGGAGAGGTCTGCAGACACCAGGGGGGAGAGGCAGAGACTGCAGGAGGAGAGGCTGCAGGAGAAGTGGCTGCAAGAAGGAAGAGACAGCCAGGGAGGGAGAGATTGCAGGAGGCCGAGACTGCAGCAGGTAGAGACTGCAGGATCCGGGGCGAAGAGACAGCTGGAGGAAGGGACAGCAGGGAGGGAGAGAGAGACAGCAGGGAGGGACAGACAGCCAGGTACGGAGACCCAGCTAGGGAGGGAGAGACAGCAGGAGTCCGTGGCAGACGAGCTACTACAGACCGGCAAAGGTGACAGCTAAGGTGAGGCGCGCAGAAAACGCAAAAGACCGCAGAGAAGGGGTGGTTGAGACTGCTTAGTCCAGAGTAGAACGTTTACAGAGACATCCAGACACCAGGAGAGAAGAGACCGCAGCGAGCAGAGGAGCCGCAGTAGAGACACACACAGGGAGGTGCCGGAGAGAGGCGAGGGTCCCATGCACCAGAAGAGACCGCAGCGAGCAGAGGACCCGCAGTAGAGACGCACACAGGGAGGTGCCGGAGAGAGGCGAGGGTCCCATGCACCAGAAGAGACCGCAGCGAGCAGAGGACCCGCAGTAGAGACACACACAGGGAGGTGCCGGAGAGAGGCGAGGGTCCCATGCACCAGAAGAGACCGCAGCGAGCAGAGGACCCGCAGTAGAGACGCACACAGGGAGGTGCCGGAGAGAGGCGAGGGTCCCATGCACCAGAAGAGACCGCAGCGAGCAGAGGACCCGCAGTAGAGACACACACAGGGAGGTGCCGGAGAGAGGCGAGGGTCCCATGCACCAGAAGAGACCGCAGCGAGCAGAGGACCCGCAGTAGAGACACACACAGGGAGGTCCCATGCACCAGAAGAGGACCAGGAGAGGTAAGGGGCGGGATGGGGCGGGTGGGCTTCGGCCCCTACACCTTCAAGCCTCTCCTCCTGGGGGGGTTGGACGCCCCACCTCATGGACACCCCACCTGCCCCCCCAACACCCTAGGACCTTTCTTACGGCTGCGTTCCTGCCCTGGGAGGGGGATAAACCACCTTGAAGGCAGTCCCACTCTCGGGGTCTTTTTTTGGGGGGGTCCCATGCCCCTGGGGCGGTTCCATGTCCCTGGTGGCGTCCCATGTCCCTGGGGGGGTCCCATGTCCCTGGGGACGACACTCCCCCAGGGGCCTTTTACTCTGATACTCCTCTTACTCCAGGCACCCCAAGCCTTGGATGCTACTCATTGCTTGGGGCCCTCTTACCCTGTGGCCCTTCATACTGTAAGTGCTCAAAGACCATGGGAAGCAGTCCTTCTCCAGGGGCCATTTTACTCTGGGGTCCCTTAGACTCTAGGGGTCCCAATACCCTTGGAGGCAGCCCTTCCACAGGGGCCCTTTTACTCTGGGGTCCCTTAGACTCTATGGGTCCCAAGACCCTGGGAGGCAGTCCTTCCACAGGGGCCCTTTTACTCTGGGGTCCCTTAGACTCTAGGGGTCCCAAGACCCTGGGAGGCAGTCCTTCCACAGGGGCCCTTTTACTCTGAGGTCCCTTAGACTCTAGGGGTCCCAATACCCTTGGAGGCAGCCCTTCCACAGGGGCCCTTTTACTCTGGGGTCCCTTAGACTCTATGGGTCCCAAGACCCTGGGAGGCAGTCCTTCCCCCGGGGGCCCTTTTACTCTGGCGTCCCTTATACTCTAGGGGTCCTAAGACCCTGGGAGGCAGCCCTTTCCCAGGGGCCCTTTTACTCTGGGGTCCCTTAGACTCTAGGGGTCCCAAGACCCTTGGAGGCAGTCCTTCCCCAGGGGCCCTTTTACTCTGGGGTCCCTTAGACTCTAGGGGTCCCAAGACCCTGGGAGGCAGTCCTTCCCAGGGGCCCTTTTACTCTGGGGTCCCTTAGACTCTGCGGGTCCCAAGACCCTGGGAGGCAGTCCTTCCCCAGGGGCCCTTTTACTCCGAGGTCCCTTAGACTCTAGGGGTCCCAAGACCCTGGGAGGCAGTCCTTCCACAGGGGCCCTTTTACTCTGGGGTCCCTTAGACTCCAGGGGTCCCAAGACCCTGGGAGGCAGTATTTCCCCAGGGGCCCTTTTACTCTGGGGTCCCTTAGACTCTAGGGGTCCCAAAACCCTGGGAGGCAGTCCTTCCCCAGGGGCCCTTTTACTCTGGGGTCCCTTAGACTCCAGGGGTCCCAAGACCCTGGGAGGCCGTCCTTCCCCAGGGGCCCTTTTACTCTGGAGTCCCTTATACTCCAAGGGTCCCAAGACCCTGGGAGGCAGTCCTTCCCAGGGGCCCTTATACTCTTGGGTCCCTTAGACTCTAGGGGTCCCAAGAACCTGGGAGGCAGTCCTTCCCCCGGGGGCCCTTTTACTCTGGCGTCCCTTATACTCTAGGGGTCCTAAGACCCTGGGAGGCAGTCCTTCCCCAGGGGCCCTTTTACTCTGGGGTCCCTTAGACTTCAGGGGTCCCAAGACCCTGGGAGGCAGTCCTTCCCCATGGGCCCTTTTACTCTGGGGTCCCTTGGACTCTAGGGGTCCTAAGACCCTGGGAGGCAGTCCTTCCCCAGGGGCCCTTTAACTCTGGGGTCCCTTATACTCTAGGGGTCCCAAGACCCTCGGAGGCAGTCCTTCCCCAGGGGCCCTTTTACTCTGGCGTCCCTTAAACTTCAGGGGTCCCAAGACCCTGGTAGGCAGTCCTTCCCCAGGGGCCCTTTTACTCTGGGGTCCCTTGGACTCTAGGGGTCCTAAGACCCTGGGAGGCAGTCCTTCCCCAGGGGCCCTTTAACTCTGGGGTCCCTTATATTCTAGGGGTCCCAAGACCCTGGGAGGCAGTCCTTCCCCAGGGGCCCTTTTACTCTGGGGTCCCTTACACACTAGGGGTCCCAAGACCCTGGCAGGCAATCCTTCCTCAGGGGCCCTTTTACTCTGGGGTCCCCTAGACTCTAGGGGTCCCAAGATCCTGGGAGGCAGTCCTTCCCTAGGGGCCCTTTTTCTCTGGGGTCCCTTAGACTCTACCGGTCCCAAGACCCTTGGAGGCAACCCTTCCCCCGGGGCCCTTTTACTCTGGGGTCCCTTATACTCTAGGGGTCCCAAGACCCTGGGAGGCAGTCCTTCCCCAGGGGCCCTTTTACTCTGGGGTCCCATAGACTCTAGGGGTCCCAAGACCCTGGGAGGCTGTCCTTCCCCCGGGGCCCTTTTACTCTGGGGTCCTTACACTCTAGGGGTCCCAAGACCCTGGGAGGCAGTCCTTCCCCCGGGGCCCTTTTCCTCTGGGGTCCCTTAGACTCTAGGGGTCCCAAGACCCTGGGAGGCAGTCCTTCCCCAGGGGCCCTTTTACTCTGGGGTCCCTTATACTCTATTGGTCCCAAGACCCTGGGAGGCAGTCCTTCCCCCGGGGGCCCTTTTACTCTGGCGTCCCTTATACTCTAGGGGTCCTAAGACCCTGGGAGGCAGTCCTTCCCCAGGGGCCCTTTTACTCTGGGGTCCCTTAGACTCTACCGGTCCCAAGACCCTTGGAGGCAACCCTTCCCCCGGGGCCCTTTTACTCTGGGGTCCCTTATACTCTAGGGGTCCCAAGACCCTGGGAGGCAGTCCTTCCCCAGGGGCCCTTTTACTCTGGGGTCCCTTAGACTCTAGGGGTCCCAAGACCCTGGGAGGCAGTCCTTCCCCAGGGGCCCTTTTACTCTGGGGTCCCTTGGACTCTATGGGGTCCTAAGACCCTGGGAGGCAGTCCTTCCCAGGGGCCCTTTTACTCTGGGGTCCCTTAGACTCTAGGGGTCCCAAGACCCTGGGAGGCAGTCCTCCCCCAGGGGCCCTTTCACTCTGGGGTCCCTTAGACTCTAGGGGTCCCAAGACCCTGGGAGGCAGTCCTCCCCCAGGGGCCCTTTCACTCTGGGGTCCCTTAGACTCTAGGGGTCCCAAGACCCTGGGAGGCAGTCCTTCCCCAGGGGCCCTTTTACTCTGGGGTTCCTTATACACTGCGGGTCCGAAGACCCTGGGAGGCAGTCCTTCCCCAGGGGCCCTTTTACTCTGGGGTTCCTTATACTCTAAGCGTCCCAAGACCCTGGGAGGCAGTGTTCCTCAGGGGCCCTTTTACTCTGGGGGCCCTTATACTCTAGGGGTCCCAAGACCCTGGGAGGCAGTCCTTCCCCAGGGGCCCTTTTACTCTGGGGTCCCTTACACTCTAGGGGTCACAAGACCCTGGGAGGCAGTCCTTCCCCAGGGGCCCTTTTACTCTGGGGTCCCTTATACACTGCGGGTCCGAAGACCCTGGGAGGCAGTCCTTCCCCAGGGGCCCTTTTACTCTGGGGTCCCTTAGACTTCAGGGGTCCCAAGACCCTGGGAGGCAGTCCTTCCCCCAGGGCCCTTTTACTCTGGGGTCCCTTAGACTCTAGGGGTCCCAAGACCCTGGGAGGCAGTCCTTCCCTAGGGGCCCTTTTACTCTGGGGTCCCTTAGACTCTAGGGGTTCCAAGATCCTGGGAGGCAGTCCTTCCCCAGGGGCCCTTTTCCTCTGGGGTCCCTTAGACTCTAGGGGTCCCAAGACCCTGGGAGGCAGTCCTTCCCCAGGGGCCCTTTTACTCTGGGGTCCCTTATACTCTAGGGGTCCTAAGACCCTGGGAGGCAGTCCTTCCCCAGGGGCCCTTTTACTCTGGGGTCCCTTATACTCTAGGGGTCCCAAGACCCTGGGAGGCAGTCCTTCCCCAGGGGCCCTTTTACTCTGGGGTCCCTTGGACTCTAGGGGTCCTAAGACCCTGGGAGGCAGTCCTTCCCAGGGGCCCTTTTACTCTGGGGTCCCTTAGACTCTAGGGGTCCCAAGACCTTGGGAGGCAGTCCTCCCCCAGGGGCCCTTTCACTCTGGGGTCCCTTAGACTCTAGGGGTCCCAAGACCCTGGGAGGCATTCCTCCCCCAGGGGCCCTTTCACTCTGGGGTCCCTTAGACTCTAGGGGTCCCAAGACCCTGGGAGGCAGTCCTTCCCCAGGAGCCCTTTTACTCTGGGGTTCCTTATACACTGCGGGTCCGAAGACCCTGGGAGGCAGTCCTTTCCCCGGGGCCCTTTACTCTGGGGTCCCTTAGACTCTGCGGGTCCCAAGACCCTGGGAGGCAGTCCTTCCCCAGGGGCCCTTTTACTCTGGGGGCCCTTATACACTGCGGGTCCGAAGACCCTGGGAGGCAGTCCTTCCCCAGGGGCCCTTTTACTCTGGGGTTCCTTATACTCTAAGCGTCCCAAGACCCTGGGAGGCAGTCCTTCCTCAGGGGCCCTTTTACTCTGGGGGCCCTTATACACTGCGGGTCCGAAGACCCTGGGAGGCAGTCCTTCCCCAGGGGCCCTTTTACTCTGGGGTCCCTTAGACTCTAGGGGTCCCAAGACCCTGGGAGGCAGTCCTTCCCCAGGTACACACTAGGGGTCCCAAGACCCTGGGAGGCAGTATTTCCCCAGGGGCCCTTTTACTCTGGGGTCCCTTAGACTCTAGGGTCCCAAGACCCTGGGAGGCAGTCCTTCCCCAGGGGCCCTTTTACTCTGGGGTCCCTTAGACTTCAGGGGTCCCAAGACCCTGGGAGGCAGTCCTTTCCCTGGGGCCCTTTTACTCTGGGATCCCTTAGACTTCAGGGGTCCCAAGACCCTGGGAGGCAGTCCTTCCCCCGGGGCCCTTTTACTCTGGGGTCCCTTAGATTCTAGGGGTCCCAAGACCCTGGGAGGCAGTCCTTCCCCAGGGGCCCTTTTCCACTGGGGTCCCTTAGACTCTAGGGGTTCCAAGACCCTGGGAGGCAGTCCTCCCCCAGGGGCCCTTTTACTCTGGGGTCCCTTATACACTGCGGGTCTGAAGACCCTGGGAGGCAGTCCTTCCCCAGGGGCCCTTTTACTCTGGGGGCCCTTATACACTGCGGCTCCCAAGACCCTGGAAGGCAGTCCTTCCCAGGGGCCTTTTTACTCTGGGCTTCCTTATACTCTAGGGGTCCCAAGACCCTGGGAGGCACTCCTTCCCCAGGGGCCCTTATACTCTGGGGCCCCTTAGACTCTAGGGGTCCCAAGACCCTGGGAGGCACTCGTTCCCTAGGGGCCCTTTTACTCGGGGGTCCCTTGGACTCTAGGGGTCCCAAGACCCTGGGAGGCAGTCCTTCCCCCGGGGCCCTTTTACTCTGGGGTCCCTTACACACTAGGGGTCCCAAGACCCTGGGAGGCAGTCCTTCCCCAGGGGCCCTTTTACTCTGGGGTCCCTTAGACTCTAGGGGTCCCAAGACCCTGGGAGGCAGTCCTTCCCCAGGGTCCCTTTTACTCTGGGGTCCCTTACACACTAGGGGTCCCAAGACCCTGGGAGGCACTCCTTCCCCAGGGGCCCTTTTACTCTGGGGTCCCTTACACACTAGGGGTCCCAAGACCCTGGGAGGCACTCCTTCCCCAGGGGCCCTTATACTCTGGGGTCCCTTAGACTCTAGGGGTCCCAAGACCCTGGGAGGCAGTCCTTCCCCAGGGGCCCTTTTACTCTGGGGTCCCTTAGACTCTAGGGGTCCCAAGACCCTGGGAGGCAGTCCTTCCCCAGGGGCCCTTTTACTCTGGGGTCCCTTAGACTCTAGGGGTCCCAAGACCCTATGAGGCAGTCCTTCCCAGGGGCCCTTTTACTCTGGGGTCCCTTATACTCTAGGGGTCCTAAGACCCTGGGAGGCAGTCCTTCCCCAGGGGCCCTTTTACTCTGGGGTTCCTTAGACTCTAGGGGTCCAAAGACCCTGGGAGGCAGTCCTTCCCAGGGGCCCTTTTACTCTGGGGTTCCTTAGACTCTATGGATCCCAAGACCCTGGGAGGCAGTCCTCCCCCAGGGGCCCTTTTACTCTGGGGTCCCTTAGACTCTAGGGGTCCTAAGACACTGGGAGGCAGTCCTTTCCCAGGGGCCCTTTAACTCTGGGGTCCCTTAGACTGTAGGGGTCCCAAGACCCTGGGAGGCAGTCCTTCCCTAGGGGCCCTTTTTCTCTGGGGTCCCTTAGACTCTACCGGTCCCAAGACCCTTGTAGGCAGCCCTTCCCCCGGGGCCCTTTTACTCTGGGGTCCCTTATACTCTAGGGGTCCTAAGACCCTGGGAGGCAGTCCTTCCCCAGGGGCCCTTTTACTCTGGGGTTCCTTAGACTCTAGGGGTCCTAAGACTCTGGGAGGCAGTCCTTCCCAGGGGCCCTTTTACTCTGGGGTCCCTTATACTCTAGGTGTCCCAAGACCCTGGGAGGCAGTCCTTCCCCCGGGACCCTTTTTCTCTGGGGTCCCTTAGACTCTACCGGTCCCAAGACCCTTGGAGGCAGCCCTTCCCCAGGGGCCCTTTTACTCTGGGGCCCCTTAGACTCCAAGACCCTGGGAGGCAGTCCTTCCCCCGGGCCCTTTTACTCTGGGGTCCCTTGTACTCTACGGGTTCCAAGACCCTGGGAGGCAGTCCTTCCCCAGGGGCTCTTTTCCTCTGGGGTCCCTTAGACTCTAGGGGTCCCAAGACCCTGGGAGGCAGTCCTTCCTCAGGGGCCCTTTTACTCTGGGGTCCCTTAGACTCTAGGGGTCCCAAGACCCTTGGAGGCAGTCCTTCCCCAGTGGCCCTTTTACTCTGGGGTCCCTTGGACTCTAGGGGTCCCAAGACCCTTGGAGGCAGTCCTTCCCCAGGGGCCCTTTTCCTCTGGGGTCCCTTAGACTCTAGGGGTCCTAAGACCCTGGGAGGCAGTCCTTCCCTAGGGGCCCTTTTACTCTGGGGTCCCTTAGACTCTAGGGGTCCCAAGACCCTGGGAGGCAGTCCTTCCCCAGGGGCCCTTTTACTCTGGGGTCCCATAGACTCTAGGGGTCCCAAGACCCTGGGAGGCAGTCCTTCCCCAGGGGCCCTTTTACTCTGGGGTCCCTTGGACTCTATGGGTCCCAAGACCCTGGGAGGCAGTCCTTCCCCAGGGGCCCTTTTACTCTGGGGTCCCTTAGACTCTAGGGGTCCTAAGACCCTGTGAGGCAGTCCTTCCCCAGGGGCCCTTTTACTCTGGGGTCCCTTAGACTCTAGGGGTCCCAAGACCCTGGGAGGCAGTCCTTCCCCAGGGGCCCTTTTACTCTGGGGTCCCTTAGACTCTAGGGGTCCTAAGACCCTGGGAGGCAGTCCTTCCCCAGGGGCCCTTTTACTCTGGGGTTCCTTAGACTCTAGGGGTCCCAAGACCCTGGGAGGCAGTCCTCCCCCAGGGGCCCTTTCACTCTGGGGTCCCTTAGACTCTAGGGGTCCCAAGACCCTGGGAGGCAGTCCTCCCCCAGGGGCCCTTTCACTCTGGGGTCCCTTAGACTCTAGGGGTCCCAAGACCCTGGGAGGCAGTCCTTCCCCAGGGGCCCTTTTACTCTGGGGTTCCTTATACTCTAAGCGTCCCAAGACCCTGGGAGGCAGTCTTTCCCCCGGGGCCCTTTTACTCTGGGGTTCCTTATACTCTAAGCGTCCCAAGACCCTGAGAGGCAGTCCTTCCCCAGGGGCCCTTTTACTCTGGGGTCCCTTTGACTCTAGGGGTCCCAAGACCCTGGGAGGCAGTCCTTTCCCAGGGGCCCTTTTACTCTGGGGTCCCTTGGACTCTAGGGGTCCCAAGACCCTGGGAGGCAGTCCTTCCCCAGGGGCCCTTTTACTCTGGGGTCCCTTGGACTCTAGGGGTCCCAAGACCCTGGGAGGCAGTCCTTTCCCAGGGGCCCTTTTACTCTGGGGTCCCTTGGACTCTAGGGGTCCCAAGACCCTGGGTGGCAGTCCTTCCCCAGGGGCCCTTTTACTCTGGGGTCCCTTAGACTCTAGGGGTCCCAAGACCCTGGGAGGCAGTCCTTCCCCAGGGGCCCTTTTACTCTGGGGTCCCTTAGACTCTATGGGTCCCAAGACCCTGGGAGGCAGTCCTTCCCCAGGGGCCCTTTTACTCTGGGGTCCCTTAGACTCTAGGGGTCCCAAGACCCTGGGAGGCAGTCTTTCCCACGGGGGCCCTTTTCCTCTGGGGTCCCTTAGACTCTAGGGGTCCAAGACCCTGGGAGGCAGTCCTTCCCCAGGGGCCCTTTTACTCTGGGGTCCCTTAGACTCTATGGGTCCCAAGACCCTGGGAGGCAGTCCTTCCCCAGGGGCCCTTTTACTCTGGCGTCCCTTATACTCTAGGGGTCCTAAGACCCTGGGAGGCAGTCCTTCCCCAGGGGCCCTTTTACTCTGGGGTCCCTTAGACTCTATGGGTCCCAAGACCCTGGGAGGCAGTCCTTCCCCAGGGGCCCTTTTACTCTGGGGTCCCTTAGACTCTAGGGGTCCTAAGACACTGGGAGGCAGTCCTTTCCCAGGGGCCCTTTAACTCTGGGGTCCCTTAGACTGTAGGGGTCCCAAGACCCTGGGAGGCAGTCCTTCCCTAGGGGCCCTTTTTCTCTGGGGTCCCTTAGACTCTACCGGTCCCAAGACCCTTGTAGGCAGCCCTTCCCCCGGGGCCCTTTTACTCTGGGGTCCCTTATACTCTAGGGGTCCTAAGACCCTGGGAGGCAGTCCTTCCCCAGGGGCCCTTTTACTCTGGGGTTCCTTAGACTCTAGGGGTCCTAAGACTCTGGGAGGCAGTCCTTCCCAGGGGCCCTTTTACTCTGGGGTCCCTTATACTCTAGGTGTCCCAAGACCCTGGGAGGCAGTCCTTCCCCCGGGACCCTTTTTCTCTGGGGTCCCTTAGACTCTACCGGTCCCAAGACCCTTGGAGGCAGCCCTTCCCCAGGGGCCCTTTTACTCTGGGGCCCCTTAGACTCCAAGACCCTGGGAGGCAGTCCTTCCCCCGGGCCCTTTTACTCTGGGGTCCCTTGTACTCTACGGGTTCCAAGACCCTGGGAGGCAGTCCTTCCCCAGGGGCTCTTTTCCTCTGGGGTCCCTTAGACTCTAGGGGTCCCAAGACCCTGGGAGGCAGTCCTTCCTCAGGGGCCCTTTTACTCTGGGGTCCCTTAGACTCTAGGGGTCCCAAGACCCTTGGAGGCAGTCCTTCCCCAGTGGCCCTTTTACTCTGGGGTCCCTTGGACTCTAGGGGTCCCAAGACCCTTGGAGGCAGTCCTTCCCCAGGGGCCCTTTTCCTCTGGGGTCCCTTAGACTCTAGGGGTCCTAAGACCCTGGGAGGCAGTCCTTCCCTAGGGGCCCTTTTACTCTGGGGTCCCTTAGACTCTAGGGGTCCCAAGACCCTGGGAGGCAGTCCTTCCCCAGGGGCCCTTTTACTCTGGGGTCCCATAGACTCTAGGGGTCCCAAGACCCTGGGAGGCAGTCCTTCCCCAGGGGCCCTTTTACTCTGGGGTCCCTTGGACTCTATGGGTCCCAAGACCCTGGGAGGCAGTCCTTCCCCAGGGGCCCTTTTACTCTGGGGTCCCTTAGACTCTAGGGGTCCTAAGACCCTGTGAGGCAGTCCTTCCCCAGGGGCCCTTTTACTCTGGGGTCCCTTAGACTCTATGGGTCCCAAGACCCTGGGAGGCAGTCCTTCCCCAGGGGCCCTTTTACTCTGGGGTCCCTTATACTCTAGGGGTCCTAAGACCCTGGGAGGCAGTCCTTCCCCAGGGGCCCTTTTACTCTGGGGTCCCTTAGACTGTAAGCGTCCCAAGACCCTGGGAGGCAGTCCTTCCCCAGGGGCCCTTTTACTCTGGGGTCCCTTAGACTCTAGGGGTCCCAAGACCCTGGGAGGCAGTCCTTCCCCAGGGGCCCTTTTACTCTGGGGTTCCTTATACTCTAAGCATCCCAAGACCCTGGGAGGCAGTCCTTCCCCAGGGGCCCTTTTACTCTGGGGTCCCTTACACAGTAGGGGTCCCAAGACCCTGGGAGGCAGTCCTTCCCCAGGGGCCCTTTTACCCTGGGGTCCCTTAGACTCTATGGGTCCCAAGACCATGGGCGGCAGCCCTTTCCCAGGGGCCCTTTTACTCTGGGGTCCCTTATACTCTAAGCGTCCCAAGACCCTGGGAGGCAGTCTTTCCCCCGGGGCCCTTTTACTCTGGGGTTCCTTATACTCTAAGCGTCCCAAGACCCTGGGAGGCAGTCCTTCCCCAGGGGCCCTTTTACTCTGGGGTCCCTTACACACTAGGGGTCCCAAGACCCTGGGAGGCAGTCCTTCCCCAGGGGCCCTTTTACTCTGGGGTCCCTTAGACTCTATGGGTCCCAAGACCCTGGGAGGCAGTCCTTTCCCAGGGGCCCTTTTACTCTGGGGTCCCTTGGACTCTAGGGGTCCCAAGACCCTGGGAGGCAGTCCTTCCCCAGGGGCCCTTTTACTCTGGGGTCCCTTGAACTCTAGGGGTCCTAAGACCCTGGGAGGCAGTCCTTCCCCAGGGGCCCTTTTACTCTGGGGTCCCTTGGACTCTATGGGTCCCAAGACCCTGGGAGGCAGTCCTTCCCCAGGGGCCCTTTTACTCTGGGGTCCCTTAGACTCTAGGGGTCCTAAGACCCTGGGAGGCAGTCCTTCCCCAGGGGCCCTTTTACTCTGGGGTCCCTTACACAATAGGGGTCCCAAGACCCTGGGAGGCAGTCCTTCCCCAGGGGCCCTTTTACTCTGGGGTCCCTTAGACTCTATGGGTCCCAAGACCCTGGGAGGCAGTCCTTCCCCAGGGGCCCTTTTACTCTGGGGTTCCTTATACTCTAGGGGTCCTAAGACCCTGGGAGGCAGTCTTTCCCCCGGGGGCCCTTTTACTCTGGGGTCCCTTATACTCTAAGCGTCCCAAGACTCTTGGAGGCAGCCCTTCCCCAGAGGCCCTTTTACTCTGGGGTTCCTTATACTCTAAGCGTCCCAAGACCCTGGGAGGCAGTCCTTCCCCAGGGGCCCTTTTACTCTGGGGTCCCTTAGACTCTGCGGGTCCCAAGACCCTGGGAGGCAGTCCTCCCCCAGGGGCCCTTTTACTCTGGGGTCCCTTAGACTCTGCGGGTCCCAAGACCCTGGGAGGCAGTCCTTCCCCATGGGCCCTTTTACTCTGGGGTCCCTTATACTCTAGGGGTCCTAAGACCCTGGGAGGCAGTCCTTCCCCAGGGGCCCTTTTACTCTGGGGTCCCTTATACTCTAGGGGTCCTAAGACCCTGGGAGGCAGTCCTTCCCCCGGGGGCCCTTTTACTCTGGGGTTCCTTATACTCTATGAGTCCCAAGACCCTGGGAGGCAGTCTTTCCCCCGGGTGCCCTTTTACTCTGGGGTTCCTTATACTCTGCGGGTCCCAAGACCCTGGGAGGTAGTCCTTCAAAACGGACTAGCTTACCCTTGGGCTCCTGTTACTCTGGGGGTCCCCTGTCACAGGTTGACAATCCTTCCTTGGGGCGCTTCAAATCTCTTGTCCCTCTTATTATAGGCGTGCTATGACCCTTTGTTTTATTAAACAACAAAGAGAAATGCCAATACTGATACTCAATTTACAACTAATGTTCGTAACCAATGTACGGACCCCAGTCCAATACATGTATATGCTATTGAATAGCTGTTTATTTAAACATATTTTGATTGTATACAAGTTTTTCGATCGTAGAATGCAGTTGAAACGATATTGTATGAACCACAATTAAAATCAGGACACAAAAAATGGAATAAAACCTCATACATGCCGTCACTCATCACTCTTTAGACATATCACAATCAAAACATCTTACATTCAAACATTCAAACTGAATACCCCACGCAATCTGGAGGGTCAATACACCAGTTGGTGAAGAAAGAGGGACCCCAGAGTAAGAGGGACCCCAGGGTAAGAGGGACCCCAGGGTAAGAGGGGTCCCAGAGTAAGAGGGATCCCAGAGTTAGAGGGATCCCAGGGTAACGGGGACCCCAGGGTAAGAGGGACCCCAGGGTAAGAGGGACCCCAGGGTAAGAGGGACCTCAGAGTAAGAGGGATCCCAGGGTAAGAGGGATCCTCAGGGTAAGATTGACCCCATGGTAAGAGGGATCCCAGGGTAAGAGGGACCCCAGAGTAAGAGGGGTCCCAGGGTAAGAGGGACCCCAGAGTAAGAGGGGTCCCATGGTAAGAGTGACCCCAGAGTAAGAGTGCCCCTAGGAATGGACTGCCTCCCAGCGTCAATGAATGCCCAGAGTGAGAGGGATCCTAGGATATGAGGGATCCAAGGGTAAGAGGGATCCCAGGGTAAGAGGGATCCAAGGGTAAGAGGGATCCAAGGGTAAGAGGGACACTAGAGTAAGAGGGACCCTAGAGTAAGAGGGATCCTCAGGGTAAGATTGACCCCATGGTAAGAGGGATCCCAGGGTAAGAGGGATCAAAGGGTAAGAGGGATCCAAGGGTAAGAGGGGCTCCAGGGTAAGAGGGACCCCAGAGTAAGAGGGACCCCAGAGTAAGAGGGACCCCAGAGTAAGAGGGACCCCAGAGTAAGAGGGGTCCCATGGTAAGAGTGACCCCAGAGTAAGATGGACCCCAGAGTAAGAGTGCCCCTAGGAATGGACTGCCTCCCAGCGTCAATGAGTGCCCAGAGTGAGAGGGATCCTAGGATATGAGGGGTCCCACGGTAAGAGGGATGCCAGGGTAAGAGGGATCCAAGGGTAAGAGGGATCCTAGGGTAAGAGGTACCCCACGGTAAGAGGGACCCCAGAGTAAGAGGGACCCCAGGGTAAGAGGGACCCCAGGGTAAGAGGGACCCCAGGGTAAGAGGGACCCCAGAGTAAGAGTGCCTCTTGGGGTGACTTCCTCCCAGCATCAATAAGAACCTAGAGTAAGAGGGATCACAGAGTAACAGGCCTCCTAGAGTAAGAGTTCCTCCTGAGAAGACTTACTACCAGCGTCAAGGAGTACCCAGAGTAAGAGGGACCCCAGAGTAAGAGGTACCCTTGGGAAGACTACCTCCTAGCATCAAGGAGTATCCAGAGTAAGAGGGATCGCAGAGTAACATGTGTCCTAGGGTAAGAGTTCCTCCTGAGAAGACGTACTTCCAGCGTCAAGGAGTACCCAGAGTAAGAGGGATGCCAGGGTAAAAGTGCCCCCAGGGATGGACTGCCTCAAAGTGTCATAGGGTACCTAAAGTAAGAGGTTCCTGAAGTAAGAGGGACCCAAAAGTAAAACCGCTTCACTGAAGACCTGCTAACTTGGGACATTAAACCCCTTGAGAAATAGGATCCCAAGAGTAAGGGGGTGTAGGTATTGACTGCAACCCAGAGTCATGGGGTCCCTAAAGTGAGAGGGACTCCAGAGTCAGTGAGCCCCAAAGAAGGACTCCCTAGGACACGGGTCCCAGATAAGGAGGGACACATGAAGGACTGCCTACTACAGTCATAATATATTTTACGGAACAGAGGACCCTAGTATTCAGAGATCAACTAAATGATAGACATATACTAAATAGTATATATGACTACTGTCCAGCCGGACAGAGTTTTTTTTATTTTCAGATATAAGGTTAAATGTGTCAGTATAGCATTTATACAAAAGTGGGCACAACCTGTGACCCACAAAGGACAAGACAAGACATATGACAAACCAATTACGTAAAAGCGCACAAGGCCGGTCTGTACTAATAATCCATTTTACAGACTGGAATTAAACCATAGCAACCCATTGTTTAACGCAATATGTGAATTGAAATAAAACATATGGTGCAATAAGGTCGACGACGTTTCGATGCAATTACCAGATACATGCATCATCATCAGGACAAAAGCTTGTGTGTCAAGTTTGTCTTGAGAGGTTTTACAAGTTCAATACCCCTTCACTATGCATAATAGCATTCTTGGGGGATTGTGTGATTTAACAGACTGTCCAAGCGTGTGGAGAATTAATCACAACGCCTTAACCATTGGGAGTTAAGGTAATGTAGCCATGCTCGCGTTCTCAGTGGTTCAGAAAGCCATGGTTAGTTTCTCAGGGGGAGCAGAGGTATTACAATGCCCATGAGTGTGAAGGAATAATCACAGCGCATCACCGTTTGTAATATAAGTAATGGAATCGCGCTCGCGTCCTTGGCGGTTCAAAGATCCATGATAGGGTTATTTTAAAAAAACGGAGTCGTGCTCGCGTTCTCGGCAGTTCAGAATTCCATAGTAGGGTTATAGTTTTGACATTGCCTGATAGCCGGACAGCTGGGTTCTAGCGGGGATCGCTTCGTCTGACGAAGCGATCCCCGCTAGAACCCAGCTTAATCTCCCAGATTAATTCTCCACACGCTTGGACAGTCTGTTAAATCACACAATCCCCCAACCTTATATCTGAAAATAAAAAAAACTCTGTCCGGCTGGACAGTAGTCATATATACTATTTAGTATATGTCTATCATTTAGTTGATCTCTGAATACTAGGGTCCTCTGTTCCGTAAAATATACTACTGCCCAAGGACCCCAGTGGCATTCCTTTTGGGTTTCCCTTGTCTTTTGAAAATATACTACAGTCATAAGGCACCTACAGTAGAGAGACTGCAAAGTAAGAGGGCCCCTGTGTCTGCCAGAGTCAAGTGGGGACCCAGAGGAGGAGGGCACTTAGGGATGGACTGCCACAAAGGGTCACCCTCTTACCCCGGGATCCCTCTTACCTCGGTATCCCTCTTACCCCGGGATCCCCCTTACCCTGGTACTCCTCTTACCCTGGGACCCCTCTTACCCTGGGACCCCTCTTACCCTGAGATCCCTCTTACTCCGGGGTCCTTCTTATTCTGGGACCCCTCTTACCCTAGGATCCCTCCTACCCTAGGATCCCTCTTACCCTGGGATCCCTCTTACCCTGGGTTCCCTCTTACCCCGGGATCCCTCTTACCCTGGGTTCCCTCTTACCCCGGGATCCCTCTTACCCTGGGACCCCTCTTACCCTGGGACCCCTCTTACCCTGGGGCCCCTCTTACCCTGGGATCCCTCTTACTCCGGGGTCCTTCTTATTCTGGGACACCTCTTACCCTAGGATCCCTCCTACCCTAGGATCCCTCTTACCCTGGGGTCCCTCTTACCCTGAGTATCCCTCTTACCCTGTGATCCCTCTTACCCTGTGATCCCTCTTGACCTGTGATCCCTCTTTCCCTGTGATACCTCTTGCCCTGGGATCCCTCTTGCCCTGGGATACCTCTTGCCCTGGGATCCCTCTTACCCCAGGATCCCTCTTACCCCAGGATCCCTCTTACCCTGAGGATCCCTCTTACCCTGGGATCCCTCTTACCCTGAGGATCCCTCTTACCCTGGGATCCCTCTTACCCTGGGATCCCTCTTACCCTGGGACCCCTCTCACCCTGGGGTCCCTCTTACCCTGGGATCCCTCTTACCCTGTGATCCCTCTTACCCTGTGATCCCTCTTGACCTGTGATCCCTCTTTCCCTGTGATACCTCTTGCCCTGGGATCCCTCTTGCCCTGGGATACCTCTTGCCCTGGGATCCCTCTTACCCCAGGATCCCTCTTACCCTGAGGATCCCTCTTACCCTGGGATCCCTCTTACCCTGAGGATCCCTCTTACCCTGGGATCCCTCTTACCCTGAGGATCCCTCTTACCCTGGGGTGCCTCTTACCCTGAGGATCCCTCTTACCCTGGGTTCCCTCTTACCCTGGGATCCCTCTAACCCTGGGATCCCTCTTACCCTGGGATCCCTCTTGCCCTGTGATCCCTCTTGCCCTGTGATCCCTCTTGCCCTGTGATCCCTCTTGCCCTGTGATCCCTCTTGCCCTGGGATCCCTCTTACCCTGAGGATTCCTCTTACCCTGAGGATCCCTCATACTCTAAGTGGCTTGTATGCAATTGGCTAGTGGCTCTCTTACTTTATCACCCTTCTTACCCTAGGGTTCCCATGCCCCTGGGTGTCAGCCCTTTATTGGGGTTCTCTTAACTGGGGCCTCTTTTACTGTAAGTACCCGTGACCCAGGAAGGAACCTTCCCTCGTGGCTTCTGATCCTGGAGTCTCTTTTACTCTGTTTCTCATGACTGTGAAAGGTGGTCCTTCCCTCGGGGCCCACTCCTCTGGTTCATATTACTCTCGGGGTCCCATAACCCTCAGAGTTAGTTCTTTCTCAGTGGCTCACCTACTCTGTCACCCCAAGTCCAAGGGTCCCACATCCCTCATTGAGGCCTTCTTACTCTGCGGTCCTCATAATTCAGGTCGTCTATGAATGATTTAGCATAGGGTGCCCCACGAACATGAGGTGCACTAAGGGCGATGGAGGCGGCCCCCTTCCGTCCGCGCTCCGGTCCCATGTCCCTAGATGGCAGACCTTTTTGGGGGGCACTTACCCTGTGATCCCTCTTGCCCTGAGTATCCCTCTTGCCCTGGGATCCCTCTTACCCTGGGATCCCTCTTACCCTGGAATCCCTCTTACCACGAGGATCCCTCTTACCCTAGGATCCTTCTTACCCTGAGATCCCTCTTACCCTGGGATCCCTCTTACCCTGAGGATCCCTCTTACCCTGGGATCCCTCTTGCCTTGGGATCCCTCTTGCCCTGGGATCCCTCTTGCCCTGGGATCCCTCCTACCCTGTGGATCCCTCTTACCCTGGGATCCCTCTTACCCTGGGATCCCTCCTACCCTGCGATCCCTCTGTCTGGGATCCCTCTTACCCTGGGACCCCTCTCACCCTGGGGTCCCTCTTACCCTGGGATCCCTCTTACCCTGTGATCCCTCTTACCCTGTGATCCCTCTTGACCTGTGATCCCTCTTTCCCTGTGATACCTCTTGCCCTGGGATCCCTCTTGCCCTGGGATACCTCTTGCCCTGGGATCCCTCTTACCCGAGGATCCCTCTTACCCTGAGGATCCCTCTTACCCTGTGATCCCTCTTTCCATGAGGAGCTCTCTTACCCTGGGATCCCTCTTACCCTGGGAGCCCTCTTACCCTGGGATCCCTCTTACCCTGAGGATCCCTGTTACCCTGAGGATCCCTCTTACCCTGAGGATCCCTCTTACCCTGGGGTGCCTCTTACCCTGAGGATCCCTCTTACCCTGGGTTCCCTCTTACCCTGGGATCCCTCTAACCCTGGGATCCCTCTTACCCTGGGATCCCTCTTGCCCTGTGATCCCTCATGCCCTGTGATCACTCTTGCCCTGTGATCCCTCTTGCCCTGTGATCCCTCTTGCCCTGGGATCCCTCTTACCCTGAGGATTCCTCTTACCCTGAGGATCCCTCATACTCTAAGTGGCTTGTATGCAATTGGCTAGTGGCTCTCTTACTTTATCACCCTTCTTACCCTAGGGTTCCCATGCCCCTGGGTGTCAGCCCTTTATTGGGGTTCTCTTAACTGGGGCCTCTTTTACTGTAAGTACCCGTGACCCAGGAAGGAACCTTCCCTCGTGGCTTCTGATCCTGGAGTCTCTTTTACTCTGTTTCTCATGACTGTGAAAAGTGGTCCTTCACTCGGGACCCACTCCTCTGGTTCATATTACTCTAGGGGTCCCATAACCCTCAGAGTTAGTTCTTTCTCAGTGGCTCACCTACTCTGTCACCCCAAGTCCAAGGGTCCCACATCCCTCATTGAGGCCCTCTTACTCTGCGGTCCTCATAATTCAGGTCGTCTATGAATGATTTAGCACAGGGTGCCCCACGAACATGAGGTGCACTAAGGGCGATGGAGGCGGCCCCCTTCCGTCCGCGCTCCGGTCCCATGTCCCTAGATGGCAGACCTTTTTGGGGGGCACTTACTCTGTGGTCTCTCTTCCTTTTGGGACCCCTGGCTGGCATTCCTTCCCCGGGGCCCTCCTACTGTGCGTTACCACCATTCTGGGAGGCAGTCTTGTCCTAGGCAGCGTACAACTCAGTGGTCCCTATTACTCTTGGAGTCTCATCAACCTGGGTGGCAGTCATTCCGTGGGGCCCTCTAACACTCTGGTCCCTCTTTCTTTAGGTGCCCTATGACACAGTGGCGTTACATTAGCCCTACTGTGCATGGACGGTGGACCTCTGGCCCCAGAGCTCCTGACTGGGTCCAGGGGGGCATGTACTGTGTAGGGGGACCCCTCCGGCACTGTGCATGGACACCCCTCCGGCACTGTGCATGGACGACAGACCTCTGGCCCCAGAGCTCCTAACTGGGTCCAGGGGGGGCATGTACTGTGCAGGGGGGCCCCTCTGGCACTGTACACGGACGGCGGACCTCTGGCTCTGGCCTCAGAGCTCCTGACTGGGTTCAGGGGGGGCATGTATTGTGCAGGGGGCCCCCTCCGGCACTGTGTATGAACACCCCTCCGGCACTGTGCATGGACGACGGACCTCTGGCCCCAGAGCTCCTGACTGGGTCCAGGGGGGGCATGTACTTTGCAGGGGGCCCCCTCCGGCACTGTGCATGGACACCCCTCTGGCACTGTGCATGGACGACAGTCCTCTGGCCCCAGAGCTCCTAACTGGGACCAGGGGGGGGCATGTACTGTGCAGGGGCCCCCTCCGGCACTGTACACGGATGGCGGACCTCTGGCTCTGGCCTCAGAGCTCCTGACTGGGTCCAGGGGGGGCATGTACTGTGCAGGGGGCCCCCTCCGGCACTGTGCAAGGACACCCCTCTGGCACTGTACATGGACGATGGACCTCTGGCCTCAGGACTCCTAACTGGGTCCAGGGGGGGCATGTACTGTGCAGGGGCCCCTCCGGCACTGTGCATGGACGGCGGACCTCTGGCTCTGGCCTCAGGACTCCTGACTGGGTTGAGGGGGGCATGTACTTAGCAGGGGCCCCCTCCGGCACCGTGCATGGACACCCCTCCGGCACCGTGCATGGACGATGGACCTCTGGCCCCAGAGCTCCTGACTGGGTCCAGGGGGGGCATGTACTGTGCAGGGGGCCCCCTCCGGCACTCCGCAAGGACACCCCTCTGGCACTGTGCATGAACGATGAACCTCTGGCCTTAGGACTCCTGACTGGGTCCAGGGGGGCATGTACTGTGCAGGGGGTCCCCTCCGGCACTGTGCATGGACGACGGACCTCTGGCCCCAGAGCTCCTGACTGGGTCCAGGGGGGGCATGTACTGTGCAGGTGGACCCCCTCCGGCACTGTGCGTGGATGACAGACCTCTGGCCCCAGAGCTCCTGACTGGGTACAGGGGGGGGCATGTACTGTGCAGGGGGACCCCTCCAGCACTGTGCATGGACGGCGGACCTCTGTCCTCAGAGCTCTCGACTGGGTCTGGGGTGGGGGGGCATGTACTGTGCAGGGGGCCCCCTCCGGCACTGTGCATGGACGGCGGACCTCTGGCTCTGGCCTCAGAGCTCCTGACTGGGTCCAGAGGGGGCATGTACTGTGCAGGGGCCCCTCCGGCACTGTGCAAGGACACCCCTCCGGCACTGTGCATGGACACCCCTCCGGCACTGTGCATGGACAATGGACTTCTGGCCCCAGAGCTCCTGACTGGGTCCAGGGGGGGGTCATGCACTGTGCAGGTGGCCCCCTCCGGCACTGTGCGTGGACACCCCTCCGGCTCTGTGCATGGACAACGGACTTCTGGCCCCAGAGCTCCTGACTGGGTCCAGGGGGGGTCATGCACTGTGCAGGGGGCCCCCTCCGGCACTGTGCATGGACGGCGGACCTCTGGCTCTGGCCTCAGGGCTCCTGACTGGGTCCAGGGGGGCATGTACTGTGCAGGGGGCCCCCTCCGGCACTGTGCATGGACGGCGGACCTCTGTCCTCAGAGCTCCCGACTGGGTCTGGGGTGGGGGGGCATGTACTGTGCAGGGGGCCCCCTCCGGCACTGTGCAGGGACGGCGGACCTCTGGCTCTGGCCTCAGAGCTCCTGACTGGGTCCAGAGGGGGCATGTACTGTGCAGGGGCCCCTCCGGCACTGTGCAAGGACACCCCTCCGGCACTGTGCATGGACACCCCTCCGGCACTGTGCATGGACGGCGGACCTCTGGCCTCAGAGCTCCTGACTGGGTACAGGGGGGGCATGTACTGTGCAGGGGGCCCCCTCTGGCACTGTGCATGGACAGTGGACCTCTGGCTCTGGCCTCAGAGCTCCTGACTGGGTCCAGGGGGGCATGTACTGTGCAGGGGGCCCCCTCCGGCACTGTGCATGGACGACTGACCTCTGGCCTCAGAGCTGACTGGGTACAGGGGGGGGCATGTACTGTGCAGGGGGACCGCTCCGGCACTGTGCATGGACGACGGACCTCTGGCCCCAGAGCTTTTGACTCAGTCCATGGGGGGGCATGTACTGTGCAAGGGGCCCCCTCAGGCACTGTGCATGGACACCCCTCCGGCACTGTGCATGGACGGCGGACCTCTGTCCTCAGAGCTCCCGACTGGGTCTGGGGTGGGGGGGCATGTACTGAGCAGGGGGCCCCCTCCGGCACTGTGCATGGACGGCGGACCTCTGGCTCTGGCCTCAGAGCTCCTGACTGGGTCCCATGTACTGTGCAGGGGGCCCCCTCTGGCACTGTGCATGGACAACCCTCCGGCACTGTGCATGGACGGCGGACCTCTGTCCTCAGAGCTCCCGACTGGGGGGGGCATGTACTGTGCAGGGGGCCCGCAAGTGCAGAGATGTGCAGTGATGGCATTCAGGGTAGGCCGATGATAATTTCAGTGCTATTATGTGACCTAGGATGGGACAGCGACTGCTCGCAGTGCAGCAATGGCGTCCACGGTGGGCTGGGACTCCTTGCATTTCAGTGCAGCAATGGCTTTCAGGGAAGATCTGTGACTTCTCTGAGTGCAGTGCAGTGGT
Source organism: Lissotriton vulgaris (assembly GCF_964263255.1). Lineage (NCBI taxonomy): Eukaryota > Metazoa > Chordata > Amphibia > Caudata > Salamandridae > Lissotriton > Lissotriton vulgaris. The sequence continues at coordinate 1,265,309 of NW_028240611.1, read as the reverse complement.
GCCATCTGGGGTTAGCTGGTGACTCCTCACAGTTCAGTGATGGCATTCAAGATGGAGAAGTGACTCCTAGAAGTGCAGCATTGGGACTCCTGACAGTGAAGTGCAGTGTAGTAATGGTGTCCAGGGTGGGCAAGTCAATCCTCACAGAGCATTGCAGTGATGGCATGTGGAGTGGGCTGGCGCCTCCTCGCAGTGCAGTGTCGATGGTATCCAATGTGGGTTGGTGACTCTTCACAGTGCAATGTGGCAAGGGTATCCAGGATGGGCCGGAGACTGCTTGCAGTGCAATGCAACAATGCCGTTTAGGGGGTCAGTGACTCCTCGCTTTGCAGTGCAGTGATAATGTCCAGGTTAGGCCGGTGACTCTTGACATTGCATAGATGGCTGTCATGGTAGGGAGGCAAGACCCCTGAACTTCTGGTTGGAGTTCTGCTCTCCCTGCACACAGCTCCATGGCGTGTTGTCACCTCCCTGCACCCTGGCTGACAGCGGTTCGAGGCCTGTGCCTCGCCCGCTCCTATCTCTTCCGTCAGTGCCTTGTTTTGTTGTCCTCTGAATCTCATTTTCACTTTCTTCCTCTTCTTTCCTCTTTACTTTTTATTTCCCCCGCTTTCTCTTAATCTCATTTTCGCTGCTTCCTCCCCCTCATTTTAAATAACTTCCCCCTTTTTCTACAAACCTCTTTATGTTTTATTTCCCTCTGTTTCTGCCTACGTTTTTTTCCCGCCGCTGCTGCCCCGCAGTCCCTCCCACCCTTTCCCGCTCTCAGCTGTCCTACCCTCCCCCGACCCCTACTTAATGGCAGCAGCTGCGCGGCAGCGCTGGTGGCACTTCAAAGGTAAGCCCAACCGCGAACATCGCCAGGAACCCTGGTCCTCCGACACACCAACGCTACAGCTTCTCGGCTCTCTAAGCACTCAACACTGGCAAGAACAACAACTGCAATTCTTCACCTCTCAACACCCATGGACCCTTCACCTGCTGACACTGAAGCCACTCGTTCACCTTCAAAGAGACCCAGAACCCTCCTCCACCCTCCAGCAACAACCCTGTCGCTCCCCAAACCCTGCATTTCATCCTCCTCAACGTCCTCTTCCTCCATAGGCACGCTGTGAATATCTGGGACCTCCTTGACATCACCACCCCTAGCGTCGCCTTCCTCACCGAAACCTGGATGAACGCCGCCTCGGGACCTGACCGCTATCGCCACCCCGAAGACTACAAGATCCCCTGGAAGGACCGCCCCAACCGTCCCGGATGGAGCATCGCAATCGCTCACAAGTCCAACCTCCGCCTGACCACCCACACAGACTAGCCCACAGTCCTGATGAAACAACTCCACTTCAAGATACTGACCAACCCATCCACCACCCTCCAGGGCACCCTCATCTACAGACCCCCCCCAGACCCCTCACACCCTTCGCCGACTTCTTCACCGACATCATCACCCCGCAAGCCATCACCTCCACCGACTACAGCCTGCTGGGAGACCTCAACTTCCACCTCAACAACCTCCAAGACCCCTACTCCACCTCCCTCCTGGACAACCTCGGACTCAAACAGATCATACTAGAACCAACTTACTCATCGGGCCACACCCTCGACCCCATCTTCCCCGCAGGAACCTCCATCACCTTTAGCCACACCTCCGAACTCTCTTGGACGGACCATCGTTGTTTCCACTTCACCTTCAAAACCAACATCACCAGTAAATATCCTCACCAGCTCCAGTGCAGAAATTGGAACAAGATCTCCAGCGACCAACTCACCGCCTCTCACAGCAGCTCCTCTCCCACCGCAAAAGACGACGACCCAACCACCGTCGCCCGTAACCTACACAACTGAATCACCGACTGCGCAATCACTGTCTCCCCCTCAAGAAAGCATCCATCCCCCACACAAAGAAAACCAGCTAGTTCTCCACCGAACTCCGAGAATGTAGACGAACCTGCAGATGCCTTGAAAAGCTATGGAGGAACTCCAGAACCACAGATGACTTTGACAGCTTCAAGGCAGCCACACACCCCTCACCACAAACTCATTAGACACTCGAGGAAGAAAGTACTTCAAGAAAGAATATCCATCCATGCACACAACAGCAAGGAACTCTTCAGCATCATCAAAGAGTTCTTCCAACAGTGAGACTACAGACATCTCACCCTCCCAGGACCTCTGCGACAGACTCAGCGATTTCTTTCATCTCAAAATCAAGAGGATCTACAATGATTTCGATGACAACAAACCATGTGGAAACCACACCCACCAAGTCCCCCACAACACACAGCTGACTCTCGACAGCTGGACCACCCTCAGCACTGAAGACACCCTGCAGTCTATGTCAACCCACTCCGGGGCTCCAACGGACCCCTGCCCAAACCACATCTACTGCAGAGCCGCAGACATCATAGCCTGAGCTTCGTTGAATCTTTATCCGCTCCTTTGAGACCACCTCCTTCCCCATTGACTGGAAACACGCCAAGATCAGCCCTCTCCTGAAAAAACCCTCTGCGGACCCCATCGATCTCCTTACTCCTGTACCCAGCGAAAGTCATGGAAAAAGCGGTCAACAATCATCTCGCCTCCCTCATAGAAGAATACAGCATCCTTGACTCCTCCCTGTTAGACATGGCGGTCTCTAGTTGGCAGAGGTATACACTTCTGACAAATAGGGACTCACCTCCTCTAGTCAGGGCAAGGGGATCACACACTTAGATAACCCCTGCTCACCCCCTTGGTAGCTTGGCAAAGCAGACAGGCTCATCTCAGAGGCAGTGCGTTAAGCATTTATGACCACATACAGTAATAAAGTGAATACACTACAAATGGACACGACACAGTAGTATTATAAAAATAAGGATGTTTATATAAGGCTTAGCGCAAGACCAAATAACGACAAAAATATACCACAATCTTAATAAATACTTTTGGAAGGAAAAATAATAGTTCAAGTGTAGTTTCTTCTTAGCACAAAGTCTTTAGTAAAAAAAGCAACTCTTCTTCTTTAAAACACAGTTCTTTTTTTTTTTGTAAAAGCAGGTTTTATTGTTTTTGCCACAAAAGGGAACAAAAGCAAGACAAACAGAAAGAAAATGCGGGCAGCGTCACACAGCTATACAACCCAGGTCCCACAAGAGCAGCAAAGATAACCCTCAGGTGCTACATGAGTGGTAAGGCATAAGTAACAAGGCCCGTGGGAACGGGCGGACAAAGCCGCACTCAGTGGTTGCCATACCCCAACTCTGCCGAGAACACCCCAAGGGGGAAGAATGTTGGCAGGTGAAATGTCACAGAAGAGTCAAAGCGGGTAGAGTCCTTCCTCAGTGCCATAGAGCCGCAACATAGAAATCAACAAACCCTCAACGTTAACCCCCCCCCCCCCCCCCCCAAAACCCCCCCTCCCTCCCCCCTCCCAGGTGGTGGTGCCAACATACATTCAGAGTCCTCACTACGCCTTCAGCAGGTATTCAGTTAGATTTGGAAGAGATGTAGCGCTCTCAGTGTCGATGGACAGACTGCAGACGGCAGACCTTTCGACAGAAACCGCACTAGGGGACCCCAACGAAACATAAAGTTCTTAAAGTTGCCCAGAAAGACATCCGCCATTCTCTCCATGCTCAGCAGGTTCCACAACTTTGCATGCCATAAAGATATTGCAGGAGCCGTCTGTTTCTTCCAGGCCGCAGCGAGCGTCAATTTGGCCGCCCCTAAGCATAGCCACATAATGTGTTTATCTGCTTTTGTCTGGTGTTCCAGAAGTGGGTCTCGAAGACCCAAGATCACAAAGGCCAATGAGTCAGGAATTGGGTAACCCAGCACACCCCTGATGTGGGATAGGATTTCCGACCAAAAGGGTCTAATGGTGGGACAGTCCCACCAGATGTGGCGAAAATCGCCCAGTAGGCCACAGCCCCTCCAGCAACGATCCGAGGTCGCCGGGAATATGCGGTGAAGTTTCGAAGGATAGAGGTACCAATCAAACATGGTCTTGTAGTGAGCGTCCCTCAAGCCCGCCGAGTGGTTGTGGTTCGCAATGTCGCGCCAGAGACCCCTCCATTCAGCCTCCGGTATATCCCTACCCAGTTGGCTTTCCCAGTGGTCCATGTAGCGGGGACGGGGAGAGATCGCAGTGTCAAGCAAAAGTTTATATAAAAAAGAGATCGTACCCTTCATCTCGGCAGTGCGTAGCAAAAAAGCTTCAAGCCGCGTGGGCGGTCTAGTGGCAGCGTCTCTGATCCCAGGCGAGGTTGCCCAGTGCATCAGCTGGACGTACCGGAAGCGCTCCGTGGGTGGCAAGCCGTAATCACGCATGCAGTTAGCGAAGGTGAGGGGCTCCGTGCCATGGAAGAGATGTGTAAGGGCCCTACAGCCGCCTTCTCTCCAGGGTCTAAACGGGCCATCCTGCTGAGCCGGCGGGAAGGCAGGGTTAAAATGCAAGGGGGCGAAGGGGGAGGGGAACGACGTCCAGCGTTCGTCACCTGATACCGTGTCCCAAACCTTAAGGGCCGTGCTGGTGGGAGTGCTGATGTACGCATTTTTAGGTCTATCGGGCTTGGGTTTCCACGCCAGATCCCAGACCGACCGTCCCGCCACACTCCTGTCCATGTGCAGCCAGTGCTTGTCAGACTCTTGCTGCGACCACTCCACCAAGACCCTCAGCTGTGCGGCCTTATAGTACAGGTGCAGGTCCGGGAGGCCCACTCCTCCCTCCCCCCTGGGGCGCCGAAGAGTCGCAAAGGAAATGCGCGCCCGACCCCCCTGCCAGACGAATTTCAAGAGGAGGGTCTTCACACGCCGGAAGAAGTCCATCTCCATTGGTATGGGGAGGGCCTGGAAAAGATACAAAAATTTCGGAAGGAGGACCATTTTGATGGCGTGGATCCGGCCCAGCCAGGTTATATACTTCGGCTTCCATTTATCCAATTCCCCTCGCACAGCCCGCAACATAGGCGGGAAGTTCGCTGCGAAGAGGGAGCCTACAGAGGAGGTGAGGTGGACCCCCAAGTAGAGCAGAGAGGACGACGCCCATGCCAACGGTGTAAGCGACCGTAGGCGTTCAGCCTCAGCCGGCGAGAGCGTCAAGTTCAGGATGTAAGATTTATCAAAATTGACCTTGAAGCCGGCCACTGCTTCATAAGTAGACAATAACGATTGTATATGCGGTAACGACTGGGCCGGGTCCCCTACGGAGAGGAGCACATCGTCCGCAAAAAGAGATATCTTGTGTTGTTCTCCCGAAAAGGGGAGTCCCTTAATCTGCTCCTGGTTCCTCAGCGCAATGGCTAGGGGCTCAATGCTCAAAGCAAAGAGCAGGGGCGAAAGAGGGCAGCCCTGTCTCGTACCCCTGGTGTGGCCAAACCCAGCGGAACGGTGTCCATTCACCATCACCCTGGAGCAGGGATTGCTATAGTTCGCGCGGACCATGGTAATGAAGCGGCGCGAGAAACCAAAGGCCTCCAAGGTGCGAAACATAAAGGTCCAGTCCACCCGATCGAAGGCCTTCTCTGCATCCAATCCCACCAACACCGCCGGGAGGCGAAATCTTGTAGCCTTCTCGACGAGGTGAATCACCCTCCTCAGGTTATCATGCGTCTGGCGCCCCTTGATAAACCCCGACTGATCCGGGTGGATGATGGCCGGCATCAAATCCCGAAGCCTACGGGCAAGGATGGCGGAGTATAACTTGGCATCTATGTTTAAGAGCGCTATCGGGCGGTAGGATGCACATCGAGACGGGTCCTTCCCTGGCTTAGGGATCACCGAGATTCTAGCCTCTGCCATGGAGCACGTGGTACTCCCCTTGTCCGCCATCTCGTTAAAGAGAGGCACTAGGAACTCGCAGAGCTCCGCAGCAAAGGATTTATAGAATAGCGCCGTGTATCCGTCCGGCCCCGGGGCTTTGTGCAGCTTAAGGTCGCGAATCGCCTCCAGCACGTCGTCTCTAGAGATAGGAGCCGACAGAAGCTCGTTCCACTCATTCGACACACTCGGGATGGAGAGGTCAGCCAAAAAGCGGTCCTGAGCCTCGCGGTCAAGAGGGTCGCCCCTATAAAGCGCCTCATAAAACTGGCCAAAGAGGCGCGCCTTGTCAGCATCATTGTGGTGAAGCGTTCCGTGGGGGTCCAGGATGCCACCCACATATTCCCTTTCTCGCTTGTCACGTAGTTGGCGTGCTAGATGTCTACCAATCTTATTCCCCTGAGAGTAAGAGGTGCGGCGAAGCCGAAGCAGAGTAAGCTCCGCGCGATTAGCGTAGTGTGCCTTCAACTTACCCCTCACTGCGGTCAACGGTCTCAGAGTAAGCCTAGACGGGTTGGCTTTGTGGGCCTGCTCTAACGTGGCCAATTCCGTCTCCAGGCCCTCCCGTTCCTTCCTACGTAGCCGATTAAGGTTGGCATTTAGCTGAAGGCACGTGCCCCTGATGGATGCCTTACAAGCATCCCAGGTATTAAAGAGGGAAGTATCCGAGGGCGGATTGAGAGACCCAAACTCCCCAATGGCCTTCCGTAAAGCCTTACAGGAGGTGTCGTCCCTGACAAGTGCTGGCGGAAAATACCAGGTTTTCACGCCGTCCCCCCCGGACGGCCAGTGCAGCCCAAGTACCAGTAAGCTGTGATCCGAAATGGATAGGGGAAAAACACTAGCCGTCCGGACATCACCTCGGAGTGCCTGGCTCGCAAAGATATGGTCAAGCCTAGAGTAGGTGTGGTGAACATGGGAGAAGAACGTGTAGTCGCGCGAATGGGGATGCAAGAATCTCCAGCAATCAACCAATCCAAGGTCACCAATCAGCCCCTGCGTCTCCTTTGAAAACACCCCAGCCCCCGCCCTTTGCGACCTAGAACTGTCCACATCACCATCCCAGACCATATTAAAATCACCCATCAGCACCACAAGACCTTCGGCAAAGTCCCCCGCCCTGTCCAGCAGGTCCCGGAGAAAAGCATTCTGGCCCGAGTTAGGAACATACACCACTACAAACGTACAGGACACTCCGCCAAGCACCCCCTTGACCATAAGCCACCTCCCCTCCTTGTCACAGTTAATTCCCAGGGGCTGAAAGTGCAGAGAAGCTCGGAAAAGAAGCGCCACCCCTCTATGTTTGGTGGAGGCAGAAGCCCTATAGATCAGGGGAAATTGCCTATGGCGCAACCGAAGCTCGTCCTTGCGCGCCAGGTGGGTCTCCTGGAGCCCCACAATATCCAGGTGATGGTCAGTGACATACTTCCAAAGTTTTTGGCGCTTCTGAGGGGAATTAAGACCTTTGACGTTCCATGTCCCAATACTAAGCGGCATTAGAGGAACCCAACACCCCCCCCCCCAGCCCCACACTGCCATTACAATCTCGCACCAGCGTCCTTCAGATAGCCTCCCCGCATAGACCGGCAGACCCCCTACCAGTGTGGCACCCAGGAGTCCCGCAAACCCTGCAGAGGGCAACATCTCAGAGGCAGCCTCGACTTCCCCAGTGACCCCGACATCTTCAAGTATCAAGAACTCCAGACATCCAATTACTACAAGAGACCAACACATCATACAGTCGCACCAGGCACCACCACCCCCCGTCCCACCCCCTCCCCTCCCAAGAAGGCCCCCCCAACGGTCCCCGGAACCCACCCCCCAAACAAACCCCCAGACCAAAAACAAGCAAAGATACTTAATAGTCTCAGCAAGGAGTCCCAGAACAGTGCGGCGCACCGGAAAGTCACTGGGAGGGGGGTGGAAGACCTCAGGCGGGTCTCCCAGGGCCTCCGCCTGGGGTGTCTTCTCACAAAGTTTTTGCATACCCACAGGCCCAAGAACGTGTGCCCCTCCGGCCAGCAGCCCTCCAGTTAGGCCGCCCCAGAGCTCTGCTGCGAAGACGTCAACGTCGCCGAGGCAACGGAGGCCACAGCGTCTCCCATCTCCAGTAAGCTGGTCGCTCGATCGGGCCGCCTCCGACCCGTTTCTGATCCCACTCTGTGCCAAGAGGAGGATCGATGTCGCCGTCGCGGTGATGGGCTGCCGGTCCTCGGCGTCGGCGAGTCATCCTCGATGCCCAGCAAGTCTTTAGCCACTTGCAGCGAGCGAATCTGCTCCAATTTGTTCTGCCACCGGAAAACTATGCGGAAGGGGTGACCCCACGAGTAAGGAATGCTATGGAGTCTCAGGAACGCCGTCACTGGTCGAAACTCCCGTCGCTTCCGAAGAGTCGTAGCCGCCAAGTCCTGGTAGAGCTGCGGCCGGTGTTCACGAAACAGCACCGCAGGAGAGTCTCGAGCCTTCCGGAGGATCCTCTCTTTGAGCTGAAAATCGTGGACGCACACTAGTATGTCCGGGGGCGGTCCTCCCCTCCTCGGCAGGCCCACTCGGTGAACCCGGTCCATGCGTTTCTCGCGGACGTCTTCGTCGCCCAGAATCTGGAGGAAGAGGTCTTGCACGTAGCCCCGGAGGTCACCCGCTTCGCCGCCCCATGGAACCGCTCGTATGCGAATGTTGTTCCTCCGCGAGCGGTTCTCCAAGTCCTCCGCATGGGCCTGCAAGTCTAAGTTCTGTTCAGTGAGCCTCAGCACATCCTGCTGCAGCTGGTGAACGTCGTTCGCCATGCTGAGATCGTGGTCCTCCAACGTGGCTACTCTCTCCCCCACCGCATCCACATCTCTGCGCACCTCCCGGAGATCAGACGTTAGCTGCGCACGAAGGTCCGAGATATCCTCCTTGATAGATTTGAAGAGGTCGGTCATGAAGGCTTTAGTGGCCGGCGCGTCGTCATCAGAGGCCTTAGGAGAAGAGCTCGGGCCAGGGGACGCCGGCTGCTGGGAACTCTTCGGTTGGCCATCCTTCAGGGTCTTCCCCTTGCGCGCACCGCCAGACATCGCAGCCCCTTCGCGTCTTCGTGGGAGGCACCACGAACGGAGCTCAACCAGGCAGATTCGTCACAGGGACCCAGCCGTGCACCCCCCACTCCGGGTCCAAACCGCTACTTACAGCCCACTGGCGGAGGCAGCCAAGTCCATCATGTGCTCCAGGCCGGACCCAACCGCCAGGGAGTGGCCACAGGTCAGCCACCACACAGCCAAGAAACGGGGGGGCCAATGAAGATTGCAGTCCGACCTCGCTGAAATGGAAGGCGCCCAAGCGGAGCCGGAGAACGCCCCAGCACGGTCCCCCACACGCCGGAGCTCCAGGCCCCACAAGCAGCCCCTGCCACAGACCGCCTCAAAGCACTCCCGCAGCTCCGTTCACCCCTGGGGGTCCAGTCCTTCGTGCCGCCTCAGCCCCAGCTGCCGGCCCCAGCCGAGATCCCGGCCGGTCACGCGCTCGGAGCCCGGCCAACAGCCTCCGCACTCACCGCCAAAGTCCGGGCAGAAGCAGTCCCCTGGGGGCCGGTCCGCTCTTCCTCAGGGCCTGCGCCTTAGCAGTGCGCTGATCCAAGGCCCCTCACAGCACAGAAGTCCAGGGGGTCGCGCCGGGAGCACCCCCGACCAGGCCCCAGACCACGGCCTCGAGTAGGGAGTGAGCCGCCTTCAGCTCCGGGCGCTCTCCGCCGCAAGGCTCCGCCCCCCTCGGGGGGGGGGGGGGGTCCGGGAAGACGGCGGTCGTCCGGCTCTCCTCTGCCTCTGCACCGCCCCCGCGGCACCACACAGCACTGCCAGGGGGATACGCTGGGTCCCGCTCTCCTCAGCAAGAGTCCCCGAGCTGCCACTTCACTGCGCCACGCTCCTCGCCGCTCCGGGCCTCGGCACTGCACCCGATGCGGGCGCCGTGAGAGCAAGCGTCCGTCTCACCGGGCGTACACCACAGCTGACCACTGCTTCGCTGTGACGTCCGGTCAGCAAATTGCCCGCAGAGAAGCTCCGGGGACTGTGCTGCACAAAGCTATTCAGGGCCTGGGGCCGGAGGGGACACAAAGCACGTCCTACACCTCCGCCATCTTGGCCACGCCCCCTAAAACACAGTTCTTGGCAACAATGTAACCCACACGGGAGTCACACGACGTCGAGGCAAAGTTAATCCAAAGGTTCGGCGTCGACCGCGAGGAGCGCTACGTCGAGCCCGGAGTCGCACAGACCCCCACAACATAGTACCTTGGAAAAGCGAAGCACACGATGATCAGCGGCGTCGAGATGTCCGGCGTCGCGTCTTCGGCGTCGATACGGCCTCGGAGTCTGGGCGACCTGCAACGGCGTCGACAGATGTCAGGCAGGAGCAGCGCTCACGAGGCGAAGCAGGATACGGCGTTGTCGTCGATGTCGATGATGATGTTGCAAGAGTGAGCAGCGCTCACGGCGTCGAGAGGGCTCGGAGTCGATGAGATCAGTGGCGGTGCAGACAATGGGTTACTTGGAGCTGGAGCCAAACTCACTACTCATTGGCGTCGCTACTGGCGTCGATCGGGCCCGGCGGCCGGCGTCGAGGAAACGGGACACTGGAGTCGTTACTCACGATGTCGAGTTGGATTCGGCGGCGTCCGTCTGCGTCGAGACTGCTGGATTCTTTCAGAGGTGCTGGATTTTCAGGTTCCAGCAACAAGCACTTTTAGCAAATAAATGAAGTCCTTTAGCCCTGTGACTTCAACAGGAGGCTGGCACTCTTCCAGCCCTTGGAGATTTTCTTTAGCAAAGTTTGAGAGTACACACACAGTTCCTCTCTCCTGGTTCCTTGGCAAAAATAAAGAAGCAACTGCAGGATTCCCCCCAGCAAACAGCACTCTGGCAGAAGGTGTAGGCAAGTCCTTGGATCAGCAGGCTTCTTGTCCTTGGTTCAGGGTTCCTTGTCAGAAGTGATCTAAAGTCTTGGTTCAGGGGTCCTTCTCTTATACCCCTTTTTGGCTTTGATCCCTTTGTCCATGCAGGGGAATTCCCCTCATCCTGGGTTTGTTGTGGGTGTAGCCAGGCAGAGGCACCTGGCCTATTCACTGCGCAGGGCTGGGTCCTCAGTCGCCCAGCAGGAGGTGGAGCCAGTATTGTCACTGGCAGGAGCAGAGCTATCAGTCGCCAGGCAGGAGGTGGAGCCAGCATTGTAACAGTCAGGGCAGGCTATCAGGATCTACTCTTCCCCTACTCTCAATGCAAATGCACCACTCACCCCACACTGACTCATTCAGACCTCTGGAGCCACCCAGCTCCTGTCACACACACACCAGACCAGCAGAAACCAGAAATAGTTAGACAAGAAAATAGCCACTTTCTAAAAGTGCTATTTTCAAACCCAGAGTCCAAAAACCATCCACACAAACGGATGCGTTATTAAACCCCGAGATCAGGGATACCAAACTCGACATTGCACCATGCTCCCCGAGCCAGCTAGGATTATAGCATTAATAACCCCGGCAGCCCATTCTAACTAATGGAGAGCAGGTAACCTCACAATAGTGAAAAACGAATATGGCTGTAATTCACTATTAGGACATGCCAACTTGGTCAGGCTTGTCCTACCTTGTACTTACAATGCACCCTGCCCGCGGGCCTACCATAGGGGTGACTAACATGAAGTTAAGGGAAGGTTTAGGGACTGGCAAGTAGGTGTACTTGCGCAGTCTGCATGACAGTACCAGACTGCACGTAGGTCTAGCAATGGCAGACCTGTAGACATACTTTTACTAGGCCGCTCTTGTGGGTGGCACAACATGTGCTGCGAGCCCACGAGCAGCATTTGTATTTACAAGCCCTGGCACTCCTGGTGCACTAGACTAGGGACTGACAGTAAACCAAATAAGCCAAACATGGAATTCAATCAATACAGTAATTTTACATAGGGAGCACTTGCACTGTGGCACTGATCAGCAGTGGCACAGTGCCCAAAGCAATATACCAGCAAAAACATTGTAAACAGAGGAGGCAAACAGAAAAAAATGGAGGAGAGACTCGGGCCAATGATGTCAGGTCTAACACGTGTCCCCTCCAGCTGAAATGTGGGGAGAACTACCCTTGACCTAGGGAGTCCTCATCACTAAGGCGGAAAAATCTGGACAGACCATCAGCATTGGCGTGATCTGTACCAGGGCGGTGCTCCACCGTGAAGTCCATCCCCTGTAGGGAAATGGACCACCTCAACAGCTTTGGATTCTCACCCCTCATCTGCATCAACCATCTGAGGGGCCTGTGGTCTGTCTGAACCCGGAAGTGAGTCCCAAACAGGTAGGGTCTTAGCTTCTTCAGCGCCCAGACCACAGCAAATGCTTCTCGCTCTATCGCACACCACTTCTGTTCCCTGGGAAGTAACCTCCTGCTGATGAAGGCTACAGGTAAGTCTCGGCCCTCTTCATTCATCTGAGCTATAACAGCCCCCACGCCATGCTCTGAAGCCTCCGTCTGGACAACAAATTCTTTAGAAAAGTCGGGTGCCTGCAGTATGGGTGCTGTACACATTGCAGTTTTCAGGGTGTCAAAGGCCGTTTGACAGGCGTCAGTCCAGATCACATTTCGTGGCTGCTTCCTGGAAGTCAGCGAAGTCAAGGGGTGCACAATGTTACCATAATCCTTGACAAACCTCCTGTAGTAACCCGTGAGACCTAAGAAGGCTCTCACCTGAGTTTGGGTTTTGGGCGGTGCCCACGCCAGGATGGTATCTATCTTGGGTTGCAGGGGGCCACCTTGCCGCTCCCTAATTGGTGCCCCAAGTACACCACTGAACCCTGCCCAATCTGGCACTTACTGGCTTTAATTGTGAGGCCTGCTCTGCGCAGGGCCAACAACACTTCCTGGAGGTGGCGCAAGTGTTCCTCCCAGCTGGCGCTGAACACTGCGATGTCGTCCAGGTAGGCGGCACTGAAATCCTCCAGTCCAGCCAATACCTGGTTGACCAACCTCTGGAAGGTGGCAGGGGCATTCTTCATCCCAAAGGGCATAACGCGGAACTGGTAGAGCCCATCTGGTGTGCAGAATGCTGACCTCTCTTTTGCCCCATAAGTTAATGCGATCTGCCAATACCCAGACGTTAGATCAAACGTACTAAGGTACCGGGCAGCCCCCAACCAATCTATGAGCTCATCAGCTCTGGGGATGGGGTGCGCGTCAGTTTTGGTGACTGAATTGAGTCCTCAGTAATCCACACAGAACCGAAGTTCTGGTGAAGCACCAGGCGCTGCAGCCTTCGGGACCAAGACCACTGGGCTGGCCCAAGGACTGCTTGAGGACTCAACCACCCCTAAGGCAAACATTTTGGAGACCTCCTCCTTAATGTATGCTCTGACATTGTCAGTCACCCTGTAAGCCTTGTGCTTCACAGGAGGGCTGTCCCTGGTGTCCACATCATGGACACACCACTGAGTGACACCAGGAATCAAGGAGAACAGATCAGGGAACTGTCCCAACAGTTGGCGACAATCTTGCTGCTGCTCAAGAGTCAGTGTGTCAGAGAGGACAACACCATCCACTGACCCATCTTGCTCTTTTGCATACAGGAGGTCAGGAAGAGGCTCACTCTCCTCCTCCATTCCAGCATCTGTAGCTAGGAGCATGCCCACTTCGGACCTTTCTAAGTGGGGCTTTAACCGGTTGACATGCAGGACCCTCAAGTGGTTTCTGGGAGATTTCAAGTCCACCAAGTAGGTGACATCGCTCTTCTTCTCCACAACCTTAAACGGTCCAGTCCACCTGTCCTTGAGCGTACAAGGTTCCACAGGGGACATGACCCAAACTTCTTGACCAGGCTGAAGTTCGACCAGAGTGGCATTCCGATCGTACCACCACTTCATCTCTTCCTGGCTGGCCTCCAGATTTGCCTGAGCAAGATCTTTGAAGTGCCTAGTCTGGTTCCTAAAGGCCAGCACGTAACTCTATACATCCTGGGGAGGTTTCCTGGGAGATTGCTCCCAGCCTTCTTTGACCAGACTCAAAGGTCCTCTTACCGGGTGTCCATACAAAAGCTCAAAGGGGCTGAACCCTAGAGACTTCTGTGGCACCTCACGGTAAGCAAACAGCAGGCATGGCAAGAGGACGTCCCATTTACGCCTCATTGGTTCTTCAAGACCCATGAGCATGCCTTTAAGGGTTCGGTTGAATCTCTCAACCAGCCCATTACCTTGAGGGTGGTAAGGAGTGGTGAACTTGTAGGTTACCCCACACTCCTTCCACAGAGACTTCATATAATTGGAAATGAAGTTGGTGCCCCGGTCTGACACCACCTCTCTGGGGAACCCCATGCGGGAGAAAACACCCATCAGTGCCCGTCCCACCACGGGGGCCGTCACTGTTCGGAGAGGGATGGCTTCCGGGTACCGTGTGGCATGGTCCACCAAGACCAGGATGAACCTGTTGCCCAGGGCTGTCTTGGGGTCCAGGGGCCCAACAATGTCAATCCCCACCCGGTCAAAGGGGGTACTGACGACGGGAAAAGGTTGGAGGGGAGCCTTCTGCTTCCTTCCGCTTTTCCCACTTGCCTGGCAAGTTTGACAGGTTTTGCAATGGATGTCTACATCCCTTCTCATCTGAGGCCAATAAAAATGGGTGACAAGCCTGTCATAGGTCTTGTCTTGCCCCAGATGTCCAGCTAAAGGAACGTCATGAACCAAACCCAGTAGGAAGGCTCTGAAGTGCTGGGGTATCAGCAGCACACGAGCTGACCCAGGCTCAGCAGCCTTAGGCTCGCTATACAGGAGGTCATTCTCCCAGTAGACAAAATATGTCCCTGACTGATCACCTGCGGTTTGGGCTGAGGCCTGCTGCCTCATACCCACAAGAGAAGGGCACACTTTCTGTTCTGCACAAAATTCTTCCCTGGAGGGACCACCATCCTGCTGCCAGTGGGTCAGCTCGGGCAGGTCTCCCAGTTCAGCAACTTGTTCCCCTGTGGGCTCCAGGGCATCTCCCTCAGGGTCTGCCTCCTCCTGGACCACGGGAACTATGGGGGCCGGTTTCCCGCGCCTCCTGCCTCTTCTCTTCACAGCTGGGTCCTGGGCCATACTTTCAGGCTCCGGGACCCCATCAACACCCTTACTTGCTGTCATCGATCGAGTGGTTGCACACACCCACTCTGGCACACCCAACATTTTCAAATGTGTCTCTCGCTCCACCTTAGCCCAAGGGGAGTCTTCCAAATCATTGCCCAGGAGACAATCAACAGGCATGGCGGGCCTGACAGCAACCTGAAGAGTACCTGAAACTCCCCCCCCATTCAAAGGGAACCTGAGCTACCTCACACTCTTTCTGGGAGTTGTCAGCAGCTATCACAGGGTAGAATGCGTGGGGAACCACCTGCTCTCTGGACACCAAGTGACACTTGACAGCTGTCACACTCGCTCCGGTGTCTGAGAGCTTCCACTCTATGGCCATTAATGGTCACCCACTGCCTATATTTATTAGTATTACTAGGCAGAGGGGGTGGAGGGACCATTTCCATGTCTCCTAAAGAGACCAGGGACATATCTGCGGGACCCCTCCCACCAGGGGCAACCATCTCCTCCCTCCCAGGGCTACACTTGCCAACTGACGGGGGGGTGCACGTGGTGGTGCATTAGAGTCCCTCATGGGACACGGGGGATCATAAAAACGATGTCCCACCTGCTTACAAGCATAGCAGGTCATTGGGCCCCTATGAACAGGTTTACCTGTCGGGGCCCTGGCTTCTTCTCAGGGGGAGGCTGGGAACCTTTCCCTTGGTTCCCTTGGGGATTACTTTGGGGCCTTTTCTGGAACTCCCTCTGTTTACCCTTGTCCCCCCCACTCTTCTGCTGGGGACCCTGCCCACCTTTGGCTGAGTCTCCCACTGGACCCTTGTGGACCCTGGTACTGACCCAGCGGTCCGCCTCCTCAGCAAGTTTTCTAGGGTTAGATATCTTGCTATCAATAAGGTGCTGGCGCAGATCTGGAAAACAGTTATTAGACAAGTGCTCCCAAGCAAACAAATCATAAAGAGCTTCATAACTTTCCACTTTGCTGTCCTTTACCCAACCATCCATAGCTCTGCAAAAAATGACACACATTCAACCCACGTAGTACCAGGCAACTTCTTACATTCTCTAAAGGCTTGTCTGTACTTTTCTGGGGTTAGGCCATACCTCAACATTAAAGCAGCTTTCATATGAGCATAAGACATCCTATCCTCAAAAGGCATGTCCAACAGGGTATCCCTCCCCTCATTCACAAAGCGACCCCACAACCCGCTCCCCAATCCTTCTCAGGGACCCGGTGGGCCAACAATGCTAACTCATATGCTTTAAACCATTGACCAATATCCTCATTCTTCTGAAAATCTTTGATCACATCTTTGGGAAAATAAAACCTACTTTCTGCAGGCACAGATGGGACGCTGCCACCAGAGGGATTCAATTCTAAACTCTTAGCTTGGAGCTCCATTTCCCTCACCATTTTCTCACGCTCAAAAGCTAATTTTTCTCTTTCAAACTCCAACCTTTTTACCTCCATATCAGCTTCTCTTCTGCCTTTTGCATTTTCTAACTCCAACTGCCCATTTATCTTAAGTTTTGCCATTTCCATGTTGTATGCACGCTCCTTCTCCCTTTCTTCTCTTTCTTCAGGAGAAAGACCTTTAGAGGAAACACTACTACCGGGAGGAGACACGGGCCCATTCACTGGCACCTCCTCCTCCCCTTCCCCTGGCGGTACCACCACCGCATCAGAGGGATTTCTGGCCTCTAACCAGGCTTCCAATGCTTTGCGATAGTTTTCCTTAACCTTGAGGCCTGTGGTAGGGACTTTAAACTGTTTGCAAAATGATTTCAGGTCCTGTAACCTGTAGTCGTTTATCTTTGCCCTATCAAATTCCTCCACAACAACAACAGGGGTCGTGACTCCGGCATCACTCATGGTCAAAACTGGCAGTGTTAAAAAAATCAAGCTCCAGGAAAGCGGAGAACAAAAATAGAATATCCTACCAAAAATAGATTGTGGCTGCGCAATGGTCTGCTTTCACTATGTAGCGCACACTAATCACTGCACATGGGTCATAAATGCAAAGTTCAAATCCCCACCGCTGACCCACCAATGTTAGACTTGGCGGTCTCTAGTTGGCAGAGGTATACACTTCTGACAAATAGGGACTCACCTCCTCTAGTCAGGGCAAGGGGATCACACACTTAGATAACCCCTGCTCACCCCCTTGGTAGCTTGGCAAAGCAGACAGGCTTATCTCAGAGGCAGTGCGTTAAGCATTTATGACCACATACAGTAATAAAGTGAATACACTACAAATGGACACGACACAGTAGTATTATAAAAATAAGGATGTTTATATAAGGCTTAGCGCAAGACCAAATAACGACAAAAATATACCACAATCTTAATAAATACTTTTGGAAGGAAAAATAATAGGAAAAATGTATTGTTCCCATCAGAAGCCACACTGTACCGCCCTTGTTGTCATCATTTGGGATCTCCTTACCCAGGAGACAAGACGGCCGGTAAATGATTACCGTGACCGAGATGTGATGTGAGGGCAGAACAGAAGGGTATGATAGTGGCTAATGACAAAAGCAGTGTATGGTGATTGGAGTGGAAAAGTGAAGGGTGTGAGAAGTTGGCCCGATATGCAACGTTCGCTATTCTAGCGACCGCTATGTATCGTTCCAACGACCCTTATGGTGTTTGGTCGTAAGTCAACCTATAGACCAGCTATCCTAGTAGCGTGGATACGAGCAGTCTAAGGCTAAAGACTCGAGAGGGCGTGTTAAGCCAGCTGTTTACCACACATGTACCCCTTGAACACCCAGTGAAAGGACACCACACAAGTGTTATGAAAATAAACAGTATATTTATTAAGAATCACAACAGCCCTGTACTCTTTATGAGGACAGGGTACTAAGCACAAACCAAATCTCTTTAGTAAATACTTCAAGTGCACAGTTTAAAACAAGTGTCCGGGGACACGGAAAGGCAAGTCGGAAGCGAGGGACTCGGGACCCTAGAGTAAGGAGGCTATGCAGGCACCGAAATGCCGAGTTACCTAGCCACGAGGGCTGCGGCTGCACAAGTCTTACAGGCGTCGGGGTCTTCGCTGACGAGCCAGGAGCCGGAAGAAAAGGAGTTGCTGGCCGGCGACCAGTGCTGAATAGTTCGTAGGGATCCAAGCCTGGATCGGAGATTGATGAAACCTGAAAGCAGAGGGGACCAAGTTCGTACTACTAGCCAGTAGTCAGAGGGTACCAGGAAGGCACCGGTTGGCCGTCACCTCGACCAGGTGAGTGGGCGACGCTAGGCTCTGCAGTCTCTCGGACCAGGAGGCGTTGTCGGCGACCACGGTGGAGGTGCGAGCTGTCCCACGACGGATGTCGCTGTCGGTGTCTGGAGTGGACCAGGAGGGTCCGGGGTGCTTCTCGAAAAGATGGAAGCAAGGGCCAGTCTGGAGCAACCAGACCGGCAGTGTTGATTCTCGGATGTCGTCACAGAAGGACACGAGCCAACGGCTAGTGACCAGACAACGTGCTGAGCGGCGAGCAGAAGGGCCCCACGCAGATCGTGGAGATGCTGGGAGACTGCACTTCGGTGCTGGAGCGGCTCAGGGTCGGGGCTTCTCGGACCCCAGAGCACTCACCAGAGAGTTACCTCGATGGTCGTGCTGGTCTTTAAGAGCGTGCAGGTTCTGATGATGGCCGGTCCCTCGAGGTCTCGTCGCACCCACAGATCACAGCTGAGCTGATGACGTGGGTAGAGGTCAGAGGTGCCAGGGAAGCCGGTTCTCGTCGAGCTGGGCCGTCGGATTCCTTGAGGAAGGACTTACAGCAAACCGCAGAGTTCTTAGATGGTGCCCGCTGATGCAGGGTGACTACTCCTTAGCCACAAGGGAGAAATCTTGAGAAGAGTCTTGAAGGTCCTTTCGTAGAAAGTAGTTCTTGATTCAAAGATGATCTAATTTGGAAGGGTCCCCGCTCTGGCCTTTATCCTAAAGAAAGGGGTGGGTACATGACTAGGTCCTGCCCTAAGGGTGGGACCAGGAAGGGGGGTAGTTACGCCCCTCTCCCCCTGCCGGGCTTTCCCCAGGCCAGGGCTGTCGCCCCTGGAACTGGTTCTAACCGGCAGATGCGTAGTGAGCACCGGGGTGCCACTCCGCAGTCACCTTCTCGCCAAAGCCCTACCTACCCAGAATACACAAACCCTGTCTGGGACGGTGCGAACACCGCCCTCGACAGGAAACCCTTTGTCCAAGCGCTCCTCGCTGGAAGGACTCCCAGCAGCAGGAGGTCAGACTCGTGTCTGTGGTGGCAGCATCCATTTTGTGGAGCTGAGGCTTCAGTTAACTTTAACCGGGGTTCACAGTTACGTGCATGTCGTGTCCCTCTAGAAGGGTGGAATGCTAACCTCGTCGCCAGAATTGATGAGAGGGCAGCACCCCGATTCGTATGACACCTTACTCGACATGCCTTGATAACGCGACACCGAAGTTACCGATGTGGTACGCGTTATCATGGAACAGCCATTGGGTCTTGATTCCGCAAGCTGCAACCGGGCTCGGCTCGGGCCTGAACCTAGGTCACACGAGCCCACGCACTCTGCCTTCAGGATTGTTAAGGCCTGCCATAGGAGTGACTGATAGGAACTCGAGTGTCCATTGTATGGTTAGATATAGAGCTACTATACCTAAAGCAAAGGGTGATTACACGACTTCGCCCCAGCTGTCATGCAGCCAGTTGTGTCAGATTTAGGAGGCCAGCCAGGGGTGGCATAATACATGCTGCAGCCCCTGGCGGCCCTGGGTACACCTATGCCCTGGGTTACAGGGTCTGATAAGGTGGCCCAGTACCAATTGGTAAATGCACCTAGGGCACATCTCGTAATTTAGAGAGAGAACAGCCAGGCTGTGGGTCTGATTGGCAGGCCCACAGCCAGAGAAAGTCGTAAACCAGTGAAACAAAAGCAAAAAATCTGGGTGATCATAGGATTGCAGACCCTACTCTCCTACATGACCCCCCCCCCCAAACGTCGGAACAACTAGCTAACCTTGACCAGGTGAGTCTTCTTGTTCTAAGTGGAAATATCTGGAGAGCCCATCGGCATTGCCATGATCAGTACCAGGTCTGTGTTCCACTGTGAAGTCCATCCCCTGTAGGGAAATGGACCACCTAAGCAGTTTGGGGTTTTCACCCTTCATCTGATTTAGCCACAAGAGGGGCTTATGGTCGGTCTGAATCTTGAAGTGAGTGCCAAACAAGTATGGCCTCAGCTTCTTCAGGGCCCAAACCACAGCAAAGGCCTCCCTCTCAATAGCTGACCAATTTTTCTCTCTAGGGGTCAGCCGTCTGCTTATAAAAGCAATGGGCTGGTCTTGACCATCAAAATTCAGTTGAGAAAGAACAGCTCCCACACCCAACTCAGAAGCATCTGTTTGGACAATGAATGGTTTGGAGTAGTCCGGACTCTTGAGGATAGGCGCCGTGCACATGGCCTGCTTTAGGTCATCGAATGCTTTTTGACAGCTCGCTGTCCACTGAACCTTTTTTGGCATTTTCTTACTTGTCAGTTCATTTAATGGTGTCACGATGGAACCATAGTTCCTGACAAACTTCCTGTAGTAACCAGTCAGGCCCAAGAAAGCTCGAACCTGAGTCTGGGTGGTTGGAGGAGCCCAGTCCCTGATTGACTGTATCTTGCTCTCCAGTGGCTGAACCTGACCTCCACCTACAAGGTGGCCCAGGTATACAACCTGTGTCTGCCCTATCTGGCACTTGGTGGCCTTGATAGTGAGGCCTGCCGCTTGCAGCGCCTCCAATGTCTTCCGCAGGTAGACCAGGTGATCCTCCCAGGTGGAGCTAAAGACAGCAATATCGTCAAGATACGCCGCACAGAAGTCATCCAGCCCAGTAAGGACGTGATTCACCAACCGTTGGAAGGTGGCAGGTGCATTTTTCAGACCAAAGGGCATCACCACAAACTGATAATGCCCACCAGGGGTTGAAAATGCGGTTTTAGGCTTGGCGTCCTCAGCTAACCTGATTTGCCAATACCCAGCTGTCAGGTCAAACGTACTTAAGTAGTTGGCCGAGGCCAGCCTATCAATAAGCTCGTCTGCCCTTGGTATTGGGTGGGCGTCAGTCTTAGTGACTGCATTGAGACCCCTGTAGTCTACGCAGAACCTCATCTCTCTCTTACCACCCTGGGTGTGAGGTTTCGGCACTAGAACTACGGGACTAGCCCAAGGGCTATCCGAGGGTTCAATGACTCCCAGCTCCAACATTTTCTGCACTTCACTTTTGATGCAGTCTCTAACGTGATCAGGCTGCCTGTAGATTTTACTCTTTACGGGCAAGCTGTCACCAGTGTCGACCTCATGGGTGCACCAATCGGTCTGACTGGGTGTCAGAGAGAACAGATGTCGGAACGACTGAAGAACCTGTTTACAGTCGCTCTGTTGATGTTCGGAGAGGCTGCCACAAAAGACAACACCATCTACCGAGCCATCGTCAGGATTCTGAGAGAGCAGGTCGGGGAGAGGGTCACTCTCCTCTTCCTGTCCCTCATCTAGGGCCATGAGCAAACTCATGTCCTTCCTGTCGACATATGTTTTTAGCCTGTTGACATGAAGCACCCTGTGGGGGCTCCGGGGAGTTCCCAGGTCGACCAGGTAGGTGACCTCTCCCTTTTTCTCCAGGATGGTGTGGGGCCCGGACCATTTGTCCTTGAGTGCTGCTGGGGCCACTGGCTCCAACACCCACACCTTCTGTCCGGGCTGGTAAACAGTCAAGACAGCCTTTTGGTCATGCCAAACTTTTTGGAGTTCTTGGCTGGCCTTAAGGTTTTCGGATGCCTTCTCCATGTATTCAGCCATCCGCGAGCGGAGGCCGAGCACATAGTCCACTATGTTGGTTGCAGGCTTTTTGAGAGGTCTCTCCCATCCTTCCTTCACCAAACACAGGGGTCCTCTTACAGGATGCCCGTACAAAAGTTCAAAAGGGCTGTAGCCAACCCCCTTCTGTGGGACTTCTCTGTAGGCGAACAAGAGGCAGGGGATCAGGACGTCCCATCTTCGCCGAAGCTTTTCCGGTAGTCCATGAATCATCCCTTTTAGGGTCCTGTTGAATCTCTCAACAAGCCCATTGCATTGTGGATGATAGGGTGTAGTGAACTTGTAGTTGACACCACATTCCTTCCACATAGCAGTTAAGTAGCTCGACATAAAGTTTGCACCTCTGTCGGAGACGACCTCCTTAGGGAAGCCCACTCTGGAGAACACTCCAACTAGGGCTCTTGCCACAACAGGTGCTGTAGTGGTCCTAAGGGGAATAGCTTCAGGATACCTGGTGGCATGATCCACTACCACCAGTATAAACTTGTGCCCTGATGCTGTCGGTGGTTCCATGGGACCGACGATGTCGATCCCCACCCGTTCAAAGGGCACCCCCACCACAGGCATTGGTATAAGGGGGGCCTTTGTCGTGCCACCTGACTTACCACTGGCTTGGCAAGTGACACAGGAGCGGCAAAACTCCTTGGTATCTTCGTTCATGTGAGGCCAGTGAAAGTGCGAGACAAGCCTGTCCCACGTTTTCGTCTGGCCTAAGTGACCTGCTAAGGGAATCTCGTGGGCCAAGGTAAGTAGGAAACCACGCTGAGACAAGGGGACGACCAGCCTCCTGGTCATGCCAGGCTTGGGGTCTCTTGACTCAGTGTACAGGAGTCCATCTTCCCAGTATACCTTGTGGGTACCTGTGGCGTTCCCAGCAGCCTCAGCAGCAGCCTGCTGTCTGAGGGGTTCAAGAGAAGGGCAGTCTAACTGGTCCTTCCCCAGATCTTCCCTTGAGGGTCCCCCTGAGCCCAAGAATTCAACTTGATCAAGTTCGAACTCTCTCGGCTCAGTTTCCCTCAATTCCTGTAGGTCAGCCTCCTCTGAGACTTGATCCTCGACCTGGGGCAAGGGGGAAGGCGCAGCCTTAACCCTACTGCTCTTTTTCTTGGGAGGTGTCTGGTCCGTTGTTCCAGGATCCAGCACCTGTTCAGTGGGGCATCTCCTGACCTGTGACCTAGTCACAGCGAACACATGTGCTGGCAACCCTAACATTTCCATGTGAGTCCGGTGCTCCACTTCTGACCATTGTGACGACTCCAAATCATTGCCCAACAAACAATCCACTGGGAGGTCTGGACTAACTACAACCTTCTTTTGGCCAGTTACCCCTCCCCAGGAGAAAGCTACAATTGCCACACTGTGATTGGTAGTGACATTGCTTGCATTGGTCACCAGGAATTCTGTACCTGGCATGATCTGTCCAGGGTCCACAAAGTTAGGCGTCACCATGGTGACGCTGGCACAAGTGTCCCTATAGGCCTGAGCCATCTTTCCATTTATGAAAGGCGTCTGTCTGTATTTGCCCAAGGTATTGGGGCTTACGTCAGGGGACACGTCCACGTCCCCTGTACTGACAAGGACAGCCTGAGTGAGCGTGCCAACTAAGTTGTCACGCCCCTCAGAACCCAGGGTTAACCCTACTAAACCCTTGGGAGGCGCACTACCACTGCTGTCTGTACTAGGGGGCACAGGTGCCTTAGGGGCTGCAGTGGCAGGAGTCTGCCCTCCTCCTTTCTTGGTGCACTCACTAAACCAGTGAGATTTACTTTTACAGTACTGGCACCATCGTTTGGATTGGCCTTCTTTCTTCTTTTGGGGAGCCTGACCCCCACCCTCTTTGGGTTGTTGGGGACCTGTCGAAGACTTCTGGTCATTTTGTTCCCCTTTAGAATCTTTACCCTTTTGGTCTGCTTTCTTCTGACCACCTTGATTCTGGCCCTGGTTCTGTTTAACTCTCGTACGAACCCATTTGTCTGCCTTCTGCCCCAATTCTTGAGGAGAGGTCAGATCCGAGTCGACAAGATGCTGATGCAACAACTGGTTCTGACAATTGTTTAAAATTTGTTCTCTCATCATCAAATTGTACAATCCTTTGTAATCAGTAACCTTACTGCCCAGCAACCAGCCCTCAAAAGCCTTAGTGGCACAATCGACAAAATCAGACCAGTCTTGAGCCTGCGTTTTCTGGGTATCCCTGAACAGCACCCTGTACTGCTCAGTGGTTAGGCCGAACCCTTCAACGAGTGTATTCTTCAAGACTTGGTAATTGTTAGCGTCCTCTACCCTTGTGGTGAGGAGCTTGTCTCTTCCTTTACCTTCAAAGGAGAGCCACAAGATAGCTGCCCACTGACTCTGGGGAACACCTTGCACAGTGCAGGCCCTCTCCAAAGCAGTAATCCATTTGTGGATGTCGTCCCCTTGTTTAAAGGGGGGCACTATCTTCCCAAGGTGTTTCGTATCGAAACTCTTTTCCCTATTACTAGGTACATTGCTGCCACCAGTGGGGACTGCCCCACTTAACTGTTGCTCTCTAGCAAAAGCAAGCTTTTCTTTGGCCAGGGCAAGTTCTTCCCTTTCGATCCTCAGATTAGCTTCGTACACTCTCCTCTGAGGGGACGTCATCCCTCTTTGAGAAGAGTTGCGAGAGCCATTGGTTCGAAGGGATCTGTTAGAGCCTCTGGATAGAGACCTAACTCGTCCATTCCCAATGTTAAGCGCACCTGACAGTAGCGCCGGGGGTCCCCCAGTACCACTATCATGTCTGCTTAAGTTGGACCGTGTCAGTCTGACGACTTCTACCTGTCCCTTATCTGCCTCGTCCCCAGAGAGATCCTCATCCTCATCCTCCTCGTCATCTTCGTTCTCAGTTGCGAGGTGAATGAGGTCAGGATCGTCCCGGGTTCCCTCGAGGGGAGGCATGCCTCCTTCTGGATTAGAAGGGCTAAGAAGCTTCTCAGCCTTTCTGGCATCATAAGTCTCTAGGAGACCAATCAGAAAGGAGGTGGTGGGGTTAGCCCCTTGCTTAATCTTCCTAGAGGTACATACTTGTCGTAACTCATGGAAGTTAAGCGCAGTATATCTTGACGGGATGACCTGTGGAGGGTCAACTGACACAAGGGGAGACTCAGAGTTTCCACCTTTGTCCGACATACTGGTTCTAGTGTGGTGTAAGTGATGCACCTACCTACACTATGTGTTTACCTACTTTTCCCTTGCTAAGAGCTGTAGCCAAGGTGTGCTAAGCCTTGAGGAGCTACAACAGCTGGTTCAGTAGAACTCAGAGTATTCTAAGCTTTAGTTATATGTACTAACAGTACTTGTGCGATCTTTCAACAAGATATTCTTAGGATACGTGTGGTAAAACAACAGCAAGCTCAAATCCCACCGCTGCCACCAATGTGAGAAGTTGGCCCGATATGCAACGTTCGCTATTCTAGCGACCGCTATGTATCGTTCCAACGACCCTTATGGTGTTTGGTCGTAAGTCAACCTATAGACCAGCTATCCTAGTAGCGTGGATACGAGCAGTCTAAGGCTAAAGACTCGAGAGGGCGTGTTAAGCCAGCTGTTTACCACACATGTACCCCTTGAACACCCAGTGAAAGGACACCACACAAGTGTTATGAAAATAAACAGTATATTTATTAAGAATCACAACAGCCCTGTACTCTTTATGAGGACAGGGTACTAAGCACAAACCAAATCTCTTTAGTAAATACTTCAAGTGCACAGTTTAAAACAAGTGTCCGGGGACACGGAAAGGTTAAGGCAAGTCGGAAGCGAGGGACTCGGGACCCTAGAGTAAGGAGGCTATGCAGGCACCGAAATGCCGAGTTACCTAGCCACGAGGGCTGCGGCTGCACAAGTCTTACAGGCGTCGGGGTCTTCGCTGACGAGCCAGGAGCCGGAAGAAAAGGAGTTGCTGGCCGGCGACCAGTGCTGAATAGTTCGTAGGGATCCAAGCCTGGATCGGAGATTGATGAAACCTGAAAGCAGAGGGGACCAAGTTCGTACTACTAGCCAGTAGTCAGAGGGTACCAGGAAGGCACCGGTTGGCCGTCACCTCGACCAGGTGAGTGGGCGACGCTAGGCTCTGCAGTCTCTCGGACCAGGAGGCGTTGTCGGCGACCACGGTGGAGGTGCGAGCTGTCCCACGACGGATGTCGCTGTCGGCGTCTGGAGTGGACCAGGAGGGTTCGGGGTGCTTCTCGAAAAGATGGAAGCAAGGGCCAGTCTGGAGCAACCAGACCGGCAGTGTTGATTCTCGGATGTCGTCACAGAAGGACACGAGCCAACGGCTAGTGACCAGACAACGTGCTGAGCGGCGAGCAGAGTGGCCCCACGCAGATCGTGGAGATGCTGGGAGACTGCACTTCGGTGCTGGAGCGGCTCAGGGTCGGGGCTTCTCGGACCCCAGAGCACTCACCAGAGAGTTACCTCGATGGTCGTGCTGGTCTTTAAGAGCGTGCAGGTTCTGATGATGGCCGGTCCCTCGAGGTCTCGTCGCACCCACAGATCACAGCTGAGCTGATGACGTGGGTAGAGGTCAGAGGTGCCAGGGAAGCCGGTTCTCGTCGAGCTGGGCCGTCGGATTCCTTGAGGAAGGACTTACAGCAAACCGCAGAGTTCTTAGATGGTGCCCGCTGATGCAGGGTGACTACTCCTTAGCCACAAGGGAGAAATCTTGAGAAGAGTCTTGAAGGTCCTTTCGTAGAAAGTAGTTCTTGATTCAAAGATGATCTAATTTGGAAGGGTCCCCGCTCCGGCCTTTATCCTAAAGAAAGGGGTGGGTACATGACTAGGTCCTGCCCTAAGGGTGGGACCAGGAAGGGGGGTAGTTACGCCCCTCTCCCCCTGCCGGGCTTTCCCCAGGCCAGGGCTGTCGCCCCTGGAACTGGTTCTAACCGGCAGATGCGTAGTGAGCACCGGGGTGCCACTCCGCAGTCACCTTCTCGCCAAAGCCCTACCTACCCAGAATACACAAACCCTGTCTGGGACGGTGCGAACACCGCCCTCGACAGGAAACCCTTTGTCCAAGCGCTCCTCGCTGGAAGGACTCCCAGCAGCAGGAGGTCAGACTCGTGTCTGTGGTGGCAGCATCCATTTTGTGGAGCTGAGGCTTCAGTTAACTTTAACCGGGGTTCACAGTTACGTGCATGTCGTGTCCCTCTAGAAGGGTGGAATGCTAACCTCGTCGCCAGAATTGATTAGAGGGCAGCACCCCGATTCGTATGACACCTTACTCGACATGCCTTGATAACGCGACACCGAAGTTACCGATGTGGTACGCGTTATCATGGAACAGCCATTGGGTCTTGATTCCGCAAGCTGCAACCGGGCTCGGCTCGGGCCTGAACCTAGCTCACACGAGCCCACGCACTCTGCCTTCAGGATTGTTAAGGCCTGCCATAGGAGTGACTGATAGGAACTCGAGTGTCCATTGTATGGTTAGATATAGAGCTACTATACCTAAAGCAAAGGGTGATTACACGACTTCGCCCCAGCTGTCATGCAGCCAGTTGTGTCAGATTTAGGAGGCCAGCCAGGGGTGGCATAATACATGCTGCAGCCCCTGGCGGCCCTGGGTACACCTATGCCCTGGGTTACAGGGTCTGATAAGGTGGCCCAGTACCAATTGGTAAATGCACCTAGGGCACATCTCGTAATTTAGAGAGAGAACAGCCAGGCTGTGGGTCTGATTGGCAGGCCCACAGCCAGAGAAAGTCGTAAACCAGTGAAACAAAAGCAAAAAATCTGGGTGATCATAGGATTGCAGACCCTACTCTCCTACAAAGGGTAATTATAAAATTAGGTGAATTGGGTGGAAAAAAAGGAATTTTATTAATATCCCCCAATCCCTAAGATTAAAAGGCAGGTGTGGGTGCAGGTTTTAAATAATAACCGCACGTAATGGTGGTCGACATGTTTCTGCATTTCACAAGAAAAGATTTTCTAATGCATTCCTCAGGACCTAAAAAGATACACTACTGCTTTGTAAATATAAATAAGATAAATAATAAAGATATCACCTGGACATCCAGGCGTACTCAACCGTATACTGTCAGTGCATAATGGTAAGGGATCCAACATGTAAAACAAACAGACAAACAAACGGAGAAACAAATAGGACACTTAATGTTATACACATTGTTTCTGTTTGTAATCATAATGACATTGCAATATGTTCATTCATACTAGGACATCATCTCAAGTATACACTCACCCTTATGTGTAGGTTGAGAGGCTTCACCCCACCTGGCTGCAGCGCAGGTAAAAGGAGCACCGCTCTGGGAATAATCATATTGTATTTGCAGAGCGGTTAGTTATGTGACACTAGACAAAACAAAGTGAAAATAGAGTGTACTTCGAGACAAGAGGTAGTCTAGACCTCTTATAAAATCAAGTGGTGACCAGGCTAGGCGTGACCGCCGTAATCTATCACAGTCAGTGGGGATGACCACCCAGCGTTGGTATCTTTTGAGTCTATCGCATTATGTATAAGGGCGAGATAAAGTACTCACTGAGCGCTCAGAACGGGCGTAAGAATGAGTCGCTCTAATGATTTGCCCAACATTCGTTAGTCGTGGGCTTATTAACACGGAGAGGGATGGATAACATCACAGGAAGGACAGTATCTGGTAACAAAACACCCTACGATTCCATACTTCTACTGCCTCCCTAAAGTGCATAAGCCACTAAGGCCACCACCCGGTAGGCCTATTATTTCAGGCATTGGGTCGGTATTAGAACCCCTCTCGACCTTTGTCGATCACTTTCTTAACCCAATGGTTAAAGCAATGCCTACCTTTCTCCAAGACACTAAAGATGTCCTAAGACTCCTTCCAACGATACAATATAACATCGAAACTGACATCCTAGTATCGTTCGATGTTGAGTCCCTTTACACATCGATCCCCCAAACTGAGACCTTAGAAGTAGTGGGTACACTTCTGGAGCAGAATAACCATCAATCCATTACTCCAATACCCTTCATCATGCATTTAGCAGAAATTGCTATGAAGGAAAACTACTTCCGCTTTGAGGACACATTCTACCTGCAAACGTCCGGGACCAGCATGGGCAGTGTTTTCGCGCCGAGCCTGGCGTACTTGTACGTGCACCATTTTGAACAACAAAATGTCCTAGCAACCACCAATCCATATCTATCATCAATATATATATGGAAACGCTATATTGATGACATCCTGGTGGTGTGGCGTGGCACGGAAGAAAATCTCATGTCATTTCACGGTTGGTTGAACGGCAAGAATGCATATCTTAAGTTCACCATTGAGCACAGCAGAACATCTCTGGCTTTCCTTGACCTGAAGTTGAACGCAACTCCCACCGGCATTGAATCGGAGCTATATCGCAAACCCATGGCCAAGAACGCACTTTTGCGATACGACAGCTGCCATCCGCGAGCCCTGAGAGACAACCTACTTTTTGGTCAGTTTCTCAGGGTACAGAGGAACTGCTCCAAAAAGGAATCCTTTGAGGTGCACTCCAGAAATTTGGAGGCTCAACTGAAGGAGAAACAATACCCCAAGAAAATCATCCGCCGGTCAAAAAAGAGGGCCTCAAATAACAACAGGGAGGCCCTACTTGAAGTCCACCCTCCTAAGGAGAAAACGGATTGTATTGCTTTCGTTAACACCTTCAACAGCCGATCAAACCAGTTGCAAAAAATCATAAGGAAACACTGGTCTATCCTCAAAACCGGAGGTGACGACATCCCCCAGCCCATGTTTGCCTACAAGAGAGGACCAAACTTAAAAGATCAACTGGTCCACACACGCCCACGCAGTAAGGAGGTGAGACAAGTGGGTACCCTATGGGACCTACCACCCGTGGTGGGACACCATCCGTGCGGGAGTTGCACTGTCTGTCCCCAGACCAACAAGTCCACTGAGATTGACATCGGCACTAACCGCCCATGGACACAAAACAAGTTCACGAATTGCAACAGTAGTAACTTGATTTACTTGATCAAATGCCCATGCCAATTACAGTACGTCGGCATGACAACCAGAAAGATACGGACACGTATCCAAGAACACAAAAGCACAGTGCGGTGCCGGAAACAAGCTACCCGACTCACCGCACACTTTCTGGAGAAGGGTCATGGTCCTGAAGAGTTTTACTGGACAGTCCTTGAGCAACCGCACATCCCTGATTCATGTGCGGATGTCAGCCGGTTCTTGTTTAAAATCGAACAAAAATGGGTGTACCGCCTTAACAGCGACAAGGAGGGCCTCAATGAGCCTATACCCTGGATGTCTCTCTGAATGGTGCCCTGTATAATGTCCCTCTGAATGGTGCCCTGTATAATGTCACTATGCATCGTCCACTAATACTTGTCAGAAAGCCATCTAGCACCCACGCTCCAGTATGCATACACTTTGATACTAATGCCGCGGAAGTTGTGATCTTAAATACCACGGAGTGTGTTTTAAGCAATGTACATATATACACACTGTTGTGCAGCTTTAGAGCATATTTTTTCCATCGATTAGAGGCTGAAATGGGTAGTGAACTACATCTCCCATAATCCTAAGCATCACGTGACTGCTTTTGTCACGTGATGTCTGAAGAATTACAACCATACAAAACATTACCTCACTCCGCGATCGGCGCCCCCCCAAGCAGTACTGAAGACTGCCCGGAGACACCGACGGAGAGGTGAGTGAACGCGGCGCGAACTGCTTTTTCAATGCGTGCGGCGTTTGTTCTTTCCCTGCGCAGATACGGAGCAACACACGCCGCTAGAGGCCACTCCGCTCTCAAAGATACAAAGTGTTGCAGGTATCGCATTGACTTCGTATTGCTTGTGCGCTTTTAAATAATGCTCACACGGAGCGTTTTCCATGCATAACAGTTCTCCGTGTTAATAAGCCCACGACTAACGAATGTTGGGCAAATCATTAGAGCGACTCATTCTTACGCCCGTTCTGAGCGCTCAGTGAGTACTTTATCTCGCCCTTATACATAATGCGATAGACTCAAAAGATACCAACGCTGGGTGGTCATCCCCACTGACTGTGATAGATTACGGCGGTCACGCCTAGCCTGGTCACCACTTGATTTTATAAGAGGTCTAGACTACCTCTCGTCTCGAAGTACACTCTATTTTCACTTTGTTTTGTCTAGTGTCACATAACTAACCGCTCTGCAAATACAATATGATTATTCCCAGAGCGGTGCTCCTTTTACCTGCGCTGCAGCCAGGTGGGGTGAAGCCTCTCAACCTACACATAAGGGTGAGTGTATACTTGAGATGATGTCCTAGTATGAATGAACATATTGCAATGTCATTATGATTACAAACAGAAACAATGTGTATAACATTAAGTGTCCTATTTGTTTCTCCGTTTGTTTGTCTGTTTGTTTTACATGTTGGATCCCTTACCATTATGCACTGACAGTATACGGTTGAGTACGCCTGGATGTCCAGGTGATATCTTTATTATTTATCTTATTTATATTTACAAAGCAGTAGTGTATCTTTTTAGGTCCTGAGGAATGCATTAGAAAATCTTTTCTTGTGAAATGCAGAAACATGTCGACCACCATTACGTGCGGTTATTATTTAAAACCTGCACCCACACCTGCCTTTTAATCTTAGGGATTGGGGGATATTAATAAAATTCCTTTTTTTCCACCCAATTCACCTAATTTTATAATTACCCTTCACTTTTCCACTCCAATCACCATACACTGCTTTTGTCATTAGCCACTATCATACCCTTCTGTTCTGCCCTCACATCACATCTCGGTCACGGTAATCATTTACCGGCCGTCTTGTCTCCTGGGTAAGGAGATCCCAAATGATGACAACAAGGGCGGTACAGTGTGGCTTCTGATGGGAACAATACATTTTTCTCCATGTACTCTTGAGTCTTGACTTGACCGTTCACTAACTATTATTTCTCACTGATACTGTCTTGCATGCATCTGGTGTAGTGGTCCTTCCTGCTAGACTTACTGACTCTCTCTTTTTGACCCCCAGATATTATTTGTTGTTGTACATTGAGTCCGGGGCTTATATCTGGTTGGTCGGTAAACCTGCCCTTAGACCCTCCCTAACTTTTTGTTGAACAGGAAAAATAATAGTTCAAGTGTAGTTTCTTCTTAGCACAAAGTCTTTAGTAACAAAAGCAACTCTTCTTCTTTAAAACACAGTTCTTGGCAACAATGTAACCCACACGGGAGTCACACGACGTCGAGGCAAAGTTAATCCAAAGGTTCGGCGTCGACTGCGAGGAGCGCTACGTCGAGCCCGGAGTCGCACAGACCCCCACAACACAGTACCTTGGAAAAGCGAAGCACACGATGATCAGCGGCGTCGAGATGTCCGGCGTCGCGTCTTCGGCGTCGATCCGGCCTCGGAGTCTGGGCGACCTCCAGCGGTGTCGACAGATGTCAGGCAGGAGCAGCGCTCACGAGGCAAAGCAGGATACGGCGTCGTCGTCGATGTCAATGATGATGTTGCAAGAGTGAGCAGCGCTCACGGCGTCGAGAGGGCTCGGAGTCGATGCGATCAGCGGCTGTGCAGACACGGGGTCACTTGGAGCTGGAGCCGAACTCACTACTCACTGGCGTCGATCGGGCCCGGCGGCCGGCGTCGAGGAAGCGGTACACTGGAGCCGTTACTCACGATGTCGAGCTGGATTCGGCGGCGTCCGTCGGCTCAAGACTGCTGGATTCTTTCAGAGGTGCTGGATTTTCAGGTTCCAGCAACAAGCACTTTTAGCAAATAAATGAAGTCCTTTAGCCCTGTGACTTCAACAGGAGGCTGGCACTCTTCTAGCCCTTGGAGATTTTCTTTAGCAAAGTTTGAGAGTACACACACAGTTCCTTGTTGGACAGGCCTCATGGAAGGCCCGATCCCTCCCCGCATGGCGAGTCGCAGACCCCTGCACCTCCTGGGTCCCGGACAAGAACCACCCCCGCAACCCGCCTGGACAACCCACGGCCCTTCCCCGACGGCCCCCTGGCTCCTGAACACCACCGTATCGGCTGGCCCGGGTCCCTTCCAGAACCCCAGCCGCCATTTTTGGACACTACATGACCAGGCCTCGTGGCCTCGGGCCCAGCCAGGCCCCAACATCGAGGCACCACCATCCACCCAGGGGGTAAAGAGACCACTTGGCAGGTCAATGGAAGGCGGAGTGTCGATGGCTCCCCTCCGCCAGGTTTCGATCGCCCCAGCCTCCCTGGGCGCTGGCTCCACCCCCCTGCTGGGTGTCTGGACTCCCTCATCCCGGACCTCCCGACCTCCAAGTGCGAGAGTCCGGACATCAAAGGACGCCAGACCTATAACTGGGGCAGCTCCAGAGCAGGAAGTCAGTTGTATCCTGGAGTCGAGAGACACCGAGACGAACTCATCCTTGAAGGCCTGCTGGCGCTTCCGCGGCTCATCCTTTCGTGAACCATCTTGAAGGCCTGCTGGCGCTGCCGTGGCCCCTCCTTTCGTGAACCATCTTGAAGGCCTGCTGGCGCTGCCGCGGCCCCTCCTTTCGTGAACCATCTTGAAGGCCTGCTGGCGCTGCCGCGGCCCCTCCTTTCGTGAACCATCTTGAAGGCCTGCTGGCGCTGCCGCTGCCCCTCCTTTCGTGAACCATCTTGAAGGCCTGCTGGCGCTGCCGCGGCCCCTACTTGCGAATCTACCAGCTCGAGGATTGTGAGCTCTACACCGGCTGTCCCCGGACCTGTCCGGTACTGAGACTGTCCCGCTACCCTTTTCCCAAAGAGACTAGAATTGACAGGATCCTTGTATCCTGGTCCTGCTGTACCGTAAGTTACCTTGCCTAAAGATACCTATAAAAGTGTGCAGAACTCATCTCTGTGTGGTGTCTATCTATGGGGGGGAAGTTACTTGTCTGTACGATCACCGGAGAGGGCCCTCCCCAGGAGGCCTCTCCCCCTTTACTCGGCCGACCCTCCAGGTCCCCGTCTAACATTCCTCTCTCCTGGTTCCTTGGCAAAAATAAAGAAGCAACTGCAGTATTCCCCCCAGCAAACAGCACTCTGGCAGAAGGGGTAGGCAAGTCCTTGGATCAGCAG
This sequence comes from Lissotriton vulgaris, assembly GCF_964263255.1. Taxonomy (NCBI): domain Eukaryota; kingdom Metazoa; phylum Chordata; class Amphibia; order Caudata; family Salamandridae; genus Lissotriton; species Lissotriton vulgaris. The sequence goes on along the minus strand of NW_028240611.1, from coordinate 1,231,529 downwards.
GCTTCTTGTCCTTGGTTCAGGGTTCCTTGTCAGAAGTGATCTAAAGTCTTGGTTCAGGGGTCCTTCTCTTATACCCCTTTTTGGCTTTGATCCCTTTGTCCATGCAGGGGAATTCCCCTCATCCTGGGTTTGTTGTGGGTGTAGCCAGGCAGAGGCACCTGGCCTATTCACTGTGCAGGGCTGGGTCCTCAGACGCCCAGCAGGAGGTGGAGCCAGCATTGTCACTGGCAGGAGCAGAGCTATCGGCCTCCTGGTAGGAGGTAGGGCTAGGATCATCCCTGGCAGGCACAGAACCATCAGTCGCCTGGCAGGAGGTGGAGCCAGCATTGTATCAGGCAGGGCAGGCTATCAGCAACTACTCTCCCCCTACCCTCAACGCAAATGTCCCACTCATCCCACACTGACTCATTCAGACCTCTGGAGCCACCCAGCTCCTGTCACACACACACCAAACCAGCAGAAACCAGAAATAGTTAGACAAGAAAATAGCCACTTTCTAAAAGTGCTATTTTCAAACCCAGAGTCCAAAAACCATCCACACAAACGGATGCGTTATTAAACCCCGAGATCAGGGATACCAAACTCGACATTGCACCATGCTCCCCGAGCCAGCTAGGATTATAGCATTAATAACCCCGGCAGTCCATTCTAACTAAGGGAGAGCAGGTAACCTCACAATAGTGAAAAACGAATATGGCTGTAATTCACTATTAGGACATGCCAACTTGGTCAGGCTTGTCCTACCTTATACTTAAAATGCACCCTGCCCGTGGGCCTACCATAGGGGTGACTAACATGAAGTTAAGGGAAGGTTTAGGGACTGGCAAGTAGGTGTACTTGCGCAGTCTGCGTGACAGTACCAGACTGCACGCAGGTCTAGCAATGGCAGACCTGTAGACATACTTTTACTAGGCCGCTCTTGTGGGTGGCACAACACGTGCTGCAGGCCCACGAGCAGCATTTGTATTTACAAGCCCTGGCACTCCTGGTGCACTAGACTAGGGACTGACAGTAAACCAAATAAGCCAAACATGGAATTCAATCAATACAGTAATTTTACATAGGGAGCACTTGCACTGTGGCACTGATCAGCAGTGGCACAGTGCCCAAAGCAGTATACCAGCAAAAACATCGTAAACAGAGGAGACAAACAGAAAAAAATGGAGGAGAGACTCAGGCCAATGATGTCAGGTATAACACTCCCAATCAGGTTTCAGGAACAAACAAAGCACCAAAACTGCCCTTCTCGCCGCAACAGACTACATCCGCTCCCTCCTCGACATAGGATAAACTGCGGCCCTCATTCTCCTGGACCTCTCCGCTGCCTTCGACATTGTCTTACACCGCACCCTAGCCTGCAGACTCCATGACGCAGGTATCTGGAACAAGGCCCTCGACTGGATCCGCTCATCCTCTGTGGCAGAACGCAGCGGGTCAGACTCCCCCCTTTTCTCTCGGAACCCACAGCGACCAGTCCCACAAGGATCCTCCATCAGCCCCACCCTGTTCAACGTCTACATGGCCCCGCTCGCATCCATCACCAGATCACACTGACTCAACATCGTACGGTACGCCGACGACACCCAACTCATCATTTCCCTATCCAATGATCCCAACATCGCCAAACACATCTTTCAAAAAGGAATGTAAGCAGTCGTCAAGTAGATGAAGAACAGCTGTCTACAACTAAACACAAACAAAACCGAAATATTCAACATGGGCCACACCCCGGCGCCTGGAACGACACCTGGTGGCCCCCTGCCCTGGGGAACCCACACTCCCCCACGCGCGATCAGCGCCATCACCTTCTCCTGCTACCACTCCCTCCACCTCCTCTGAAAGACCTTCAAATGGATTTCCCTTGAACACAGGAAAACAGTCACCCACGCCCTCATCAGCAGCAGACTGGACTACTTCAACGCACTATACACCGGTATCAACAACCACCTCACCTGCAAACTCTAGAGCATCCAGAACGCTGCCGCCAGGCTAGTACTCAAACGACTGCACCACTCCCACACCAGCCAACACCTACGGACACCACACTGACTCCCCATCAGGAAGAGAATCACCTTCAAACTCCTCTCCCACGCCCACAAAGCCCTCCACAACACCAGACTGGCCTACATGAACCACCACCTCTCGTTCCACGCACCCCAAAGATCCCTCCGTTCATCCCAGCTCTCTTGCAACAGTACCACCCATCACGAAGACCAGAACAGGAGGACACTCCTTCCTCACGGCCAAGGCATGGAACAGCGTCCCTCTCCACCTCCAAAAGACACCATCATTTGCCAAGTTCTTGAGGGGACTCAAGACCTGGCTCTTCGACGACGCACTGTAACACCCTGAAGCCGCGCACCTACAAGGCACCTGCGACCCTTTCGGGTGAGTTGTCGCTCTTAACAAACCAGCGATTGATTGATTGACGGATGGCTATTCCTTGCAGTGCAGTGATGTTGTCTACGGTAGGCTGGTCACTCCTTGCAGTGCAGTAATGGAGTCTAGGGTGGACGGGTGACTCCTCGCAGTGCAGTAATGGAGTCTAGGGTGGACTGATGACTCCTCGCAGTGTAGTAATGGAGTCTAGGGTGGACTGGTGACTCCTCACAGTGCACTAATGGAGTCTAGGGTGGACTGGTGACTCCTCGCAGTGCAGTAATGGAGTCTAGGGTTGACTGGTGACTCCTCGCAGTGCAGTAATGGAGTCTAGGGTGGGCTGGTGACTCCTCGCAGTGCAGTAATGGAGTCTAGGGTGGACTGGTAACTCCTCGCAGTGCAGTAATGGAGTCTAGGGTGGACTGGTGACTCCTCGCAGTGCAGTAATGGAGTCTAGGGTGGACTGGTGACTCCTCGCAGTGCAGTAATGGAGTCTGGGGTGGACTGGTGACTCCTCGCAGTGCAGTGATTTTGTCTACGGTAGTCTGGTGACTCCTTGCAGTGCAGTAATGGAGTCTAGGGTGGACTGGTATGGTAATTCCTCGCAGTGCAGTAATGGAGTCTAGGGTGGACTGGTGACTCCTCGCAGTGCAGTAATGGAGTCTAGGGTGGACTGGTGACTTCTCGCAGTGCAGTAATGGAGTCTAGGGTGGACTGGTGACTCCTCGCAGTGCAGTAATGGAGTCTAGGGTGGACTGGTGACTCCTCACAGTGCAGTGATGTTGTCTATGGTAGGCTGGTGACTCCTTGCAGTGCAGTGATGGAGTCTAGGGTGGACTGGTGACTCCTCGCAGTGCTGTGATGTTGTCTACGGTAGGCTGGTGACTCCTTGCAGTGCAGTAATGGAGTCTAGGGTGGACTGGTGACTCCTCGCAGTGCAGTAATGGAGTCTAGGGTGGGCTGGTGACTCCTCGCAGTGCAGTGATGTTGTCTACGGTAGGCTGGTGACTCCTTGCAGTGCAGTAATGGAGTCCAGAGTGGACTGGTGACTCCTTGCAGTGCAGTGATGTTGTCTAGGGTGGGCTGGTGACTCCTCGCAGTGCAGTTATGGAGTCTAGAGTGGACTGGTGACTCCTTGCAGTGCAGTTGGCTTCCAGGGTGGGCTGATGACTCCTCACAGTGCATAGATGCCATACTGTGTTAGCCAATGACAAATCAGAGAGCACTGCAGCATTGACGTTGCGAGTGGGCTGATGACTCCTTGCAGTGCAGCATTTGCAGTGGGCAGGTCAGTCCTCACAGAGCACTGCATTGATGGTGTTCAGGCTGGGCCATTGCCTCCTCACATTGCAGTCACAACATCCAGGATGAGCAGGCGTCTCTCTGCAGTGCAGTGATGATGTCCAGGCTGGACCTGCAGTGTAATGATGGCGCCCAAGGTTGACCAATGACTCCTTACAGTAAAGTAATGCCATCCAGGGTGGGCAGTGACTCCTCGCAGTGCCATGATGGTACCCAGTTTGGGATGGTGACTCCTTGCAGTGCAGTGATGGTACCCAGTTTAAGATGGTGACTCCTTGCAGTGCCGTGATGGTACCCAGTTTGAGATGGTGACTCCTTGCAGTGCAGTGAAGGTACCCAGTTTGAGACTGTGACTCCTTGCAGTGCTGTGATGGTACCCAGTTTGAGATGGTGACTCCTTGCAGTGCCGTGATGGTACGTAGTTTGAGATGGTGACTCCTCGCAGTGCAGTGATGGTACCCAGTTTGAGATGGTGACTCCTTGCAGTGCCGTGATGGTACCCAGTTTGAGATGGTGACTCTTTGCAGTGCAGTGATGGTACCCAGTTTGGGATGGTGACTCCTCGCAGTGCCGTGATGGTACCCAGTTTGAGATGGTGACTCCTTGCAGTGCAGTGATGGTACCCAGTTTGAGATGGTGACTCCTTGCAGTGCCGTGATGATACCCAGTTTGAGACGGTGACTCCTCGCAGTGCTGTGATGGTACCCAGTTTGAGATGGTGACTCCTTGCAGTGCCGTGATGGTACCCAGTTTGAGATGGTGACTCCTCGCAGTGCAGTGATGGTACCCAGTTTGAGATGGTGACTCCTTGCAGTGCCGTGATGGTACCCAGTTTGAGATGGTGACTCCTCGCAGTGCAGTGATGGTACCCAATTTGAGATGGTGACTCCTCGCAGTGCAGTGATGGTACCCAGTTTGGGATGGTGACTCCTCGCAGTGCAGTGATGGCCTCCAAGATGGGATCCCCACTTTCCACAGTTGGCATCCCAGGGTGGGCTCATGACTCCTCACAGTCGGGTGCAGTGATGACATTCAGGGAAGGTTTGAAACGCTTTCTGGTGCAGTGCTGAGACGGTGTCTAGGATGGGCTGGTGACTCTTTGTAGTGTGGTGCAGTGATGGCATTCAAGGTGGGCTGATAACTCCTTGCAATGTCAGTGCTTAATTTTTGCTGGTGCACGGCACAGCCACTTATTTGTAAAGTGAGGTCTGTATTAATGAGAGCCTGCCACATGGTGGCACGGTGTCTACTCTTTTAGTCCAGTGCAGCATTGAACTATTTAAAATACCTTAACATGATCAATCGAGGAGTTCCAGGCCATCCGTACAATTGAAGACGACATTTGGGCGGTGCCAGCTACAGTGGACTTGTGGGAAGTTCCGTTGGCCCCGGCTCTTCATTTTCAACAAATCAAGCAGTGCAGCGATGACTTTGAGGGTGGACTGGGCATTCCTCGCAGGGCTTCTTAAACGAAGGCAAACTCTCTGGGATGAGTTGGACAGACAGCTTTAAACACTTTGGGCAGATTTACTACTTCTGGCACATCTCTGCTAATCAGCAGGGATGCGCCAGAAAAGTTGCGACGAATCTGCCCACCAGTGCGCCACCCCTGATGCGCCGCATTTACAATGCGGCGCACGGATGGGCATATCGCATCCCCCGGCGGAAAGGCGGTGCATTGCTGGAGTTGCGTTGCAAGCGCGACGCAGCTCCAGCAAGGCTCGGGGTGCCCTATCCCTAACATGCTGCATCGATCCTTACCCCTGCTTCAAGCAGGCAAAGGGTTTTGAAGCAGCATGGCCTTAAAAGTGACTGAGTGAAATCTTGTAGGTTTCACTCAGCCACTTTTATGAGTCGTTCCTGTGCCACCCCCCCCCCCCCCCACACCCCCACTTGCAGGAATGCCCACATGTGGCGCAGGGCTTTACAACGTGACGCATCTCCCTAGATGCGTCATATTGTCAATAACCCGCGGAAATCTGGCGTAAGGGGCTTGTAAATTTGCCCCTATGAATAACTGACATTGGAAGATGTGTTTATCTGCCCCACATGAGTCTAAACACACCCACAGCCTCCTCTAAGGGACAGAACCACAAACCTGAGCTATGTTAGGGTAGAGTCGGTGACATTAACCGTAACTGCCTTATTTCAGAGCTTTTTATTGACCATCATATCCCTTAACGTGATGTTTTTCAGTGCAGATGCCTAGCCACAGAAGCAATATTTTGGCACCTTGGTGTAACTACCCTAGTGGGCTAGTAACAGAAGTCTGAGTAAAAAAAGGTGGGGCGTGCTCTGCTCAGCAAAGATCAGGGAATGAGGTGGGCAAAACTATGCCAGGTATAGTGGCCCCCACCCCAACAGAAATTGGTCTATTTTAAGGAAGCGTCAATCAATCAATCATGGGTTTTAAAGCGCACTATTCACCTGTGAGGGTCTCAAGGCACTGGGGGAGGGGCGTGGGGGGAGTGCAAGCAGCTCCGTAGTTCATGCGAATAGCCAGGTCTTGAGGTCCTTTCTGAGTTGGTGCAGTGTCGGGCTTAGTCGGATGCGGGGGGACTTCATTACAGGCCTTGGCCTCCAAGTAGGAGAAGGATCTACCACTTTCACTGGCCCTGTGAATGTGGGGGACCGTGGCTAGGAGGCGAGGAAGGAGATTGGTTCTTTGAGGTATTGGGGTCTGGTGTTGCAGAGGGCTTTGTAGGCGTGTGTGAGCAGTTTGAAGGTTATTTTTTTTTCGACGGGCGCCAGTGGAGGTCATGGAGGTGTTTGGTGATGTGGTAATGTCGCGGTATGCCATGGAGAAGTCTGGCTGCAGCGTTCTGGATGGTCTGGAGTTTGTGGAAGAGTTTTTGGTTGATTCTGGCATAGAGGGCATTTCCGTAGTCCAGTCTGCTGATGATGAATGCATGGGTGACTGTCTTCCTGGTGTCGGGGGGAATCCATTGAAGGTTTTGCAAAGTATGCGGATGGTGTTGAAGCAAGTGGAGGACACAGCATTGATCTGGCGGTTCATGGTGAGTTAGGAGTAGAGTATAATGCTGAGGTTGCGTGCGTAGTCTGTTGGGGTGGGTGGGTGTCCGAGGGCAGGGGGCCAACAGGTGCCCATGCGGAGGGTGTGGAGCTGAGTATGAGGACTTCTGTTTTCTCCGAGTTGAGCTTCAGGCAGCTGCTGCTCATCCAGGTTGCGAGGTCTTTCATCCCTTCTTGGAAACTGCGCCTGATGATGTTGGGTTACTTGGTGAGGGAGAGGATGAGCTGAGTGTCGTTGGCGTATGAGCCTATGTTGAGTCCTTGTTTTCTGACGATGGTTGCGAGGAGGGTCCTGTTGACATTGAAGAGCATGGGGCTGAGGGAGGATCCCTGGGGTACTGCACATCTGATCTCTGTTGGTTCGGAGAGGAAGGGCAAGAGTCTTATTCCTTGTGTTCTGCCGGAGAGGAAAGATCAAATCCAGTCAAGGACTATTCCCTGGATGCTGGCATCGTGGAATCTGGTGCCTAGTGCACGGTGGGAGACGGTGTTGAAAGCTGCTGAAAGTTCCAAGAGGATAAGAACTGTTGTGTGGCTTTGGTCGAGGAGGGTGCAGATGTCGTCTGTGGCAGCTATGAGGGTGGTCTTGGTGCTGTGGTTGCTGCGGAATCTGGATTGAGAGGTGTCTAGAATGTTGTTGGTTTCTATGAAGTGTGCTAGCTGGGTGTTGGCTTTCTAGATGACTTTGGCGGTATAAGTATACTTTTTGTGGGGCTCATCACAAGTATATGTATCCCTCTCACTGAATGTACACTCCATCCTACTTTTTGAATTATTATTTACTGAGGGTGGACCATCACCAGTTCAGAGCTGGCGATTGTTGTGTTCTACTTTACAGTACACCAATACACCATCTGATAGAGAATTCTAGCCACAGATTTATTACCTTTGAATTATACCCAGGCGTTCGAATGAATCTGGACATTTTTCAGTGAGCAGTTCACCTGTGCACTGGTAAGTGGTATTGTTCAGCTCTGCATGGCGTTGTCGCGCTGGAAGTAACTTGTGATGCCTATATCGGCGTGACCCCAGCACACTGACGTCCGTTCTTTTCTCTCAATGCCAGTCAGTGCAGATCCAGAGAGCGCTACCCGCAGTCATTTTTTGACTGACCTTTTTTGACTTTTTGCCAAAGTCTTTTTTGGAATCAGGATGTCAACTACGAAGATTGGCTTCTAGCCCTGCGCAACTTCTCGCCGCTCATGTCTGTTGCAGACCTTCACATTGTTTGCTTCTGGTGCCTCACGCGCGACCATGACATAAAGACCTGCTTTGACTGCCAAGCCATGTACCCTAAGGCATTAAGGGAGTGCTCCCTCAGGCTCCTTGCCGCTGGATATGCGACAGCACCATTGTCTCGATCCCAGTCAAGAGGAAGGCTCTGAGATCAGTCGCAGCCGTCCTCCAGTAAGTCCCATATAAGAAAAAAAGTAAGAAGTCGAAGAGGTCTTCGACTTCACCCTGTTAGTCGAAGTCATCTGACGAGACGAGTTAGTGTCATCATTCCAGGCCTGGCTCCGCAGATAAGCCTCCGCTGGCTTCGTGCCTCTCCAAGTTTCCAAGACCCAGAGTAACCCCCTACCAAGTTTGTAAGCTCTATGAGGCGCTGCACTTCATATTTGCCCCCTCTGTTCCCCTTGGAACTCCTCCAGGGCCATGGGGTTTGGGAGGGGCCCCGTCTGGTTCTCCACCGGCAGATCCGTCCCCTGCTCCATTTGGGCACCTTGGATCCATGGATGGATCCGGACTGGTGCTGGTTGTAGCACCTCAATCTTCCCCGGTGCCGGTTCTGATGCAGATGCTTCTGGCACCGCCGATACCCTCTGGCAGCGCCGTCCCCATTCTCATCCCCAAATCCAATACGGAGTGGGAGGGGCGTCGTCGGGCTCTGACTAAATTGGCAGCCGGCACAGGGAAGCGCTGTGTGCCAGGCGCGGCGGGGACAACGAGTGAATAGGCATTATTTATTCAATTATACCTATTCCGTCGTCTGTCGACTTCCCTCCTCCCACCTTGCCCCACCCTACCATGCTTACCTTTACCAGCTAGGCTGGCTGACTATAGCCATGCTTTCCAGGTCAGAGTCTGAGCCCTATTCCTATGGGGTGGGACTCAGGAAGGATTGGGAGGGGTTTCTGGACCTTGAAGAATACCAGCCCATAAACCCTAACTTGGACTGGTGTTAGGAATTAGCGTATGCCAGCGGACTGGACACCTCTCCAGATACTAGCATGGTCTCTTCTCCTACTGTGCCTCGTCTGATGTGGTGGTGAGATGGGCGGCCAAGGTCCTGGTATCCTGTGTGTCATCTAGACACTGGCGCTATAGCTGGGACTAATCCCCTCAGAATCGCTGCTAACATTTAATGAAGCCCTCACAGACGTACAGCCTGGGTCCAAACCCTGCACAGGGGCACTTGTGAGCAGGACAATTGCCCACTACCTCCCCAGGAGACCCCAAATTCCTCACTCAACACCCTACGCTGGGGAGCTTGGTGGTCCAAGTATCCACCTCCTGTGTAAATCCTGGTGCATTCCCTACCACTTAGCCGGATAGGGTATTCCAGAGGCTGGATACTTTATGTAAGAAAGTGTTTTCTTCGACCAGTCTGGCACTGCGGTCCGAAAACACTGCTTGCCTTTTGGGCCGTTACCCCTATACACTGTGGAATTCAGTTGCGCAAGTGCTGGTCATGGTCTGGGAGGAGGCCCAGGCCCTACTTCTTCAAGCTACTACAGTAGGGAGAGATGCAGCAAAGGCCACTATCTGATGTGGTCTGGACACAACCAACTCACTGGATAGAGAAGTTTCTTAGTTGGTGGCCTTATGGTGGAGAAGTGTGGCTCAATGGTTAGAGCAAACAAAACAGGTGATGGACCGAATGTGGATCAATATCACACATTCATCCCAGTCAAAAGATCTGGGCCCAAATCCATTGTTTTTTTGCACTCCACACCACCCTGGGTTAGACAATGGCGATATGCAAATCAGCTCTGACCCTGTGCCCCATGGGAACAGTCCATTCCGAACTACAAAAGCCATGTCCTTCCCAGAACGGAATCAAGCATCCGAGGACCGGACCGGTTTCGAGGTAACACCTCTCATCAGCCCGGCTAGCTTGACTCCAGTGGTGTGGAGTGCCTGGGACCCACGTCTGAGCATCCCCAGCGCACTTATGGCGGTATTTGCAAACAAAACAGGTGATGGACCGAATGTGGATCAATGTCACACATTCATCCCAGTCAAAAGATCTGGGCCCAAATCCATTGTTTTTTTGCACTCCACACCACCCTGGGTTAGAAAATGGCGATATGCAAATCAGCTCTGACCCTGTGCCCCATGGGAACAGTCCAGTCCGAACTACAAAAGCCATGTCCTTCCCAGAACGGAATCAAGCATCCGAGGACCGGACCGGTTTCGAGGTAACACCTCTCATCAGCCCGGCTAGCTTGACTCCAGTGGTGTGGAGTGCCTGGGACCCACGTCTGAGCATCCCCAGCGCACTTATGGCGGTATTTGCAAACAAAACAGGTGATGGACCGAATGTGGATCAATGTCACACATTCATCCCAGTCAAAAGATCTGGGCCCAAATCCATCGTTTTTTTGCACTCCACACCACCCTGGGTTAGACAATGGCGATATGCAAATCAGCTCTGACCCTGTGCCCCATGGGAACAGTCCAGTCCGAACTACAAAAGCCATGTTCTTCCCAGAACGGAATCAAGCATCCGAGGACCGGACCGGTTTCGAGGTAACACCTCTCATCAGCCCGGCTAGCTTGACTCCAGTGGTGTGGAGTGCCTGGGACCCACGTCTGAGCATCCCCAGCGCACTTATGGCGGTATTTGCAAACAAAACAGGTGATGGACCGAATGTGGATCAATGTCAATGCATATCGCCATTGTCTAACCCAGGGTGGTGTGGAGTGCAAAAAAACGATGGATTTGGGCCCAGATCTTTGGACTGGGGTGAATGTGTGACATTGATCCACATTCGATCCATCACCTGTTTTGTTTGCAAATACCGCCATAAGTGCGCTGGGGATGCTCAGACGTGGGTCCCAGGCACTCCACACCACTGGAGTCAAGCTAGCCGGGCTGATGAGAGGTGTTACCTCGAAACCGGTCCGGTCCTCGGATGCTTGATTCCGTTCTGGGAAGGACATGGCTTTTGTAGTTCGGACTGGACTGTTCCCATGGGGCACAGGGTCAGAGCTGATTTGCATATCGCCATTGTCTAACCCAGGGTGGTGTGGAGTGCAAAAAAACGATGGATTTGGGCCCAGATCTTTGGACTGGGGTGAATGTGTGACATTGATCCACATTCGATCCATCACCTGTTTTGTTTGCAAATACTGCCATAAGTGCGCTGGGGATGCTCAGACGTGGGTCCCAGGCACTCCACACCACTGGAGTCAAGCTAGCCGGGCTGATGAGAGGTGTTACCTCGTAACCGGTCCGGTCCTCGGATGCTTGATTCCGTTCTGGGAAGGACATGGCTTTTGTAGTTCGGACTGGACTGTTCCCATGGGGCACAGGGTCAGAGCTGATTTGCATATCGCCATTGTCTAACCCAGGGTGGTGTGGAGTGCAAAAAAACGATGGATTTGGGCCCAGATCTTTGGACTGGGGTGATTGTGTGACATTGATCCACATTCGATCCATCACCTGTTTTGTTTGTCAATGGTTAGAGCGGCAGACCCTGATGCAGAGGTCTGGCCCGGGACCAGGGTTCAATTCCCGCCTCGGCGGCTCTTGGGCTCAATTTCCCCGGACCTGATAATTGTCGCCTCAGTGCCTATTCTAATCATGGGTCCCACTCTGCAACTCTGGGCAATAGCTTGCTTAATCTCCACAACGGCCCCAACAACGCTAGGATGCCTGGCTTCACCTTAGGGTTGCCCAGGAGTGGGCACTTCACAGGGTAAGGCCAGGAAGGGTTCCTCAGTGGTATTCGTACAAGCGCCGAGATGCCTCATGGTGATGCGTGCGCTATACAAGTACCATTACATTACATTACATGGTGCCACGTCTGGTTGAGAAGAGCTGGCTTTTCTGGGGGCTGTCCGAACTTCGCTTGAGGGCATGCCCTTTGATGGCTCTTGCCTCTTTGGAGACAAGGCAGCTTTGGAGTGGTTCAAGGGTAGCATTTTTACGGCCAGGTCCTTAGGCCCTTAGATAACCCCAGGCCGCCTTTTGCTCCTTTCAAGGTCATGGAAGGGACTTCCAGCCAAATGTTTACCTGCCCAGCCACCACAGCTCACAATCTTCTACGCCTCTGCATGGCTGAGGACGTGGTACTCGGTGGCCAGAGGTCGGGCCAGTCACACACCCGCAGCAGCAACTAAACCCCTCTAGTTTGCCCTCTTACCATCATGGGAACCCAGTGGGAGCAGTATATGCTATTGCTTGCCCCACTGGAGGGCAATAACATCAGACTTCTGAGTTTATCAGATTGTCCGAAGGATTTCCTCTCCTTCGTTACCTCCCCTCCACCATGACCCACTTGCGACAGGCTGACGGAGGACCATCTCTTCTTACTAGGAAGTGAAGGCTCTGTTGGCCAAGGGTGCCATGGAGAGGGTTCCGACACCAGAAGTAAGCTGTGGTTATTATTCCTGCTACTTTCTGGTGCCCAAGAAGACCGAAGACCCTTGTCCTATCCTATACCTGCACCATCCCAATTTCTTCCTCAAAATGAAGAAGTTTAAAATGCTCACTCAAGTCCTGACTGCCATGGGCCCGGTAGACTGGATGGTAGCTTTGGACTTGCGGGACGCTTCCACATTCCGGTCCTGCCTGCCCACAGGCGTTATCTATGGTTCACGATGGGCCACGAGCACTTTCAGTTTGCATACTCTCTTTTGGCCTTACCAGCGCCCCTAGGGTTTTCACCAAGATGATGGCGATGGTTGCAGGTCACCTGCTGAGAAGTGCCCGTCTTCCTCTATCACGATGACTGGCAGTTGAAGGGGGACTCCCACCTCCAGACTACAGTGGACCTCTTGCACTGGCTGTGGTTCACTATCAGCGTGCCGGAGTTACACCTCACTCCCTCTCGGATGCTCCCTTTCCTTGAAGCTGTTCTGGACACTGTGCAGTTTTGGGCATATCCTTCCGAACGGCGAGTCTAGGATATTCAGGCAATGATACCAATGTTTGCGCCTCTATCCTGGATTTTGTTGAGACTGACTCTGAGGCTGCGTGGCCTCCTGCATCCTGCTTGTGACACATGCCTACTGGCATAGGTGTGCTCTGCAGGGGGACTTGAAATTTCAGTGGGTGCAGCATTGGGGCAATCTCTTCAACATGGTCCAGAGATCGGAGGGTACTGCAAAAGATCTGCAGTGGTGGTTAACAAACCACAATTAGGTCAGTGGTAGACCCTTCCCCATCTGGTCTCCCAGTGATTACAGATATGCCACTCCTGGGATGGGGCAACTATCTGGGAGAGATGAAAACCGGAGGCCTCTGGTCTCCGGCAGAATTCAGACTACACATCGACCTTCTGGAGCTCTGGGCAATCTAGCTGGCATAAAAAGCCTTTCTACCCTCCTGTCAAGGGAAGACTAGGTGTTTGTGGACAATACCACCGCCATATGGTACTGCAACAACAGGATGGGTGGTGTCATAGACCCTTGGTCAAGAGGCACTGAGTCTCTGGACATGATTGGAACGTCAGGGTATATCCCTGGTGGTTCAACATATGGCGAGCTCTCTGAACGCCAGTGCGAACAAACTCAGCCGAAGATGCCTAGGGGATCACAAATGGCTTCTCCATCCAGAGGTGGTGCAAGGTCTCTTTCAGCAGTGGGGAGAGCCATGATTAGATCTGTTCTTCACCGCCGAGAACGCCTAATGACAGCAGTTCTGCACGTGAGTTTCCAAGGCAACTCTAGCTCGAAACACTTTTTGTCTTAAGTGGAGCTGCGACCTCCTATCCACCTTTTCGTCGCTAATAACACTCCTGCACAAAGTTCTCAAGAAAGTTAGGAATGACCAGGCCCAAGCCATCCTTGTGGCTCCGGACTGGGCTTGGAGCGTTTGGTATCTCTAGCTGTTGATCCTCCAGTCAGGCTGCCCTTCAGGAGGATCTTCTGTCGCAGCAGCAGGGGGGGAAAGGGATTCTCAACCCGAACCTGTCAATACCCCCTCTTCAGGCATGAAGATTCAGCGGCAGGAGTTGACAGCTTATGACATCACTCCCAAAGTCTGCAATGTTATCTTGGCAGCCAGGCATCCCTTCACCTAGACTGTGCATGCCTGCTATTGGGGCAAGTTTGTGGCATGGTGTGAAGAGAAAACAGTCTTGTTCTGCTCCCCTTTCTCAGGTCCTTTTCTTTAACCACTCTGCTTTGGGCACCTTATAGGGCTATCTTTCTGCTATCTTAGCCTTTCTGTGGTTGCCAGATCAGCCACCTTCTTCAAATCCCCCGTTGTAAAGAGGTTCTTGGAAGGTGTGCAACACATTTCCACCTTGGCCCTTCATCATGCCTCAGTGGGACCTTGATCTAGCCCTAACCTTTCTGATGTGTGCAACCTTTGAACCATTGCACAACTGTCCTCTCAGGCTCCTTCCCATCAAGACAGCCTTCCTGGTGGCAATAAGATCTGCTCGTAGGGGCAATGAGCTTCAGCCTTTGTCATCCAGTCCTCCAAACCGGGCCATCTACCCAGACCTGATGGTTCTACGCACTAGAGCTTCCTTTCTGCTGAATGTTTTCACTCCCTTTCATGTAGGCCAGTTCATCACCCTGCCTACATTTTACGCTCCGCCACTTCCCTCCAAGGAAAAAGAGTTACTTCACTGTCTGGACCTAAAAAGAGCATTGTCATCTGTGACAGGGTGTGCAGACAGGACACAACTACACCCACGGACTGGTGGTCCGCCACCCCCCTCTCAACTTGTCCCTTTTCCCAACAGCTACCAGAATGCACTTAGACCGAAGAACCAGAGTCGGGCTGGCCGGCTGATGTCAAAACACACGGCCCCTTTAACTGTCCGGACCACGAGGAAGAGTCCACGCCCCTCGGCAGCGTCGGAACGTCAAAAGGAGGAAGTAGGAGAGAGGCGACGGACGGCGTTTCCCTGGAGGAGGCTGGAGTAGGAGTCGGAGTCTGAGTCGGAGAAAGGCGAGACCAGAAGGATACTGAGGAGGAAGAAGAGACTGGGACCGAGAAGCCAGGAGGCCAACGTTTCCGCTCTTCGCCCCGCCACGTTCCCACGGGAGGAGCGTGGCTTCAAGAGGTACGGGGTCGTGTGGCGGGTTGAGTGGGGCGGAGGAACCAGCCCCGTGTGTAAATTTGTAAAGCCCTGTATAAAGCTTCCCCTTCCTTCCCCTCACGTGCACTCTTACCTCACGGACTGTATATAATCCTCGAGACGCTCTATCACTGCTTCCCCTCACTCCCGGCCCTGACTAGTGCACCGCGGTCATACCAGTCACCTGATCCGATTTTCCTTTCTTTCATGCACCGGAGCTGAGGAGAATAGAGGGGAGAGACGTCCCCCTTCCGGAGCCCACCGGTACCCGTCGCAATCACTGGAAGAATAAAGCCAAGCTGGAGCAAGCTACCTTTCCCTTTGATCCCGCAGCTCATTCCAGGGACCGAGCAGCACCCCTACTAAGAAAGACTTATATCCCAATAAAACCCTCACTTAAACCCTTACTCAAGGCACCAGTGTTTCTCTTTACTCCTAAACCCCCTGTCAGTCAGAGTATAGTAATGGAAAACCCGAGTATCCCGGTCCCCTTGGGACATCATCATACCTTGACCGCACAGGAAAGTTCCGGGTGGATGACTGTTAGAATTGGGGGTCTCTGGTTGGCACAGGTATGCACTTGTGACAAACAGGGACCCTCTCCTCTAGTCAGGGCAAAGGACTACTCCCAGAAAACACCCCTGCTCACCCTCTAGGTAGCGTGGCGCGAGCAGACAAGGCTAATCTCTAGAGTACATATGGTAAAGCATTTGTCATAATACCCACAGTAAGTTGTCAACCCACCACATAGAGACACAAGACTGTTGTACTGTAAAAATATACTCTTTATATTTGTAACGTTCAAGCAGGCTTTAGATATAGGCTTAGGACTTCAGAAATGGTTCCAGTTACTCTCAAAATGCCACAGTTCTTAAATGTAATGTTCAAGACTTAGATTGGGTTACAAGACTCTCAAAAACGGCTTCCCAGTACTGCATGCAATGTCTCAAGCGTTGTCACGCTGTTCGCGAAGGCCTGAGCGCTTCGTAGTGCTCCTGTACGCCTCGTACGATTACCAAGGGAAAGGCCTACTAAAGCTCACGCGCCTCGCGTTAGACGCGTACGACGCAGTCGATGCAGAGAAAGAGTATGGGTTGTACGATGCTTGTGCAGCCCGTACCTCAGTGTTAGGACACCAGTGTTGCACAATGTGCGGTGCGAGTCGTAGTGTGAGAGTGCGACTCGTACGGCGATGCCGTTTACAGTACCTTTGTTCTCGGGGGTTCGGGGCGGACAAAGCAGGTGTAGAGGTGACGTCTCACGTCGTGGTGCCTTCTTCCTTCGTGGCGAGCTACGGCTCGATGGCTCAGTAGTTTCCGCTCTCGGAGGGCAGCGATGCATTGTGGGGTGGCTCTTGACCTTGGCGTCCGTCCCGGTCCTGAAGGGGAGGGTCACGGTGGCTTGATGCGGTGTCAGCGGCGAGGCGCTTCCAGCAGGATGTCGCACGGGGGCGAGTTGAGGCGAAGTCTGACTTTACTTTGCACTCCACGGCTCGGGGGCCACAGAGTCACGATGCTTAGTCCGGACCGGTCCTGTACTTGTCGTTGTGAGCTACGGCTCGGTGGTAGAAGTCATGGTGCAATTGGCTGGACAGGGGAGGTTTACCCAGACTCTTCAGAGTGCGCGATGGTGGCGCACAGCATACTCCGTCTTCCGTGGGTAGCGCTGCAAAGACAAGCAGCACTGTCACCAGCTCTTCCTTCAGGGGGGTAGCGCCCAATATTCCTGGGGCGCAGTTCAGGGGGCAAGTTCACCAGCAAGCCCTTGGAGATTGTTCACAAAGATGCACAAGTAGATTTAAAAAGTCTTTCAGTCTTTTTCTCCTCTCTCCTTCTTGCAGCAAGGCAACCACCACAGGCCAGTCACTCAGGCTAGAGACAGTAGTCCTCCATGTAGCTTTCCCAGGTCCTTCTCTTCGGGCAGAGTTTCTTCTTGGCGTAAACAGGATCTGATTTCTTAGGCGCAGGGCTCCTCCTTTTATACACAGTTTCTTTTGTTCTTTCAGGCCAGGGGGGCCTTTGCCTAATCCAGTCCAGTCCCTGAGCACTTTGTTTTGCAGACTCTGGTTTCTCCTTTCAGTGAGCAGGGCAGGGACATCAGACGCTCCGCATGAGGTGGAGCCAGCATTGTGTTGAGAAGTACAGTCCAGGAGCACTCTGTTGACAGTCTTCCCCTCTCTCTTCACAAGGTGCAGGGCAGAGTCATCAGTCGCTCCCCAGGGGGCGGATCCAGCATTGAGGTGGCAGAGCACAGCCCTATTCAGAGTCAAGGGGCACTCCCCCCACCCATCCTGGTGTAATCCCTCTATTCACCACCGGTCATCCCCAGCCCTGTCAATCACAGAAACCAGACAGCAGATACATATCCTAGCAGAGGCGGGCTGAAATGGTTAGGCAAGCAAATACAAACTTTCTAAAAGTAGTATTTGCAAACACAGGATATTAAAATAAACTTTACTAAAAGGGGTATTTTATTATTCTGAGTTCAGACATACTAAACTTGACTTTCTTCCATGTTCCCTGAGCCTGCTGGGATTATAGAGTGTAATAATTCCAGCAGCCCATTCTGGCCTATGGAGAGCAGGTAGCCTTACAATAGTGAAAAACGAAAATGGCTGTAATTCACTATTATGACATGCCACAATCATCAGGGCTTGTCCTACCATATGCTTACAATGCACCCTGCCCTTGGGGTGACTAATATGAAGTTAAGGGAAGGTTTAGGAACTGGCAAGTAGGTGTACTTGCGCTGTCAGCATGACAGTACGAGACTGTACGCAGACCTTAGACACATTTTACTAGGCGGCTTCTGTGGGTGGCACAACCAGTGCAGCAGGCCCACCAGCAGCAATTGTATTTACAAGCCCTGGCACTCCTGGTGCACTTTACTGGGGTCTGACAGTAAAACAAATAAGCCAATCATGGACACCAATCAATCTATACACTTTTACAGTAGGGAGAGCATATGCCCTTTAGCACTGGTCAGCAGTGGTAAAGTGCCCAGAGTCATTATACCAACAAAAACAGGTCAGAGAGAATATTGGAGGAAGGCAAAAAGTTCAGGGATGACCCTGCCAAGAGGGCCAAGTCCAACAATGACCAACTCTTTGTGGATTATGTCAGAGCACAGAAGGGAAAGCTGTGCAGAAATGGACCATATCCTGATGAATCGTGCTTCGCATTAAGATCTGCTACAGATTGGCCTGAAGCAACCTCCTTAGGGCTTGCATGCAGCTAGGGCTGCGATCACTGCATTAGCATTCGGAGTTCCATGTTCTGAATATCTGCCAGGCAGCAACATGGGCTTCTCTACACATGTTCACGAAGCATTACTCTGCCTGGACAGTCAGGTCCGTCGGTCATCGGGACTTTCTATTGATAAACAGTTTTGTAGACCCACCTCCATGGAGGTATTGCTTGGGTATCTAATCTAAGGTAAGGAATCAAAGGCTCAAAGTCTCGATCAGATGAACAAGTTACTTACCTTCTGTAATGCATTTTCTGCTAGAGACTCTATCTAGCCCAGATTCCTTATCCACCCACCCATCCTTCCTGCTCTGCTAACGGATATCTAGGGACATGACTTGTCCCCTTTCAGCACCCTGGTTTTCCACACCAGTGGTCAGTGTTCTTTGTGGCTTCGTGCTCTTGGCAAAAAGAAACAGACATCCGTGCACTGGGATGGCACCTATATAGGCACCGCGCACGTCACTTCTGGCGTTGACGACGCCACGTGAAGCTGAACGATGCCACCTACCTGTGCACAGGGGTACTGCTCACTAATTTTTTTTCGGATCCAGTCTGACGCCTGTGGATATTTCTAAGGTAAGGAATCTGTAACTAGATGGAGTCTCTAGCAGATAAGCTCTTACCGAAGGTAAGTAACTTGTTTGTTAGGCTTCTCCACCTCTGCTAGTTATATTTTATTTGTTTATTTCAGCAGTTGTGTTTATTGTCACAAAGGGGGTTGTCTTGGTTTGGGCACGTTTCATGGCTTGTACGACATGATAGGTGGGCAAATATCCCTTGCATCTGTCTACTCCAAACACTTCTTTGCAGCGGTAGTGTTGGGACCAGAATGCTCCCTGCATGGTGAATGCACAGGTACCCCTCTCCTGAGTGCCAGGCTGCAGGTTAACGTAGGATCTTGACTTTTATTTTGTCCCTGGTATCACACCACTGTAGTATGTGCACAGAGGGTTTGACCGGTCCCTGGCCCTGTAAGGCCTAGAACCTATTCTGAGAATTGGAAGGATGCACTATGCATGCCCTCGTAATGGAGACAGTAGTACTGCCCATGCCCTCGTGCATCTCGCACAGCAGTGGGCGCTGCGCTCTATGCTCTCCATACCATTGTAAGTTACGCTGATTTGTAACACCCAGAGTCTTGCGCCGCCGCCCTTTGTGCTTTTCAAGTGCATGCATTTGCAGTGCACACATAGCACATAGGTGGTAGTACGACTATATGGGCCCAATTTAATAACTGTACTAATACGTAAAAAAGTGATTGAAAGAAACATTTATACTTCTAAAATGAACGTAAAATAAATAAATGATGTTTAATTAAATTTAGTAAATAGTAATGAAATATTGATCAGCTAGTTTGAGTATTATTTCCAGAATGTTTAAAAATATTATATATAGCATATATTATATATTTCAATTATGTAAATATTTGTTAAATTATTATTTTGATGAATAAATGAGCTGTAACATTTTATTTAATGAGTTCTAGGCTACTAATAATTTTAAATACATTTTTATATTTAATTTACATTACACTATGTTTTAAAAACATTTTTTTATTTGCTAAGCACATTTATAAACCTCCTTAACTTTCCCTATACTTTACCAAAAGGAGATGTCGATTCCGGTGGCAGAGATCTTTTCCTATGTGTAAAAAGTTACTAATTAATTTACTGTTATATTCTCCACCCACTGGGGTGAAAGTGGTGGAGACATTTAAATCTATACTCTTACGTGGGGAATAGCATAAAAGTGTAGATTTGCATTGTTTGTTTCTTTTAGTGTGAGGTTTCTTTTAGTGTGAGGTCTGGTCTCCACTAGACTCTCTTCATCTTTAATTTTATTTTTTTTGTTTTTTTATTATATTTTATGTGCCTTGTAATTTTATGGAATCATATTTGTAATGTATTTTACATGTTTGCAACTTTTATGGTTTTCTCTATGTGAAACCGAATAAAGTGTATTTGATTTCATTTGCACCCAAATAGAGCAATAAATAATAGAAGGGTGACCAGTCAACCTTTGCAAAAGGCCTTCCACTGTGTGCCAACACTTGATGCTGCCTTTTTTTTTAACTCTTTATTGGCTTTTTATCATCTGGGTTGTACAGTCATTAGGGAAAGTGTCACATAGCATATACATGAACATTAGTCTTTGCAAATAGAAACACCTCAGTAAATCATACAGGCCACTTTGTGCAGGATAGACGTATAATGAGCATATCATCCGTGGGTAGGTAAAGTCCATCAAGTGAACCCATTTCTCGTGCACTGTCTCTGGTTGTAGTACATATGTAAATCAGTGCCATCAGAGAAAAGTTAAACAGCGACCCCTCACTCTCCCCCCTCCTCCCTCCGCTCTCTGCTCCTGTGCCCCAGTATATAATAATGCATTGACTTTTCGAATTCATGGGCTAGCTTCTACGTCAGAGAGTATTGGCGGAGGGTCACATGGATTCCCCCGATAATCATTCCATTTCCCCCATATTCTTGACCATTTTTTGGGACATCCCCTATGAATATATGCCGCTCTTTCAGCCACCATTGCTGCATCCATGTCGTGTTCCCATTGTGTTCGTGTGGGTACTATTCCCGAGCCCCAGTTTTTGGCAATATTCCGTTTTGCGAGCGCCAACCCGTGTATTGCCCAAGTTTGTAATCCCCGAATGAGGTCTGTGGGTTCCAAATGTTTAATAAGCAGCACCTGGGTTCTGGCTGAACCTCCACCTCACTCGCTTCGGATATGCAATTTAGCACACGCTCCCAATAGGTTTGTATTTTGGGACAGTCCCATATTATATGGAAGTACGTGCCAGTGAGTCCACATCCTTAAGGCATCCGGGATCTAATGTGTGATCTAATCTGTGTAATAGGGTGCGAGAATAGTATACTCGGTGTAGTATCTTGAGTTGCACTAATTTTAACCGGGACGGGATTGCTGCCTCCCGAGCCGATGCCAGCGCCTCCATCCAGTCTGAATCGTCTATATCCCCTAGTTCTACCTCCCACTTGCTACGGAGTACTACCGTGGGGTCTGGGAGATTATTTACCAGCTTACGGTATGTTAGCGCTATCGCTTTCTTTTCTAAATGGTCGGTGAGAAGTCTATCCTCCAGGGGGGATGAGTCAGCCAGTTCTGTCCCTGGTGGGATAGCACTTTGGAGTGCGTGTCTGATTTGGGTGTAACAGTATCGCTCAGTATCTGTCATACCGTATGTCTCCTGTAACGCTGCAAAGGTAATGACCTCTCCCCGAGTCCAAAGGTCCCCAATTTTGGTAATGCCAATGAGATCCCATTGCCTAAATCCCTTAGAGTTAGCCAGGGTGCCGAGGCGGCGCGTGTCCCAGAGCGGGGTAACTAATGTGAGCACTCCCTCCCATCCCAAGGCCCTCTGCGCCGTGTGCCATATTTTCACTGTGTGGGCCGTAGGGCCTGTAAGTGTGTGTTGTCGTTTGTTAGTGTAGAGAGCCTTCATCAGATGTTCTGGTGGTAGGATATCTCTGTCGAGTCTATACGCTGGGTCATGCTGTGGAGTATGTAGCCATTGGTTAATAATCATTAGTTGTGCGGCCCAATAATACAATTTTACACTCGGTAGGGCTATTCCTCCGTCATACCAGCTACGGATCAGTTTAGAGTGCACTATACGGGCCGGCTTTCCGTCCCAAAGCAGGGAGGAGAGTTCTGCGTCAATTGATTTAAAATAGGAGATCGGGACCGGGAATGGGGTGTTCTGTAGCGCATAAAGGAACCTGGGGAGAGCAAGCAATTTGAAGAGCGCTGCCCGTCCCAATAGTGTTAGTGGGAGGGTTCGCCAATGGGCCACATCCGATTTGAGCCTCTGCAGTGGTTTCAATAAATTTTCCTCCTTAAAAATCGAGTCTTGTGGGGTGACATAGATTCCCAAGTATTTGAATCCCCTGGTCACTATTTGTAGCGCGCAGTCGGGGCAGTGTAGGCGGTGGGCCACGTAGTGGGTAGAGAAGTGATTTTGTCCAATTTATGGTGTACCCTGACACAGTTCCATATCGCTGGAGGACGTCCATTAGTGCCTCCAATGAGGCAGTCGGGGACATTAAGTATATCAGTACATCGTCTGCGTAAAGCAAGACTCGGTCCTCCCAGCCCTCCTCCAATGTTATCCCACGAATCAGTGGTTCCGTGCGAATTATCATCGCCAGCGGTTCTAGTATGAGCGCGAACAGAAGCGGGGATAATGGACATCCCTGCCTTGTTCCGCGCCCTAGCGTGATTTCACGTGAGATATGTCCATTGGCCACCACTTGGGCTAGGGGTTCTGTGTATAGTAGCCTAACCCATCCGCAGAATTTGGGTCCGAACCCCATCATTCTAAGCACCGCAAATAGGAATGGCCATTCCACCAGATCAAACGCCATTGTGGCGTCCAAGGAAAGAATGGCTGCATCTTCCTGCAGCAGAGGTGTACGGTGCAGTACCCCAGTAAGGCGCCTCAAGTTAAGAGAGGTATTTCGCCCGGGCATGAAGCCCGATTGGTCCGGGTGTACCAATGTTGTGAGATGTGTCTGGAGCCGGCGTGCTAGCTGTTTCGCCAATATTTTTGCATCCGCGTTCATTAGTGAGATCGGGCGATAGGAGGACGTTAGATCTGGGGGTTTCCCGGGTTTATGAATGGTGACGATGGTAGCTAGTCTCTGATCCCTGGTCAAGTTGCCTTGCGTTAAACATTCATTATACATGGGGAGTAAATGGGGTGTGATCTGCCGTGTTACTTTTTTGTATAATTCCACCGGCAGTCCTTCGGTCCCATCGCCTTTCCAGTGTGTAATGCTGCTAGCGATTTCCCTAATTTTTCCGCCGTTATATCTTCCTCGAGTGTTTGTGCGTCTTCCGGTGATAACGTTGTTAAGGGTACGGCCTGTAAGAATTGCAGACCATCTTCTTCCATAGCGGTGCCCCGTGGAGATTACACCCTTTCATAGTAGGTGGCGAGTTCTTCTACTATTAGCTGGGGATTGGTTGTGCGTGTGCCGTCTGCGAGTGTTATTTGGGCTATCCATCTATCTGCTTTTTCCTTCTGCTCTAATCAAGCGAGCATTTTCCCGGTCTTGTCTCCTAATTCGTATATCCTATGTAACGTGACTGTGTGCCTTGTTTTCGCCATGTCCTCCGCATATGCCCTATATTCGCGGGTTGCTAGTGCGAGGGATTTTGTGGTATTATCAGTAGGATCTAGGGCGTGAGCTGCCTCCGCTCTCTGGACTGACATTTCTAGTGAATCAAGGTTTTCCCTATGTTCCCTTTTATGCCTGGTAATTGTGGAGATGGCCTGTCCTCTAATCGCCGTTTTGTATGCCTCCCTATGGATTGATGGCGATTCTACTGTTGATGAATTTTCTCCAAAGTAGTGCGAGGTGGAGGTTGTTAATGCTTTCGCTATCTTGTGGTTTTTTAGGAACCCCGGGTATACTGGGTAAATTCGCTGCCGTCTAGTGAGTTGTGTAGTGTATGTGAGTTGAATTGGGGAGTGATCTCTTCATCTTTATTAGTGCATTGTGGGAGGAGCTGTATCAGTGTGTGGTTTAGCTTTCTAAAGATATTCTCTCTCTCACTGAATGCGCATTGCATGGAGGGGGTACTTGCTGTTTGTTTCAGAGTGTGTCCTCTACATTCCCGCAGATACACACTGTGCCTCTCTGAATGCGCAGTGCATGGGGGGTGTGCTTGCTGGTTGTTTCAGAGTGTGTCCTCTACATTCCCGCAGATGCACCCTGTGCCTCTGTGAATGCACAGTGCAGGGGGTGTGTGCTTGCTGTTTGCTTCAGATTGTGTCCTGTAAATTCCCCCAGAAACATCCTGTGCCTCTCTGAATGCGCATTAGGTGGGGGGGGGGGGGGGGGGGGGGTTGCTCGCTGTTTGTGTCGGAGCGTGTCCTCTACATTCCCACAGATACATCCTGTCCCTCTCTGGGTGTGCATTGCGTGTTTGGGGGGGGGGGGGGGTGCTTGGTGTTTGTTTCAGAGTGTGTCCTCTACATTCCCGCAGATACACCCTGTGCATCTCTGAACGCGCACCGCGCTGCATGGTAGTTGTGGTTGCTGTTTGTTTCTAAGTGTTTCCTGTAAATTCCCGCAGTTACACCCTGTGCCTCTCTGAATGTGCAGTGTGTGGGGGGTGCTTGCTGTTTGTTTCAAAGTGTAAATTCCCCTAGATACACCCTGTGCATCTCTTAAAGTGCATAAAAGAGTAAGCCCATTTCTATTCACAAACAGCACTTGTAACACTACAGACAAAAAGAACCCAGAAGAGTTGTTAATGTACTCTAGCCATGCTTTGTGTTTGTTATACTCAATTTAAAATTACTTTTTACGTGAAATAAATTATTTCATGTTTTTAAAAAATACTTATATTAAACTTAAAAAATAAAAATAATTTAATAGATATGCTTTAATAAAATGAACCTAAATAATAAGTATTATTTTTTTTATAGAAAGTTGGGATTTATATTGTATTTAGTTAGTTATTAACCATTTAATTTGATGAGTTAAAGTACAGTAACCTTTCATATTTTTTAAGGTTTAGGTTAATAATTATTTTAACAACTTTTTTTTAAATTAAACTATTTTTTAAGATATATTTAAAATAAAGATTACACTTTTGTTTTTCTCTATACTTTACAATAATGATATCTCTGCCTTGGTGGTGGAGACCTCCCCTACGTGTGAAAAGTTACCAATAGTAACTTAACGATCATAAATCCTGACCTAGCATGCTCTACCCCTGCTGGTTAGGGGTGACGTATAAATCTGTACTTAGTATATTTACACTTGGAAATGGTGAATAGCAAACAAGTTACTACTAGGTACAGTTGCAAGGTTACATGTACGTAAATCTATATGTGTAAATGTATTTTTGTGAATACACCCCTCTCAGTTTGTCTCCGTATGTTTTGTGAGGTTTGTGCTTGCTGTTTCTTTCAGTCTGTCCTGTAATCTTGAATAGACATTCTGTTTCTCTGCCTCTTCCAGGGTGAGAAACACAACTCTTGAGATGCCTGAGCAGAGTAATGACTATCGAGTGGTGGTTTTTGGCGCTGGAGGTGTGGGCAAGAGCTCCTTGGTCCTGCGTTTCGTGAAGGGGACGTTTCGAGACACCTACATCCCAACCATCGAAGACACATATCGGCAGGTGATCAGCTGTGACAAGAGCGTGTGCACGCTGCAGATCACCGACACCACCGGAAGCCACCAGTTCCCAGCCATGCAGCGGCTGTCCATCTCCAAGGGTCATGCCTTCGTCCTGGTCTTCTCGGTCACCAGCCGCCAGTCCATGGAGGAGCTGAGACCCATCTACCAGCAGCTCTTGCAGATCAAGGGCAGTGTCGACAGCATCCCCGTCATGCTAGTGGGAAACAAGTGTGATGACACTCACCGTGAGGTGGCTGCCCCGGAGGGTGAAGCACTGGCCAAGGAGTGGAAGTGTGCCTTCATGGAGACCTCAGCCAAGATGAACTACAACGTGAAGGAACTCTTCCAGGAGCTTCTGAGCCTGGAGAAGAAGCGGAGCATGAGCCTCAGCATTGACGGCAAGCGATCTGGCAAGCAGAAGAGGGCGGACCGCATACGAGGCAAGTGCAGCATCATGTGACTGCCCTGGGGTTGTCTGGAGCGAACCCTACTGCACAGGCTCACCTAACTCCATCGCACGGGCTCCTCAGCTGGGTCCATCTCAAAGGGGCCTCAGCCAGGCCCATCATACAAGCTCCTCAGCCAGTTCCATCACACAGGCTCCTCAGCCAGGTCCATCGCACAGGCTCCTCAGCCAATTCCATCACACAGGGCCCTCAGCCAGGTCCATCGCACGGGCTTCTCAGACAGGTCCATCGCACAGGCTTCTCAGCCAGGAGCATAGCACAGGCTCCTCAGCCAATTCCATCACACAGGGCCCTCAGCCAGCTCCATCGCACAGGCTTCTCAGTCCGGTCCATCGCACAGGAGCCAAAGCCAGATTCATCATACAGGAGCCCCAGCCAGGAGCATCGCACAGGCTTCTCAGCCAGGAGCACCGCACAGGCTTCTCAGCCAGGACCATTGCACAGGCTCCTCAGCCAGTTCCATCGCACAGGCTTCTCAGCCAGGTCCATCGCACAGGCTTCTCAGCCAGGACCATTGCACAGGCTCCTCAGCCAGTTCCATCGCACAGGCTTCTCAGCCAGGTCCATCGCACAGGCTTCTCAGTCCGATCCATCGCACAGGAGCCAAAGCCAGATCCATCGTACAGGAGCCTCAGCCAGCTCCATCGCACAGGCTTCTCAGTCCGATCCATCGCACAGGCTCCTCAGCCAGGTCCATCGCACAGGCTCCTCAGCCAGGTCCATCGCACAGGCTCCTCAGCCAGGTCCATCGCGCAGGCTCCTCAGCCAGGTCCATCGCACAGGCTCCTCAGCCAGGTCCATCGCACAGGCTCCTCAGCCAGGTCCATCACACAGGGCCCTTAGCCAGGTCGATCGCACAGGCTTCTCAGCCAGGAGCATCGCACAGGCTTCCCAGCCAGGAGCATCGCACAGGCTTCTCAGCCAGAAGCACCGCACAGGCTTCTCAGCTAGGATCATCGCACAGGCTCCTCAGCCAGTTCCTTCACACAGGCTTCTCAGCCAGCTCCATCGCACAGGCTTCTCAGTCCGATCCATCGCACAGAAGCCAAAGCCAGATCCATCGTACAGGAGCCTCAGCCAGTTCCATCGCACAGGCTCCTCAGCCAGGTCCATCGCACAGGCTCCTCAGCCAGGTCCATCGCACAGGCTCCTCAGCCAGGTCCATCGCGCGGGCTCCTCAGCCAGGTCCATCGCACAGGCTCCTCAGCCAGGTCCATCGCACAGGCTCCTCAGCCAGGTCCATCGCACAGGCTCCTCAGCCAGGTCCATCGCACAGGCTCCTCGCCAGGACCATCGCACTGGCTCCTCAGCCAGGTCCATCGCACAGGCTCCTCAGCCAGGTCCATCACACAGGGCCCTCAGCCAGGTCCATCGCACTGGCTCCTCAGCCAGGTTAATCGCACAGGCTTGTCAGTCCGCTTCATCACACAAGCTCCTCCTCTGGCTTTAGAACATATTTCCTTCGAACCTTTGGCACCCGCGTGTGGCTGCCTGATATCACTGTGTATCACTGTGTATCACTGTGACAGCATGGCCGTATGGCCTGCTTCTTCTTTTACAGCACCTTTATGTTGATGCCTGCAGGGGTCTGTCCCAGTCCAAGGATAGTTGAAGGGGGCTGTGAACCAGGAAGAAGAACTTGACATAAAGTGCCCTCTGTAGGTAGTTATGTGGATTGGGAAAGTGGCCCTTTCCTTGGTGTACCTAGACGGTTCCTGAGCACAGCCATTTCTCCAGGTGGACACTGATATAGGGGCATCAAGTAATCTGCATTCAGTCATGTTTACATTTCTCTGGGATCGTTAACTATCTCAAGGGAGCAGGGCTTGGAGGAAGGCAACCCATTGTTATACATTCCACTGAGCACAAGGAGTCATCTTGCCTTCACCAAACACCAGGTTGACCAAGCGGCTGCCTTCCTGGTCCTGCGGGCACTTCCATGTCAGAATGTGCCACCAAAGACACCCAAACTCCCAACTTGCATGTGGTCACCCGATGGCTGGACTAGACCAAGGAATCGTACCAGGAAGAAGCACATAAAATCAAGAGAACATAGCACGAGCTCCAGGCCTGTCCACAAGCAACAAAATGTGTTCAGTGGCCAAAGGTGAAGAGATTCTTTGGAGAAGCTTCAAGTATATGTTCTCTGCAATACAGCCTATGACTAAATAACCTAATCTAGATGTGTAGGTATTTATTTGCCTTTTGTACATAGGCGACGCTGAAACATAATGTGTAAAATAGTCAATGTGAAGATATGATGAAGCCAACTGCACTTATGTTCACTCATAGAGTGAAACTGCAAAGCAGAGTCATGGGTCCTTCTGCTGGAGAAGAAATGCATGCTGCAAAATATAGCAGTGTATTCAGGTAACAGGCGTGTCTTGTGTTGGTGTGCCTTACTACAGATCTTCTGATCCTTTCTCATGGTGCCCTGGTCCAGGGCGGGGAGCCTTAAAAGTAAGCACCTGGGTTCTGTCTGCTGGTTGAAGAGCACTAGCATGGTCCCTTAGAGCCTGTTAAGACTGTCGGACAGGAACAAGAGTCTAAGGGGGAGCTGCAATCAGAGAGATGGCCTTGTCATTGGTGTGGATCACTCCTCTGGCCATTCATCCTTAGAGCCCTTGGCTTCTAGTGGTGTAGGCTAACGTGGGACTGAGGGCTCCACTGAGCGTCCTTCGAACATGTGTCTAATGGTGGGACAGAGAGCTTCTCTGGACATGCTTGGAGCTGGTAGCAAATGGTGCAAAATAGGGCGCTCTCTGCATCCTCGAAGCCTGTGGCTAATGGTGGGACACAGCCTTTCTCTGGGTTTCCAACTCCCACAGCCCATGGCTAATGGATGACCATAGCTCACTGTGCTCCAGGGGGCCCCTCAGGGGTCCAGGTCCATCTCTGGCATACAGGACTCTTCAAAATATAGCCTTCCCTAAGGACTCTATCGCTGGGGTCGGTGCCTCATTACAGTATGGAAAGCCCTGGGGTGTTCACCTCTGGGACCAATGGTTCATCATGGTGCAGAAAGACATTGGGGATTATGGTTCTGAAGCCGTTGACTGTGGTGGTTTGTAAAGCTTCTGTGTTGATTCCATTGCTGCATTGTTTGGTTCTTTGTTGGTCAGAGGGCCCCTCTGGGGTCCCACCTCCTCAACGCTTGATACATCAGAGTATGGAATACTTCTCAGGGGAGGTATGTCCTCAATTCTTGTGTCACTGTGGTATAGAGTGCGCTTTTGGGGACACCATCTCCTAAATCCATAGTTGATAGTAATATGGTGGACTCCCCTGGTGGTCTTCTCACCTCAATCCTTGGCCCATCCATAGGGATCTTCTCTGAAGACCCCCCCCCCATCTCATTAATCCTTGGCGCATTATGATCTAGAGGCCTCCTGGTGTGTTTCCATCACTGCAGCCCTTTGGCTCATTGTGATTAAAAAGAGACCCCGTCCCCTCAATCCGTGATTCACTGTGGTATAGACGGCTCCTCTGGTGGTCCCTTCTCCTCAGTACATGGTTCATCATGGAATAGAAGGCTCCTCTGGAGACCCAATCTCCTCAATCTTTAGTTCAGTGTGGTATTAAGAGCTCTTCTGCTGATGCCTTCACCTCAGTCCTTGGTTCATCGTGGTATAGAGTGCTACCCCAGAGACCCCATCCACTCAATCCTTGGTTTGTCATGGTATGGAGAGCTTCTTTGAGGATGTTGTCTCCTCATTTCCTGCTTCATGGCCTGGAAGTCTCGTCTGTGGGTGCCATCTCCATAGTCCTTTGTTTGACATTATCAATCAGGATTTATAAAGCGCGTCTAATCACCCGATAGGGTATCCAAGTGCTTGCACTCTCCAGAGGTTTATTTAAACAGCCCGGGTCTTGATGGTCATTTGGAAATCTGGAAGTGAGGTGACCGTTCAGAGGTGCATGGGGAGGCTGTTCCAGGTCTTTGCTGTGATTTGGGAGAAGGAGCGTCCTCCACCTCTGCTTTGGTAGATTTGGGGAGAATGGGCAAGTGGAAGGGAGGTGGAGCATAGTCTTCTTGATGGTTGGTAGAAGTTCAGGTGGTGGTTAATGTAGGCGGGTACTTGGTTGTGTAAAGCCTTGTGTGGGTGGGTCAGTAACTTGAATTGGAATCAGGGAGCCAGTGGAGTTTCTTGTGGTGGGGTGTGATGTGGGTTCGTCGGGGAAGGCCAAGGAGTGGTCTGGCTGCAGCATGCTGTATAATCTGGTCTCTGTATAAGGGTTGCGGAAATTCCTACTTGGAAGGAATTGCTGTAGTCCAGTTGGCTGGTGATGAGGGCTTGTGTTACATGCTTCTTGTTTGAATGGGGTAGCAATTTGAAGATCTTACGCAGCATCCGTAGAGTGAGAAAGCAGGTCGAGGAGACGGCGTTGATCTGTGATTTCATGGCGAGACTTTTGTCCATGATGATTCTGAGGTTTCCGGCATGGTTAGAGGAGTGAGTGTGGGTCCTAGGTCTGATGGCCACCAGAGTCCTTCTATGTTTTGCCGTCTTGTCTGTGTTCAGCTGCAGGCAGTTGTTCTTCATCCAGTTGGCGACGTTTGTCCTGCATCAGTGGAAGTTGGTTCTGGTGGGGTAGCCTGTGAGTAAGAGGATGAGTTGGTTTTCATCTGCATAGGAAATTATGTTGAGACCGTGGGATCTGACAATGTTGGCCAGCAGGGCAATATATGCGTTGAAGAGCGTGGGGCTGAGGGGGGAGCCATGGGGGACACCGCAGGTGATCTCCTTGGGTTCAGTGTGTAAGTTGGCAGGTGGATCCCCTGGGTGCTTCCTGTGAGGAAGGAGGTGATCAATCCTTCCATCTACAGGTGATCGATCTCCTTGGGTTCAAAGGTGGGAGGTGGATCCCCTGGGTTCTTTCTATGAGGTAGGAGGTGATCCATCGGAGTGTGTTCACTTGGATGCCGATGTTGAGGAGTCTTTCACTCAGTATGTGGTGGGATAAAATGTTGATGACTGCCGAGAGGTCGGGAGGGTCAAAGCTGCTGTTTCTTTTCGGTCAAGGAGGATTCTGATGTCATTGGTGGCTGCGATCAGGGTGGTTTCACTGCTGTGATTGCTGCGGCAGCCTGATTGGGAGGAGCTGAATAGCTGGTTCTGCTCCAGGTGTGTCATTAGTTGATTGTTGATGATCTTTTTCAGTACCTTCGCTGGGAATGGGAGTAGGGAGATTGGCCGGTAGTGTTTGAGTTTGCTGGGGTCGGCAAAGGATTTTTTGATTAGAGCCTGACTGTGGCGTGTTTCCAGGCATCGTGAAATGTTGCAGTGGTGATAGAGGGGTTAAGTAGGGTGGTGAGTTCCTAGCCAATCCTTTGTTTTCCGAGGTTGAAGATGTGGTGCGGACATGGTGCTCTGCGGGCTCCCGAGTGGAAGGATGTAATGGTGGAGGTGGTGTCCTGGGTGGATAGGATGTTCGAGGTGGTCAATGTGTGGTACCTGTCAGTTATGGTGGTGGCGTATCTGTCGAGGAAGTCATAGGAATGGGTTGCGGTTCAAAGTTTCTGTATATGGTTGCAATCTTGTGGAAGAAGTGGGCGAGGTTGTTGCAAAGAACCTGTGAGGGTGTGAAGTTGTTTTTGCTGGAAGTCGGGTTGGAGGATTCCTTAACGATGTTGGAAAGTTCCTTGGTATTGTTGGTGCTGGTTTCAATGCA